>NC_053156.1:136090768-136694704 GCF_016835505.1 Polypterus senegalus
ATGATTTTATATTAAAACTATATCTTTGAACTGAGTCTCCAAATTACTTTGTTCAAGAACAAGTAAAGCCAATGAAAGCACTGCAGACTGTTACCACTCTGAACTTCCTACATTTATTACAAATCTAGATAGTGTCCTTGTGCCTTTCATTTTCTGAGGATCAATTGTAGGATTATTGCTAATAGAGGTAATACAAGCTTCAGTATCCCCTGGATTGTTCTTTAGTTTTTGCTCAGCTCGCACCTTTTCAAACAACTGCAGCTTTTTTTTTTCCTGCCATTTTTCTTCAAGCTTGGAATTTTTAATATGCTATGAGCTGCAATTTTCTATGTGACAATATTGTTTATCCACTCATTTTCAAATCCATTTAGTGCAGATCAGAGTTATTGGTGGCACACCCATCCCAGCAGTATCGGACACATGAGAGGAAGGAGCCCTGCATGTGGCACCAGCCTATCACAGAGATTGTTTATAATGAACCCTAACTCTGTTTTGGTTTCTTTGGTCATTGAATTATTTATGCACTTTTAGCCTTAAGTATGTAATTTGACACACATATGTAAACTATACATAAGTTTGTAAAAAGTAAAAATTTTCATTGAAGGTATTCTTTGTAGTATATAATCAAGCATTTAAATTAAACTGCTTGTGTTCAACAGAATGTTCATCTTGTTACTTGTCTTTTTAAGCTGCTAAAAACACATAGTTTTCTATGTCTGGGCTGATAAGTAAAACTTATAAATTTAACTATCTTCCAGTTTGAAAGTGGATAGGACTGGTGAGCTTTGTTGGGCTGAATAGCCTGTTCTCATCTAGACTGTTCTAACGTTCTAAACGTAATGGATCAAAGTCCTGTTATCTATTAATATGACTGTTTCATCACATACTTGACATTGTTCATTGTCACAGATTTTGCAATTTATTTGACAGTTTAAGAATGTTACTGTATCTTGATGCAGTCATACTGGGCTAATATGAATGATATTACTAGTTATCAGTGAATCATTTGAATCGAAAACAGTCTGACTTCAGGACTGCAACCTGAAATTAAAAGGATGGTTTGTTCATGTGCTGATACCTGCATCCAGACAATGGCCACTATTATTGCTTGTTCACTTAAACCACACTCACATGAATAATTCTGAAAATGGCATTTTGTTGCCTACTTGTTTTCAGACTGTTTTCTAAACCATCCACACCAATCAGCAAAAACACATAAATGTTATTTAATAGGCAAGTGCGGGACAAGCTCGAAGGGAAGCAAAATGCTGGAAGAATTAGGAATAAAAAATCAGGACTTCTTTGTGAGGATAGAAGATAAACTACACCTGGTTTGCCAAGGCCTTGGAGAATATACATTGGGAGTCCTGCAAAAATAAATACAGCAAAATATTGAAGTGTTTCAAGGTGGAGTATCCATCAGCTGATGCAGACACGCTAGGAAATGAAGAATGAAATCACAGGGGTCAACACTATAGTCAGTGCCTGATTACATGACTATCACACATCAGCATATTCAAAAAGCTCTGATTTACCCATCCACCCAGCATTTTCAAATGTATCCACTTTCCAGAGTTTTTTTGAAACAAAACACCATTTCAATGTAATGGAAGGCCACAACAAATAGAAAAGATGCATTTTTAAATACTCCATCTCTGAATCAATGTCTGGAGATATATATCAACGTATAACAGAAAAGATTAATTATTAATGAGCACAATGAACAAATGAACTCAAGTGAAGAGAAATTTATTTAAACATCTAAGAAGTTGGCCAAAGTGTTTTGCAACAATAAAACTAAAAACAGCAGATACAAAAAGCAAGAGTGAAATATGATAGGTTAGAATAAAAAGACAAAAAGAAAGTAAAATAGACACATAACCAAACAGAACACTTCAAGCATACAATCATAAAACTGAGCATACAATTACACAAATGAGCATACACAGCAAAGTTAAAAATTGTTCAACCACATTAGCTAATAGCAAGTGAGTAAAAAAAAGTACTATATGTGAAACTAGCTGTGCTACTGATCAGTTGATGGGCTGATATCTAAGTAATCAACGCAGACTTCATCGTTAACATTTACAGTGCACCATCTATTGGAATGTATTTTGTAATGCATGAAGAAATAGATTGCATTGCATTTGTCATTCCCACAGATGATACATCACAAACATTTGTAGTAATAAAATGCATTACTATAACTGTTTGTTAAGCACTATCTGTTAAAAAGACAAAATACAATGTACAGTATATGTGTCTGTTATATGCCATTTGTTATGGGATTTGTATGTTAATGTTTGTGTTGCACCATCTGTTGGAATGATAAATGCAATGCATTTTATTACAATAAATGCGGTTATATGTCATTTGCTATGGGATTTGTATGTTAATGTTTGTGTTGCACATGACAGCAACATAAAAACTGGACAGATAGAACCACACACTGAAACATCCTTTTATTAAGGTGAGTGGGTAAATATACCACTACTTCTTAGTACTGGTCTATTTAGATGTTTTTTCTTTCTCTCATTCTACAGTGTAAACCTTCTATCAGTGTGTACTTGAATTTTTCTGAGAGAAGCAATATGACATGTATACAGCAATGCTTATTAGTACTGGTAAATTGAAAATTGTGCCTAATTTCTTTCAAACTAATATGTTTAAGCAGCTACTTTATATTGAACACTCTACTGCTGGCTATCTTGCTGTAGTTCAAATCTAATTTTATTTGTCGCTTACAAATTATACACATAGTACAATATGTAGTGAGAGGCTTATTTGCTCAACTCTAATGACTGTGCCTTTAGGAAGAATATAAAAGGACAATGACTATAATACATGACTCTATAAATATAAAAAACATGAATATAATTCTAAATATTTTATACAGGAAATAATAAATAATAACTAAATAAATAATGTAAGAGAGTTAACAATAGGGAACCATTACATTCTGGACACTTTCTTTATTCAAGACGTGTATGGACTGTGATAAAAAGCTCCTCCTCATTCTCCCTGAATTGGACATTAGGCAGCGGTAGCATTTACCTGACCGAAGCACAGAAAAGAGGCCATTGTTGGGATGTCTGCTGTCACAGACAATTTTCTTTGCCCTGGTCTGACATTGCTTGGTGTAGATGTCCTGGAAATCAGGAAATGCATATTCAGTGATACGTTCAGCTGATTGCACCACTCTCTGCTGAGCCTTGTGGTCCTGCTGTTTGCTGTTCCCAAACCAGCTGTCAGGATAATTTCAATGGTGGACATATAGAAGTTCTTTAGTAATTGCGGATGCGGCCTGACATTCCTGAAGATTCTGAGGTGGTAATGTCATTGTTGTGCTTTTTTTTTTACCATGATGTTGTTATTCTTGGGCCAGGTCATGTGTTCTGTGATGTGGACGCCCTCACCACCTGAGTGTTATTCATTCTACGGCACTGGGAGTGCTTCTACTGTTTTCTCTGAAAGTCCACAATCAGCTCCTTTGTCTTACTGCCATTCAGGAATAGACTGTTGTCCTGACTCCAGTGTGACAGACTCTCTACTTCGTCTAGATAAGCCTGCCCATTGTTGTTAGATATCAGGCCTACCATAGGTGTGTCTTCAATAAACTTGACAATGATGTTAGGAGTACATAAGGGTACTCAGGACAAAGCCCTTTGGCACACCTGTGTTGAGGTGTGGCCATCCACTCGAATTACCTGGGGTCTTCCTGTCAGGAAGTGAGGAAGTTAAAGTGTTCAGAGGCAGGTCCCTGAACTTCGTGATGGGCTTAGAGGGGCTTATTGTGTTGAATGCAGAGGTATAGTCTAAATAGTACTCACACATATTTCCCTCTCTTGTTATCCAGGGGAGTCAGTATTGTATGGAGAATCAAGGTTATGGAATCTTCTGTGGATCTACTGGAGCATTAGGCAAACTGTAATATATCCAGTTCTTTTGTTAGAGAAGAACTTTGATGGAGTTGGTAGGTTGATTTCACACATGTTGCCTTCACTATCCTCACTATTCCAAGCTGCACAGACATCATGATTGGGTGCCTTTCCATGGCTTACCTGACTGTTGCCACTATCATACAAGATGGTTTTGTCTTTTCTGCTGAGTTAAATGCTGTGTTTGGAGAGAAAACACATTTGTATTTGTGGTTATTTGTGGCTGTGACTACTATCACTGATGGAAACTCTCCATTGCTGAATCCAGAGGATAACAAAGGTTCTTCTATTATTAAGTTATGAAAAAAAAAATCTGCAGCAACCAATTCTGAACATTAAAAATTACTTTTGATGTTTTTATTTTTAGAAAAGCATTATCATTATATCTGCAGTTGAATAGCAACAAAATCTGTATTTCAGTATTTACCCATTAATATTCATCTCTAAAAAATGCCTACTCATTTTATGTTATGATGATAACATGCAGTGAATACTCTTGACTTGAGCATTCATAGTTTTCCTCCTCTTTCTCTGTACGTTTAGCATTTGTTTGCTCAGAAGTTGATGCGCTTGCTGCTTCCTGAGCAGCTCATCTTTTCACCACCCTAGCAGCCCGCTTCTTCACTTCTTTCGTTGGCATCTTTTTGCGTTAAAATGGATTAAGTCAGTGTTTGTGCTGCAATTACTTAGTAAGTTTTCTTTAATTTTTCACTTAACCTGGCACTTAAGTCTTCAATCTGCCTCAAGAATGATTTAAGGTATGAAGAGGTAGGGGAAGTGACAGCAAAGTTGGTAGGGATGAGAACAGCACCCATATGCATGCCACACGACTGCCCTTCTGGGTGCTGCCGAGAGTTGATTCTACAATAAAATAAAATAAAAATAAAAAGAGCTAAAACCTTGGAGGTCAATCATCACCCTGAAAGCGAATAGTAGATGTCCTGTAGTATATCCATCCATCCATCCATCCATTATACACCTTGCTATATCCTAACTACAGGGTCACAGGGGTTTGCTGGAGCCAATCCCAGCCAACACAGGGCGCAAGGCAGGAAACAATCCCCGGGCAGGGTGCCAGCCCACTGCAGGGCACGCAGACACACACCCACACACCAAGCACACACTAGGGTCAATTTAGAATCGCCACTGCACCTAACCTGCATGTCTTTGGACTGTGGGAGGAAACCCAGGCAGACACAGCGAGTACATGCAAACTCCACGCAGGGAGGGCCCGGGAAGCAAACCCAGGTCTCCGAACTGCTAAGCAGCAGCACTATCCACTGCATCACTGTGCCGCCCTCGCGTAGTATATGTGTACCAAATTTCAGGTCAATAGGTCAAACAGTTTGTGAGCTACAGGTGATTTTAAATCCTGGACAGACAAACGAAGAGCAACGGTGGCGTATTATACAGTATAAGAAGATTAAGTAATTCTGGCAATTCCCTATTAATGATTTAAAAAACAAAGGCGGTGCAAAGGAACTAGCAGCAAATCTGATTTTGTTAATAAATGTAATGTCAAAAAACAAGCAGTACAAGACAATACATTTCATGCCCTGTGTAAGAGGGCCTCACATGTTCTGGTGATACACTGGGAAAGTTGGATGAATAAAGACTGAGAACTGCTGATCTAAGTTGCCAGTTTGCCTCTTTCTTTCAAAAAAGTCAGTCTACGCACTATTTTTCTTTTAACTAGATAAGGTTAGCAGGCCTGTCCTGTTTGTCTATTTCTTCAAATAGCAAGTACCAGCCATCTTGTCATATCAGTCACTATTACTGATGACGATCATTAAGGGACGCTTTCTGCTTCCTGGGGCTTACATTGGGATTTTTCTTGATGGATTCCTACTTCACTTCACAGGGATACCAGTCTTCGTCTATTCCAATATTATGTTTAAGCTGGATGATTAGTAGTAACTGCAGCTTTTGAGCACACAAGTAGGTCCTTACAGGTTGGCCCTTGTCTCACTCTATAGCTATTGCTTTGCCCAGAAAACACCAATCTCAAACTATATCCACTACATTACAATTATAGCCAAGTACATGAGGGTCTATTGAGCAACATACATAAGTTTATGAATTAGAAGTCATTAAAAACTAAATAGAAAGAAAAGTACAATGCAACAGTACACAAAATAACAAGCATCTTTATTATGCCAATGATTGTGATGGAGAGTGGTAACATACTACATTGTTGGTCAGACCTGCAAATAAAATTTTACTGTAAACTGTACAAGTAAACATAACATAGAACTTGAAATTCATAAATATAAATCTGCACCAGTTACAGGTAGACTATGCTCAGATTTTTTTTTCATTCAGCATGCCAATGGAAATCATCTTGTCATGGAGAGTCCCTCCTTTTATGAGCTGCTTGCTGTTAGCATTATACGCCATCTGCTCTGGCTAAACTGTCTAGTTAAGTTTACTATGAGACAGCTGTGTGTTTCAGTTTTAGGGTAGAGTTTTATGGATTTAACACATTGACTGCTGGACCATTTATTACCTGGATGCTGCAGTACTGGTCTGTGCATTTATGACAAAAAACTAACTCTAGCAAAATTGATAAAAAAAAAACAAATTTATTAGAAAGCAATAGTTTTATTATCAACTCTAACTCTATTAAAAATGCAAAGAAACTGTTAATTATGAGGTGCCATTTAGGACATAAATCATTCTTAGCAGTGCATACACTCTATACTGAAATGCAGTGTTTCAGCACGAGTGTATGCACAGTTAACAATGATTTATGTCCTAAACAGCACCTCATAGTTAATTACTTTATTTTGACCAGCAACATAACTAAAGCTCTGCAATTGAATGAGAGTCCTTAAAACATGGCACCACACAGATTGCAGACTTAGAAGCACATGTGCTGTAAATAGAGAGCTTTCCACACACCACAACACCAACACATTTGGTAGTTGGTGACTCTTTGTAGTCAGTGTGCAGCAGAATGTCCATGTAGTCCTGTTCTGATAGTCGTGAAACGTTGGATGCTTTGTGATTAAGAAATGCCTTCAGGGCAGCTAATTGCATCAGTGCCAGAACCTGTAGGTTCCACATCATCCAATTGATTGTCATTATCTTGATCACTATCAACAAAATATTCCTCTTGCAACAAACCTAGCAATGACATACTACGAACTGTTTATTTATAGCACTATTTTCCACAAGCTGTTGTTTCTGAATAAAAAAATAAATATATATATACATACATGCATGCATACATACATACATAAATAATTATATGGCTATCCACTAGATGGCAGCACTATAGCTGATAATTGAAAACGCGGTAGCAAAGCTCACAAGCAAGCTGGCTACATCTATAGTGGCTGTATACTGAGATAAGAGTTATATCCTACTTCGCACCTAGACAGGCAAAATGAGATACCTGTACTGTTTAACTCGTATCTCACGTTGAAAATGTTAAGCAGCATTTTGTTTGGTTTGCTTTGTTTTTGCATTGTCCTGTTGTTCTCTGTTACCTTTCAAAGACAGACAAATGTTCATACTTTTAACTGTTTGCTTCAGTTTTTGGACTTTCTGGCTTCTTTTCTTGATTTTTGTCTTTTTTTCCTCGTGACTCCGTTCTTGATTTTGTCTCAAGTGTGTGTGTAATCTAACATCCTTTCTGAAAATATGTTTGTACTATTTTAAAGACTTCCTAATTCCTGATCTTACCATCGTTTATTATGCCTTCTGTTTCTCCAGTTACACAAATCATATTATTGAACTGATGTTTAATCGTGAACGTGTCTATCAAAGGCACTTTAGCATCCAAAGATTAATTTTTTCCTAATGGACAAAAATAATCTCAGAAAAGCCTAACTACTGCCTTCAAGATTATGAACTCATTCTTCTTGTACACTTTGCAATACCCACCCCTGGAATCCTTAACAAAAAGCAGCCTGCATGCTGCTTTGACTAATCTTGCTCCCAGTTTTCCACCCCTGTTAGGGTTGAACATGAACAGGAATCTCCCTGTTACATTACCAGAGCTGAAGGGCATGGGTTAGGATTCTACATATCCTGGAGAAGTACTTCATCCTAGAGAACCTCCAAACACCTAGTGATTGCTAGTGTTTCAGTAATCCACAAGGTAGTTTCGGTAAGATAATATGTACAAAACCTTATTTCAATCTAAACTTCTGTTTATTTGTAGAGAATCCAGGCATGCTATATGCCAAATGTTACAACATAAACAAAATGGATGAAAACATACAACTGAACGATGCAAATCAAAACCAGACAGCAAGCTACTCTTTGTCTAAATAGGCCAGATGTGATGCTTGCAGGTGTTGTGGCATTATTGCAAGTGGCTAGCCTGACAATGATGTCAAAGAAGTTCTTCCAAATCCTTTCCTTTACATGGTGCCTTTGTGGCTGTTCACACAAGAATTATCAATAGTCGCATCAGCTGAAATCAGACAACTGAATTTCCAATGGTCTTGTTGCTCAGCTCGATTTGGCCAAATGGGGTTGAGTCCGCGTTATTGTTTTATTGTAATAAAACTATATACTCTGTTTGCCTATCCTCTGAATCCTAGAGCCTTCATTTTAGGTAAAGTCCTGATGATTTTCGCTTCGACAATACCTGTGAACACGTCTGTCACAAATTATTCCTGACACGTTTCTCCACCCATTCCACCCTGCCTGCACTCTCTTTTTCACCTCTCTTCCACAATCCCCATTACTCTGTACTGTTGATCCCAAGTATTTAAACTCATCCACCTTCGCCAAATCTACTTCCTGCATCCTCACCATTCCACTGACCTCCCTCTCATTTGCACACATGTATTCTGTCTTGTTCCTACTGACCTTCATTCCTCTCTTCTCTATAGTATATCTCCACCTCTCCAGGGTCTCCTCAACCTCCTCCCTACTATCACTACAGATCACAATTTCATCAGCAAACATCATAGTCCATGAGGACTCCTGTCTAATCTCGTCTGTCAACCTGTCCACCACCATTGCAAATAAGAAAGGGCTCAGAGCCGATCCCTGATGTAATCTCACCTCCAACCTGAATGCATCCGTCACTCCTACTGCAAACATTACCGCTGTCACACTTCCGTTGTACATATCCTGTAAAACTCTTACATACTTCTCTGCCACTCCCGACTTCCTCATACAATACCACAGCTCCTCTCGAGGCACCCTGTCATATACTTTCTCCAGGTCCACAAAGACGCAATGCAACTCCTTCTGGCCTTCTCTAAACCTCTCTCATCAACATCCTCAGAGGAAACATTGCATCTGTGGTGCTCTTTCTTGGCATGAAACCATACTGCTGCTCACTAATCATCACCTCACTTCTTAACCTAGCTTCCACTACTCTTTCCCATAACTTCATGCTGTGGCTCATCAATTTTATTCCCCTGTAGTCACTGCAGTCCTGCACAGCCCCCTTATTCTTCAATATCGGCACCAGTACACTTCTTCTCCACTCCTCAAGCTTTGTCTCACTTTCCAAGATTCCATTAAACAATCTGGTTAAAAACTCCACTGCCATCTCTCCTAAACACCTCCATGCTTCCATAGGTATGTCATCTGGACCAACTGCCTTTCCATTTTTCATCCTCTTCATAGCTGTCCTTACTTCCTCCTTGCTAATCTGTTGCACTTCCTGATTCACTATCTCCACATCATCCAACTTCTTCTCTCTCTCGTTCTCTTCATTCATCAGCCTCTCAAAGTACTCTTTCCATCTGCTCAACACACTCTCCTCGCTTGTGAGTACGTTTCCATCTTTATCCTTTATCACCCTAACCTGCTGCCATCTTTCCCAGCTCAGTCCCTCTGTCTAGCCAATCGGTACAGGTCATTTTCTCCCTGATTAGTGTCCAACCTCTCATACATCTCATCATACGCCTTTTCCTTAGCCTTCGCTAGCTCTCTCTTCACCTTGCACCTTATCTCTTGTCTACTTTCTGCATCTCTTTGACTATCCCATTTCTTCTTTGCCATCCTCTTCCTCTGTATACTCTCCTGTATTTCCTCATTCCACTACCAGGTTTCCTTTTCCTCCTTCCTCTTTCCAGATGTCATGCCAAGCACCCTTCTTGCTGTCACCCTTACTACATCTGCTGTAGTTTCCCAGCTGTCTGGTAACTCTTCACTGCCACCCAGTGCCTGTCTCACCTCCTCCCTAAACTCAACATTGCAGTCTTCCTTTTTCAACTTCCACCATTTGATCTTTGACTCTGCCTTCACTCTCTTCCTCTTCTTGATCTTCAATGTCATGCTACAGACCACCATCCTATGCTGCTTAATTTTAATTTCCCCTGCCACCTTTTTGCAGTCTTCAATCTCCTTCATATCAACTCTTCTGCATAGGATGTAATCTACCTGTGTGCATCTTCCTCCACTCTTGTATGTAACCCTATGTTCCTCCCTCTTCTTAAAATACATATTCACCACAGCCATGTCCATCCTTTTGGCAAAATCCACTATCCTCTGACCTTCTTCATTCCTCTCCTTGACACCATACCTACCCATCACCTCCTCATCTCCACTGTTCCCTTCACCAACATGCCCATTGAAATCCGCTCCAATCACCACTTTCTGTCCCTTAGGTACACTGTTCATCACTTCATCCAACTCACTCCAAAAATCTTCTTTCTCACCCATTGCACACCCAACTTGTGGTGCATATGCTCTAACAACATTCATCATCACACCTCCAATTTCCAGCTTCATAATCATTAATCTGCCTGTCACTCTTTTCACCTCCAAAACACTCTTGACATACTGTTCCTTCAGAATAACCCCTACTCCATTTCTCCTTCCATCCACACCATGATAGAACAATTTGAATCCACCTCCAATCCACCTGGCCTTACTCCCCTTCCATTTAGTCTCTTGCACGCACAATATATCAAACTTCCTTCTCCCTATCATATCTGCTAACTCTCTCCCCTAACCAGTCATACTGCCAACATTCAAAGTTCCTACCCTCAGTTCCACTCTCTTTACTTTCCTACTCTCCTCCTGCCTCCAGGCACGTTCTTCTTCTTCTCCTTCGGCCAACAGTAGCCCAATTTCTGCCAGCATCCTGTTGGCTAACAGTACTTGCGGTCGTTGTTAACCCGGGGCTCGACCAATCCAGTATGGAAATTTGTATTGTTGTCCGCATATTGATTTGGCAAAATTTTACACCGGATGCCCTTCCTGACGTAACCCTCCCCATTTATCCGGGCTTGGAACTGGCATGAAGAGCCACACTGGTTTGTATATCCACCGTGGCTAGGTTCCTCATCAACTCTACAATTTCCTTAAAGCAAAATAATCATTTAAAAGCTGCATCTTATCCAAATAATCCTATATTCACAAAAATTAAACATTATAAGTCTTATTTATGAAGCTGTAAACTAACAAACCTTTTAAACTTAGTAACAGAAATTATTCACTTCATTGAGAAACTTCTAAAGATAAGCCATTCTGAAAGCTGGTGTCACTTACCAGGCAACTTTGGATGTAATGGGATGTTTCTTTGGTGAACACAGCAAGCTGGACCTGTTGTATTGAAATGTTAATGTCTTTAAACGTAAGCCTGAAGTACATCTGGACAGGTCTCATCTTCCTGGACAGGTCTCATCTTCTTACTATCACTTACAAGCCTGTTATTGACAACAGTAGTTCTTCATTATATTATATATTTACATACAGTATACAGCATATATAAATATAAATATTGTCAATATTGTCAATTCCATGGAGAAATTCCGAATATATATATATATATATATATATATATATATATATATATATATATATATATATATATATAGTATAACCCTAAATACAAAGAGGACTGTTTGACTTATGTTAGGTAGATTGCCCAGAGGGACTCCAGCCCTTGGAGTTTTTTTTTGTTGTTTTTTCTGTCCACCCTGGCCATCGGACCTTACTTATTCTATGTTAATTAATGTTGACTTATGTTTATTTTTTATTGTGTCTTCTATTTTTCTATTCATTTTGTAAAGCACTTTGAGCTTGTATGAATATGTGCTATATAAATAAATGTTGATTGATTGATATATATATATATGTGTGTGTGTGTATCTATATATATATATATATATATATTCATCTCCAATGAAATCTAAACTAAAAAAACTGAATACTTCCACTGTGGGTCTGGTTTTCTGCTTGGAAGGATGCCATTTAAAGGTATAAAAATAAGAACATTTTGAAGGCTGAGTTATTTCATGATTTTGCGACAGAAGGCAGACGCATTTATCTTCTTTAATTACAGATTAGCATGATTTCAAAAAGGAACTTTCAACAGCTTCTCAGAAAAAGAGCAAAATTCTTTTAATTCAGCTGGTTAAACACAAAGTTGCATCATCAAAGAACTTATTACCGTGATCTCCATGGACACCAAATTCAGTGCTTTGTGAAACTTTTGCTGACTCAGTTTCCCTGTGATTGTGGATTCAGAACATTCTGTTCCACCTGCTACCATTACAGTTTATGGATTAAATGGTGTGAATTGGATAGTCCTGCTCCTAAATCTAAGGACTTTTTGCTTTTTTGCTTGAGAAAAATGATACACTAGAATTAAAACATACACAGTATAATACTGTAATCTGATGTGGAAGCCACCATAGATCTGCTCCTTACATACTTGCTACCCATCAGCATATTTCCATGTCCTTTTCCAGCTATTCCAGCTATAATCTGCATTAGCCATGTTGTATTATAAGAATGGAATACATGTGGGTGTTTATTTATCAAAGAGATATATATAATTTTTTACCCAAAAATGGTTTAATTGTAGGCAGTTCCAAAAACTTGACCTAACAATGCAGGCACTTGATGACACCTCTCACAGGTTAGATGTTGCTCTGGGTGCATTTTTGAAAAGTTTAGACACACTGCATATAGAACAATATTTTGATATATATGAATGATAAATATTTTTATCTGACATATGCATTTTGCACACATTGAGCTAGAATGAATTTTTATGAACGGATAAATTCCATTTCCATTTCTCTTTCCTGTCATTCACTAAGGTCATTAGCAAGTATGTTTCTTAAAATATTTTAATGTACTCTTCAGATGCTGTCTGAAACTTCCTCAACAGAAGCTTGTGTCACCTTAGGTGGCTGGAGGTGAAACATTAGGTAATTATTTTAGCCTTTCGGCTGTGACAATTAACAAGTTAGGCTAGGTGACAGGGTGCAGTGAAATCATTGGCATTGTAGGTTCAGTACCTATCACTTTTTGACTTTGACTCTGAGCATGTCAGGTGGAGAACTTTGTTCTTCTTGGTGCAAAGAAAATTGGTTGCAACTCAACATCATCAAAACCAAGGAACTGGTTATTGACTTTCAATGCACCAAAGAACCTCTACGCCCACTCACTATTCAGAGCGTGGATGTGGAGGTACTACACTGCTACAGATACTTGGGAGTCCACATCAGTGATAGGCTAGGAACACAGGAGAACAGACACTTTTCATAGGAGACTGTGTTACTTTAGAGTGGGTAATGACATCCTTTACACGTTAAATAACTTTGATAGTCGATATGATTTTCTGCAATTTAGTAGTATTCTGCTAGTAACATCACTTCAAGAGAGGACCACCAGATGAACAAGCCGATTAAGAAGGAATGCTCCATTATGGGAGAAACTCTCAACCCACTGGAGTTTGTAGTGGATAAAACTAGTGACCATTATGAACAGTAGTGCACATTCTACCTCTGAAACACTAACACTGAATACTTTTAGCTAACAATTTATTCTGCAGAAGTGTGTCAAGAAACGCTCCTTCATACCTACTACAGCAACATATCTTTATAATGCTTCACTGTCACTGTAACTGCCAAGACAGAAGTTTTTCAATCTTTTTAATTTTCTCTCTTTTTAGTCATTCAGGTGTGTGTTCAGGTTATAGATAGATAGATAGATACTTTATTAATCCCAAGGGGAAATTCACAAAATCCAGCAGCAGTATACTGATACAAAGAAACAATATTAAATTAAATAGTAATAAAAATGAAAAGAATTAAAATAAAATTAATGTTCGCATTTACTCCCCCGGGTGGAATTGAAGAGTCGCATAGTGTGGGGGAGGAACGATCTGTCAGTGGAGCAGGACAGTGACAAAAGTCTGTCACTGAAGCTACTCCTCTGTCTGGAGATGACACTGTTAAGTGGATGCAGTGGATTCTTCATGATTGACAGGAGTTTGCTTAGTGCCCGTCGCTCTGCCACAGATGTTAAACTGTCCAACTTTACTCCTACAATACAGCCTGCCTTCCTAACAAGTTTGTCCAGGCGTGAGGCGTCTTTCATCTTTATGCTGCCACCCCAGCACACCACCGCGTAGAAGAGGGCACTCGCCACAACCGTCTGGTACAACATCTGCAGCATCTTACTGCAGATGTTGAAGGATGCCAACCTTCTCAGAAAGTATATTCTGCTCTGAGCTTTCTTACATAGAGCATCAGTATTGGCAGTCCAGTCCAATTTGTCATCCAGCTGCACTCCCAGATATTTATAGGTATGCACCCTCTGCACACAGTCACCTCTGATGATCACAGGGTCCATGAGGGGCCTGGGCCTCCTAAAATCCACCACCAGCTCCTTGGTCTTGCTGGTGTTAAGGTGTAAGTGGTTTGAGTCGCACCATTTAACAAAGTCTTTGATTAACTTTCTGTACTCCTCCTCCTGCCCACTCCTGATGCAGCCCACAATAGCAGTGTCATCAGCGAACTTTTGCACGTGGTAGGACTCCGAGTCATATTGGAAGTCTGATGTATATAGATTGAACAGGACCGGAGAAAGTACAGTCCCCGCGGCGCCCCTGTATTGCTGAACACAATGTCAGACCTGCAGTTCCCAAGACGCACATATTGAGGTCTGTCTGTAAGATAGTCCACAATCCATGCCACCAGGTGTGAGTCTACTCCCATCTCAGTCAGCTTATCCCTAAGGAGCAGAGGTTGGATGGTGTTGAAGGCGCTAGAGAAGTCCAAAAACATAATTCTTACAGCACCACTGCCTCTGTCCAGGTGGGAGAGGGATCGATAAAGCATATAGATGATGGCATCCTCCACTCCCACCTTCTCCTGGTATGCGAACTGCAGAGGGTCTAGGGCGTGATGGACCTGTGGCCTCAGGTGGTGAAGCAGCAGCCGCTCCATGGTCTTCATCAGATGTGACGTCAGAGCAACAGGCCGGAAGTCATTCAGCTCACTAGGACGTGATACCTTTGGGACAGGAGTGATACAAGATGTTTTCCAAAGCCTCGGGTGTGTAGTGTGTGTGCACTCTTATTATTGGCCATGTCAAAAGTTTAATTGTAATATATCTTGTATTAAAAAGCTAGACTTCCTCTTTCAAAAAATAAAGATCTATCTATCTATCTATCTATCTATCTATCTATCTATCTATCTATCTATCTATCTATCTATCTATCTATCTATCATACATATCTGTACTCCAATTGTACCCAGGGTTATTACCATAAACAATCGGTTGTCAAAGAGCCACATTAACACAGAGCATTCACATGCTAGTCTATCTAAAAATTGCAGCTTTTTGTCTTTTTACCAGACCTTGTCAATAAATTTAAAGATGACCTGAATGTAGCCAATAGTAATACCAAGAATATTACAAGATTCTTGCCTATGTATCTGGAATGCGTATGCGGTTGACATGCAGAAAAGGACTGCATCTTGAGGACAAGCCTTACACTGTCTAGAATACAAGACCTGTCCACCTATGCATTTCTTATAGGATAACTGGTTCAGATTAATTACAGCAAAACACATTACGTAAATACTGCAGATGCTTGCTAGATTACAAACATTTAGCCTTTAAGTTGCTTTATAAAAATTATTTACCGGTACTGTCTCAATAAACAAAAAAATGGCTTTTATATTAGAGGCAAATTTACTACTTTTACAGAGCCTTTTAATTGCCAGTCTATAAAATATATAATTAGAATTGCTGACATGTATGTCAGATACACCAAACTGTATTATTGTAATCTGCTTTATTTAAATATCTAATCTTTGCCTTTTTTAATTCTCTGTAACCTGTCGTTTTGTTATTTCTAAATCTAAGTTGTTTTTATTTTTCAATAGTTTTTGCTTTCTAGCTTGAAACAAGAACTTGGTTACTGTATTTCAATTAAATTACTACAATGTACAAGACTTTCCATGTAGAAATGCCTGGGAATGTTTAATCTGAAGACAGTTCTGTAACTGCTGTCAGAAACATCTGAGTTCAGGGGACCACGGGCATTTGAGTTTAATGAATCCTAGTCTAAATTATGCTGAAGAAAAAAATTAATGCTGACTGGACTTTTAATGTTTTAGTCACTGGAAGCAGTCTCATCACCTTTAAACAGTATATTATCAATTGTCACACACGTGCGATTGGGAGGCAGCTAAAGAGCTGAATAATAGTAGTACCATGCCAGAGCAGGGTGTGGCAAGCTGCACTGACTGTCTATCTCAATCCTTGGCAGACCATCCATGGAAAATCCCGTTCGCTTCCGGCACTTAAGATGATGTCAGTTCTGGTACCGGCACCGTTGATGATGACACTTCTGGTCCCGACGACATCTCCTCTGGTTCTGACGCCGTTGCTGTTGTAACTTTCGGCCCCAACGGCATCACTTCTGAGGCCAATGATGTCACTTCCTGTCAGCCTTTAAAGCCGCCATATTCTCATCCTACAATCAGTTCTGTTTTGGACTCTGTTCTATAAACAACACAACCATTTACGCTTTGCAGCCAGGACATAATATACGGGGTGGCTGCCCCAAACTTTTTTTGATGTCTCTGGCTTGTTTGTATGACACAATGTATGTAGAAATTGTGTCATTCTAAACATTAGAGGTTTATTTATGTTTCTACATATTAGTAAGTTTTTCAAATCTTTTTTGGAAACACCATGACTCAGGAGAGGCTGAATACATTGGCCATGCTGTCAATGGAAAGGAGATTGGTGACTGAAATGACTCAATTTAATCAGAAAGTAATTGAAAAATATTTAGGTGTGAAGAAAAGAAGGACAAGTAATACTACTGGGCAGTGTGTAGGCGACATTACAGTTTGTGTGTGCATTTTTTCTTTTCTTTTCTCCTGAGCTATGAAGTGCTTCTTCAGTTTGCCAACTGCCCCAAAAAAAAAAATTTTTTTTTCACCAGCCACCACTGCTGTAACTATAAGTCCAGTACTGATCTCATCTGGAAAGATAAAAGGTTTGATGGAAGTTGTGGAAGGAAGGAAGAAAGATACAGCTGCTTTTACCTAAACTAAATATAAACATTAACAGATAAATGATAATTAACAATCATTTGAACTATACTGTACATACAAAGTGGAATCAAATGCTTTTGTCATGATTTCTTTTCACTTTAAAAGATACTAATACGAGTAAATCATATAATTTTGAAGAGAAAAACCATTTACCTACCATCAAAAGGTTATAAAGATTAAAAAGCACTCAAATAAAATGAAAGGATTTAACAGGGGAGTCTCTTAAATCTCACTGGCGTACAGGATTAGATCCAGACTTGCACCCAATACCACATTATATAGGCCCTGGCTCTCCATGAACACAGATTAAGTCGATTACAGATTGGATTAATAGATATTAATAAAGAAATATTTAATTAAAAATGCTAAGTGACATGTTCTGCCTAATCTTGATATTCATATGCTACTTTAGATACTGAGGTGCACTGCACTTATATAAATGTAATTTCCCTTCCTCATTTTACTTTAAGTAGGAATTGATTTGAAGTGCATTCTACAGTGTCACTTTATGCTTCTCTTGCTTTAACTTACTTGAACGCCAATTACATTACAATGCAGTATCTGACACTAAATGCAATCCCAAGCAATGTATCAATTTCCAGTCAAAAAGTAGTTGCAAGCCAACATTTCAGTGAATCAGAATAACGTTGCATATCTTGAGTTATATTTTCCCAATTCTAGTTTCATTCATCATTAATAAAATGATGTTTTTATATATACTGTATGTGTAATGCAGTTCCCGATCCCTCATCTTGAGAGCAAAAGGTGAATTTAATTATTATGCATGTGAACTAAACTGACCTTATCCAAGTTAAGTAATTGATTGTTGCATACTGATTAATGGTATTTTTTAATATAACTGAAAACAAAAAAGGCTCCTTGAGATGTGGTGATGCCCAGCTATTAAGTTTATGTGAGGAGCATTCCCCTGAGATACTTATTGGGGATAAAAATCATTTGCTGTATCAAGGATTAACACCTTTAAAGTATTGATAGAATCGATTGTTAGAGACCTTACTCAATGACCTAATTGGATTTTGCATGGAATTGCACAATTGACAAATAATTAGGAGGTTCCAAAAACTTCTTTTATGTATACAGTATGAAAAGTATTGAAATATAATTCAGACACAGCATTAAATACAACTTTATACAATACTCTGCATCAATTTGTTGCATTACAGAATAACAAGGACCATCAGGTACAAGGACCATGACATACTCAAACATGCAACTACTGCTCTGAATTGTTCAATAAATTTATAATCTCTCTCTTATATATATATATATATATACACAACACATGTTTCAAGTTATTTGGGCTCATCAGGTGTACACACTTTTGCATCCCCTTATGGGAATCGAACCTCAGATGTCAGTGCCTGAAGCGATGCCTCCGACAATGCGCCACAGTAGCTGGTTCACTTACTTGACAAGGTGAACATTGGAGTATTACATTCTTAAATCACCCTTACTGTATAACATATCTAAGATCTTACAATCTATAGATATAATGCAAAGATGACAAATTAACTGACTCACTCACTCACCAATTGACAAACAAAACACTACTTCCCATTTAGGTAAAAAATTTGAAATTTGGCAGCAGACTTACCTCCAATAGAAAAACTAAATACCCCAAAATCTCAAAAATGCTTTGACTGCTTTGATTAAATTTGGATGAAGTTATACAAAACATAAAATTAGCTGATCCAAGTTTTTTTTTGATTTGTCGATATTTATTAATATCACACTAAGCATACATGGTCGTGGTACGGTATGATACAACTGAAGCCAACAGCACCATTAACCAATAGGGTGGACAGGCAACTGAAGAAGAGGTAGTGCCCTCGACAAGAATAAAACAGATGCAATTACTTTTGGCGTGTACAAAGAAATTTTAAATGGATAAAGATGCAAAGCTCAAAACTTAGCAATTCATCATAAAGCTCTAGTGAGGTTGCCAAAAATTCTGGTTGTAAGCGTAAGTCAGGGCTGTTCAATTACAAATTTAGCTGGGCCAGATTTTCAAACCAAGAAGTTTAGCTGGGTTGGATATTTTCAGTGTCGGTAAGCAGCATGTAATGAAAAATTTTAAACCAATGCAAACTAATGTATTGAAAAACAACTAATGTTTATTCATTGTTTAAAATTTTGTCACATCTGACACAGACACATCAAAAAGTGTATAAAAAACAATACAAAAGCTATAACTGAACAGAATATGAGGTAGTAGCAATGCTTATTTTCCACTTTTGAAATAAAAAAGCAAAACATTTTTGTCATATCTGACCTAGGCAAATCTCCAAGTAGATAAACACAAAATAATGCACGGTATTAGAAATTACATTTGTTTCCCTTTTGAAATGAAATAAACATATAATAATATAAATTCTTTATATCTGCATGCCGTTTTTCTCACTACTTAAAACGCAATGTGCCCCATGGAGGATGTAAATCCATGATCTTTTTCATGCGAGGCATCAGTGTTAACGATTGCACCACAAAGAAATAGGATAAAGACAAAATGTACACTGAAATATAAGAATTAGTTTAGGAAGAATACTGAGACGGTCAAGTAAATAAAGAATGTACCAGCAGAAAGGCTGATGTAATATACAAAATGTACTAAGAATGACTAAGAGATGACTAAGAAATCAGAAGATGTCCTATAAACGAGAGTGGACAGTTGGTATATGCACAGAAATTTCAAGAGTGATGTCTCATCTCAAAAGGTATAAGAAGAACAAGAATATAATATAATAGACTTTTATTTTATATAAATTATTTGGGTGTAAGCCAATGAAACAATCAGAGCAAAATGTATGCAATGATTGACACTGTATGTAAATAAATAGTTTATAAAATGAACCTCTCTACGCTCCCTCCAAGGCATTTTGCTGAGGACTAATTAAAAGATACAATGAACAGCTTTTCTCCTGCCTGATTACTGAATTGTCCTGTTAGATGATATTTCTTTCTTTAATAAGATGCTAAATTTCTACCACACGAGGCATTACTGTTACGATTGCGCTACTGCCTATATACATGACCCATTATATCACAAAGTGCATTTAACAGAATAAAAAAAAAGAATCGGCGCTATCAAAGCTATCAGTGCACAAACCCATAACAAGTGATAACAGTAACTAACACACATGAATACAACATCTACCCACAAGCTACTCCATTGCAATATACATTCACATCTATGGGCTTTGTAACGGGACCTCCAAACCGCCTTCTGAAATAGATTACATTTGCATGCATGTCTGCTTACTTTTGCTTACACCCCATTCTCTCTAAAATTCTTCAAATATGCTTTCGCATCTACCAACTTTAAAGGGGGAGGCAACAAACACCTTATGAAACAACTGAGTGAACGACATAAACAAATTTATATCATAAACATCTAGTAAAGAAAGTAATACATACTAAGATTTCATATTATTCCTACTCATTACCCATTAAAATTCCAAATAATATACTTTCCAGTAAAACTGTGTTTCGTAATGACCATCAACAAAAGCCAAATCCCTAGGATCGGAAGAACTGATATAATGCAGGAGTGTTTCACTCAAGGCACATTGTATATAGCATGTTAAAGAGTAAGCAGCTCCAGTTACCTAATAATATCATTAGTTATTATTTGATTGATGTATTTTTCTATGGTGACTTACAACATTTCACATACAATTGGTCACATTTCACATTTTGTTTTTACAGATGGAGTACAGGCAGGTGAAGTGACTTGCTCATGGTTACACAGTGTCAGTATGGGATTTGGACCCACAACCTCAGGGTTTGAAGTCTTAGGTCTAAAGCCTTAACCACTACACCATACTGTCTGTCAATAATATATGCTCTTTGTTAAAAAAATACATATATCGCATACAGAAAAGCACTTCATTAATTACATAGTACTTCTGATACATCTGATTAACTGACACTCTATAACTGACGCACAGTGCCTTATAAAATAGTATGGTCAAAACAAGGTATTATAGCTATTTCTATATCCACCTACTTAAAGAATAGGTTTGCTTGTGTCCATCCATTTGCTATGTCTCAGTCTTTCCAAAAGATGATGTATCACAAACATTTTTAGTAATACAATGCATTGTGATTGTCATTCAAATAGATGGCATATCACAAACATTAACACTGTTTTTACGAATACCATACCAAATCGCATATAACAGCAACATATGCGTTGCATACTGCAACTCTGAGGTTTAAATCGATTTTTTAGATTTCAACCCATTTTAGACAGGTAGCACAGCACAACAGACATATATATTGTAAGACAAGAACAAGACAATGATAAAAGGGTTGGGCTACCACCCTGGTCACCCCATGTAATTAGTGAAATCAAAATGAGAAACAAGCATGCAATAATTGTAGAGACATCTTTTCAGACCGGAGTTTAAAGTGAGCTAAAAAAGATGGTGGAGCTTCTGGTTTTGAGTTCTTTCCAGCAGAAAGAGGCGGGTCTAGATGAACGGTCACTGGAAGTGATGTCAGAGGTGCTAGAGCTGTCAATCATTAGGTCTGGAGAAGGAAGAAGAAAAATGACATTAGGACACAGTGCCAACCCCTGGAGTGGTGGTAGAATTACAGTCACTACAGCCCTTCAGCTGTCCCCTGTGCGCACATGGATGACTATATATATATATATATATATATATATATATATATATATATATATATATCTGTACTAATAAAAGGCAAAGCCCTCACTCACTCATCACTAATTCTCCAACTTCCCATGTAGGTAGAAGGCTGAAATTTGGCAGGCTTATTCCTTACAGCTTACTTACAAAAGTTAAGCAGGCTTCATTTCGAAATTCTACAGTAACATAACGGTCGATAACGGTTGGCAACGTCCGCCATGTTGAACTTTATTTATGGCCCCATCTTCACAAAATTTGGTAGGCAGCTTCCCTGCGCTAACCGAAACCAATGTACGTACTTATTTCAGTGGTATGATGCCACTGTCGGCCGCCATAATGAACTTTTCAATGGTCTTTGTTACTTATGGGCCCATCTTCAAGAAATTTGGTATGCGGGTTCCCACTGCTAACTGAATCCTACTTACGTACATATATACGTCCATAGCCTGCAGCTCGGTCACCGTGTGAGGAGGCGTTGGGTCCCCCATCCCAACGCCTCCCACATTATTGGCTGCCTGCCTATATAAGGCTGTCCGTCGATCCAGTCTCTACCTTTCCTTCCTTGCTTCGCCACGGGATTCACGTCTCCCTGCTGATAACTACAGCCTTTTTATTTAATCCACGGCTTATCCGCTGTTTTATTGTTTATTTATTACGATTATAGTTATTGTGTAGGTATTTTAGACTTACTTTACATTGTTCAGGTACCCATTTCCTTTATCGTTCCAACCGTACCCCCATTAACATGTCTATCGAGGTGATCACCATCGATCAAAGAACTGTCACTTACCGAGTGGTTTCCATGCCTGGAGATGGCACCTACCTTTTCCATTCTCTTTGTTACATATTGCACGGCCATATCAGGCCTACTCTTGATATCTGGAGGAACATTGTGTCTTATGTATTGAATGACTGGGACAGGTTCAAGGCGTGGACTGATGACGGTACAGGAGATAATTATAGTACACAGGAGCACTAGAAGAGTGAAATGCTTAAGCTCTTAACCTATGGATCTGCATGTGAGTTGATGGCTGCCGCTGAATTGTTCGGTTGTCGCTTTCAAGTGTACCGAAATGGCCAAATATTTTATACCTTTTCGACAACTGCCAATGCCTCTTAAACATCTTAGATTCACAGGTGACGATTTCAGTAGTGGACACTTTGATGTTTATGAATGTTTAAACTCTCAAAAGCTGGATGTGAAGTTATCAATGAAACCGGTTGTATACTTTCAACGCTTGACAGATGCCGAATGTCTCTTCAACACAAGTCCTACAAATACTGTCGTCATTGAAACAAACCATGAAACTCAAACCGATTATGACAGCAGCACTCCAAGCTGTGAGCTTTGAAAAAAAGATTACTTTTCACATGGCCAACTGTACGTTGCATGCTCAAGAGTAAGCTCAGCGCACAGCTTGGTCATATTACAACCGGAGGGCCGAACTCACAATGTGGTATACAAAGAGATCCTTAACAAATAATTATTGGTATATTTTCCCGCAGTTTAAAAAGGTTTAATTTTATTCTTAATAAATATATATATATATATATATTTATATATTAGTGTATATGTACCACTGTCAACACAGTCACTAAGTAAATGACAAGGCAAATGAGACTGCAATGCAATGCATACTGTAATAATTCAATATATTAAGCACTAATCAACATAACAGTTGTTTGAAATGCATGAATACCTACAATTGAACTATGGAAATAGAGGAATCATTTGAACTTTGATACACTGTAGCACTAGATAATGTGCCACAGTCCATTTAGAGACATAATGCCGAAGAAGATGATATAGAAAGTAAGTGCAAACAGATGGATTTTGGTCTAGCTTCAAAGGGCTGGCTTCAGAATGTCCTTTGGTCTCCTACATTTAAAGCAAAAACACTGGTACTTGCTGCACTGAATTGTTCATAGAATATAATAAATGTATACACTACAATACAATACAATACAGTTTACTTTTGCATAGCCCAAAATCACACAAGAAGTGCTGCAATGGGCTTTAAAAAGGCCCTGCCTGGTGACAGCCCCCCAACCTTGACTCTCCAAGAAGACAAGGAAAAAGTCCCAAAAAAAACCCTTGTAGGGAAAAAAATGGAAGAAACCCTGAGAAAGGCAGTTCAAAGAGAGACCCCTTTCCAGGTAGTTTGGGTGTGCAGTGGGTGTCAGAAAAAAGGGGGTAAATACAATAAAATATACCAAACAGAACACAAATAATCCTCAATACAATATAATAATGCAATAGAAATATTACAAGTACAGAGCAGAATTCAACAGGAGATGATATTACATAATACGTTTTCAAAATTGATGAAAGCAATGATTCACTATAATTCCTAATTCATTTGCAAACCTTGGAAACACAAATGTAAATATATTCTATTTTTCATGTTTTAAACGATATTGGAATTATCATGATCTGCAGTAAAGGAAAGTTCAGTACAGCAGAAAGAAAACAACTGAGGTGGCATACCTGAGGATCTTCATGCCTTTGAGGTTCTTTCTCACCTTACATCCCCCACCAGTTTCCTTGCCAAGGACACTTGCAGGCGGAATCTGGCAAAAAGAGTTTGGTAGAGAGATTCATAAATTAGGAGCCATATCTTTTCAAGAACATTCAGTAAGAGGCTGTAACAAAAATTGGGACTAGAAAACTGCCATTAGATCTACAGTAAGTTGCACTGTGTATCTCTTTGGGATATGAGACGAAAGCCTGAAGAAGATCAACTAAAATGTGAAAAGAATATAAGAATCACACAGACAGTAAAAATGGATTCAAACTCAGGTTGTTGAAACCATTCTATTTGTGTGGGGTTGCTCTGAGTGGTTTCTAGTTTACAAAATTATTCTAGAATTGCTTAAGTTACGGGATATTTGTTTCATTTTTTTGCATTATTGTGCATAATGTCACTCAGAAAACAAGAATGGCACTTTTAAATTTTCCAACTGGCATAACTTCTTTTTTAAAAACAGGACTACTGACTACTGGGTATGTTCCATCAACAGAGGAATTACAAACTTCAGCCTCCTGGTTGGGTACCATGAAGGAGACAGCATCCACTACTCAAGATTAAGACTGTAAGGAGTCAGTCGGAGTTTTACCATGATCAATAAACTTTGAACCAGCAACTTTTATTTATACATAATCTAGTAGGATCAGTTTACTTTTTGTTTTATAGATCTGATGAAGACATATGCATTATCATGTTGATAATGTTTTGTGGGATGTCATATGAGAATATGTGGTGCCATAATTACTGCTTCCATTCAGTTTAAGTATTTGCAGAAGGAGAGCTGTGTCTATATTGTTGGCATCGAGTTTGTTAGAGGCTGCCACGAAATGATGTCACCCCTTCTTGGATTAACTAAATGGGATTTCAGGCATATCCTTAAGCAATTCAAAACAAATGTTACATAGTATCAATAAACTAGAGCCAGCACCACCATTGTTTTCACACAAAAAACAGTGGGTTATTCTCTCTGGGTGAGAGGAACAGCTGCTGGAGGATAAAAATTTAAAGAGTTTGACAGTTTGTTCAAAAGAAAGGTTGGGAAGATGATAAATTTGATTAGCAGATTGGGGTAGCAGTTACTTGCATTAGAAAAGCAGATGGATTACCTTCTGAGTTTTCCCAAAATAATTTGTAGATTATCTATCAGTTAATATCCCTAACTCAATTATTCTGACAATCAGGGTATTGTGTGAAAGAATAATATTGTAGGTACTGTATATGTAGCAAAATTAGTTTTCTCCTTAGGGTCGATGAGTTTATTGTAAGATGCTCGGGAAAGAGAAATCCGGTATACATAATCAATACAAAACATGGCTTGAAGGACTGGTGTTTTGAGCTGTTTAATGGACATTCTTACGTATCCATATTTATTTACATTTCTTCTTATATTTTATGATCCTGCTTCCACAAAAACATTCTTACCTATCCATATTTATTTACATTTCTTCTTATATTTTATGATCCTGCTTCCACAATGACCACATAAACAAATGGTGTATATTATACCAGTTTACTCTATTTATTCATTTATGCAGCCCCAAAAAAGATTGAGAAGAGTGATGTAATAATTAACGTTTTGGAACTGAACATCATATTGTACTTTCATAAATATTACATAGCAAACACTTTTAAAGACCAAAATACCCAAATTATTATTCAGTCATATTTCCCAAAGAATTATTTACAAAGAAAATGCAAAACTGTAGTTTTAAGTGTTGCAGTTGATCATCCCATAGTGTAACTCAAATAATAAAATGTGTGTGCTTGTCTTTGTCAACAATATCTTGCAATCTATCCCTGACCCACTCTTTAGAGGGCAACTCTGTGTTTTAATCTGCATTTCATTGTGTGTAACCTACTTTTCTACCTCCTCCCGTGCAAGGTTGTCTTTGCTCAGTGTCACCTGCATGTGATACCTGTTGTTAAACATGGCCAGCACTTCATGTATTTATGCCAGTTGGCTTAAATTAATTATGTATGAACAGCCCTTCAAATGTCATTGGAAATACATTCCACATGTGCTAGAGTGCTGATATGTATGCTAACACACTCAACCTTTGCACAGTATTGCTTCACAATGCCAATTTTATTTAGAAAAAAAAATCTCAGAAGCATGAATTATAGCATTACAGCTTCCACTGTCCCAGGATATGCCTCAAAACCAACATCTGTGGAGCATTCATTCACTGAGCCCAGATGCCAAAGTCCTTGGCACAGTCAGGCCCAGCTCTAATAGAAATATGCAACAATATTCCAGAAATCTACTGAAATCCTATCAAAAACTCAAAGCAACACTTTAATTTCTAAGGCCAAAAATATTTACAAAATAAATAAACATGAATTATTATATATTGAAGGATAATTTAGCTGCAATACATATTATACCAAACATTCTGTTTTGTTTGAGTTGTATTTTATATTCTGCATGTGTTTAGTAATAATCCATATGGTAGTCACAGCATGCGGGCTAGATCCTGATATAGAGTAAGGCCTATGACCTAAAATATTTTTAATTCAGAAAAAGTTTGGACTGGTTCAGCATGAAGGTGCACCATATGGAATTGTTTTATGTCCGCTTAACATTTAAAAATCAATGGTTAGATTATCGTATGCAGTAAAAGACCCCTATTTTCTATATAGCTATTTCTATGGAGACTCTGTAGCATAGCACAATGCAGACAATTTATAGAATTAATATTGCATGCTAAAATTTCTAATTTATTGCACATTGCGAGCACTTTATTTTACAATTATAAATGTCCAATTTTCAAAATACTGAATTCAGTTTTCAAACTCTTGAAGGCACAAATTGCAATATTTGAAACATAAAATTGTTAAAATAAACCACTCTGTACATTATTTACAAACCAGTTTTCTTACCCATAAAACAGCCTCCAGGGAAAATAACCATGCCACCCTCATTTCTGGGCTTAACTGTTCAAATTGGACAAATCCAAAGAAAAGAATAAAAAAAAAAAAATTGGGAATTGTGTCCCCTAGACTTTCTCGTATACTCAGATATGGGGATGGATATTTGAGAAGTAAACCACAAGACAATGATTATATTTTTATATTATATACCTTAAAGAACCATCAAAAACAAATCAAATCAAATTAATAATACATTGAACATTTATTATAAAAGTAGAAGTTGAATAAATTGGACTCTGCAGCTGCATGAATAAAAGTTAAAGAACTACTTCTTTTTAACGGAAATAGGTCAAAAGTTGATAGAAATCTATGTTTTGTACCTAATACTTGTATGCAAAATTTGGTTGACCTAAGTGAAAGCGTACTCAAGTTATCATGTTTAAAAACACACACACAGAGACAGATATACAGACAGGGAGGTCTAAAATGTCGAGATTTATCAAAATCTCGAAATGGGATTTTTGGAGGATTCCAATACCTTCCCTATACTTCACATACGAGAAAGTCAGGGAGGACTAAAACGTTGAGATTCATCAAAATCTCGACATCGAATCTTTGGACGATTACAATACTTTCCCTATACTTCATATACGTGAAAATTAAAAGATACAAACTTTAAAACACTTATCAACAAACACCTTTTTCATTTAATGTATGATGTACATGCAGCCATCTTAACTGACATAAAGTAAACTAGCAGAAAGCCTCACAGAGTTTCCTTCCTCACTCAACAGATTTCTCTCCCACAATTCAGCAAGAGGAGTCATGCCATTCATTGCTGTACACCAGACTCTCAGTTAGTTGCTACCTCTGATTAAACTGTTAACTCTCATAAAGTCATCTTTGAACTGTGACCAGAGCTGTATCATATGAGATGCAGCACTACAAATGCAATTAAGGTCATATTTTTATCTCTTCTTCATGATACATGCTCTCTTTTCCTATGTGATATGTATTTATTTTATTCTGATCAGACACTTATTTTTAATTGACAATCATTCTATTTAATAATTTTTGTCTGCTGTGTCATTCGGTTGTACTGTTATTTCATGTTTCTGCACCTGTGGACTAGCAACAAATGCTTTTCATTGTGCTATAACATATGATGTCAATAACTGAATTGAATTGAATCAATCCCAAGAAACATTGGGAGTACACTAGCCAAACATAGCAACAGGAACAAATCAAAAGTAAAAAAAAAATCTGATAGTGCTGCTCTTTCCTGAGTCACAAGCTTTGGGTGCCTCAGGTGGAATACCTATGACATCTGACGAATTATAAATATCTCTGACAGGAACCTATGACACACCTTAGGCTATGAATCCGAGGTGCAGACTTTCAAGTTACCACGGGGTTAAGGTGTGAGACATCGAAAAAGGCCCGTATTTACAATAAGTAACGGACCTCAAGTATCAAATGATCTTAAAGGGAACAATATAATGTGACCATCCCCAGAAAAAAAAAAACTCTTTTAGTGGCCAACCTAAAATGGAAAGCCACTCTTTTTTTACATTCCCCTACAGCAGTTTTAATCTGTAAACTTCATAAAAGTCTGGCTTGCTTTTTAATGTGCTAAACACTATAGTTGATACAATATGATTTTCCTCAGGTACTTAAGTAGATAGATAGATACTCAGAAGACCAGAGGGTTGTAATAAAATGCTAACTCAAATTAGGAAGTCCTTACTGACCTCAATTTAAATACATTCCTAGCATATTCTTTCCAGGGCAGATATTCATACCAGGATAAAAAATAATAAGAAACATACCCTTGGAGGAACTGTTATTTTTTTCCTCCATGCCACCTTAGAAACACCTTTTTTTTACAATTAATGGTAATTTCCAAATCCCAAAAAAAATATTATATAGACTTTAATGTAAGCTAATTTATTGCCAGTTGAACTTTTGTTGGGTACTAAACCCGGTCTAGGAAAAAAAAAATAACCCAACTATTAATTGTATAAAATTCCAGTTTTTTTAAGTCTCTAACATGCTGCATATGAAGTTTATAACATGGGAGAAAACAAATCTATATATCAACAATGAATCCACCTTATTAAAAGGATTTGTGTGTCAGTGTGTCCAACTGCTTGTTAGGTCTCTGTCATTCCAACAGATGACACATCACAAATATTTGTATTAAAATGCATTGTGTTTTCCATTCCAACAAATTTTGTATCACAAACATTTGTAGCAATAAAGTGCATTCCAATAGATGGTGTATCACAAATATTAACGCTGCTTTTATGAATCTCACACCACATCTATTGGAAAAAAATGTTGTAATGCATTTCTATTCTAATAAATTGTGGATCACAAACATTTTTAATAATAAAACGCATTGCATTTGCCATTCCAATAGATGGTGCATCACAAACATCCATCCTCCCATTAACCAACCCACTATATTCTGACTACAGGGTCACGGGGGTCTGCCAGAGACAATCCCAGCCAACACAGGGCACAAGGCAGGAAACAAACCCCGAGCAGGGTGCCTGCCCACCGCAGGGTGGACACACACACACACAATTTAGGATCGCCAGTTCACCTAACCTGCATGTCTTTGGACTGTGGAAGGAAACCGGAGCACCCATAGGAAACCCATGTAGACACGGGGAGAACATGCAAACTTCACGCTGGGCGGACCCAGATAGCAAACCCAGGTCTCCTAACTGCGAGGCAGCAGTGCTACTACTGCGCCACCGTGCCACCCATCACAAACATTAACATTGCTTTTATGAATCCCACACTACATGAACCATCTATTGGGGGAAAAAAAGTTGTAATTCATATAGTAATAAAATGCATTGCATTTTTCATTCCAACAAATGTTTATGGTGCACCAACTGTTGAAATGTCAAATAATGCATTTTAGTACTACATGCATTACAAAATACATTCCAACAGGCGGTACACTTAAATGTAAATGCTAAGGTACAGCTGATTACTTACATCTCAACTCATCTTAGATGGGTAGAATAAAAACACATTTTTACAAAACTGTAAAACAACATGTGTTTTAGCTAAAGTTTAGGTCAGAGTCAAAAAGAGTCAAAGTTAATCCCAGTAGCATTGAAAATCATGTCAAATGCCAGTTTCAGCCTGACATTCTCTTTTGTGCAAATTAACTGGTGCACATCTCTGATGGTGTTTTGTGGCAATAGAGGAGCTATTATAGGTAAAGGGTAAAAAAAGTCCAGATGAGAATAACTGTCCTCTGTAGTAGAGATAAAGCAGCCAGAAAAAAAATACTATTGCAGGGAATAATAACAAAATATAATGTGTAAAAAATGCCATTGAAATCAAATATGTCACAGCAGCAAGACAAATTTTTACCAAGAACTGTTTTAGCAGGCTAACAATTTTACAAATAAACTCTTAATATCAATTTTTCAGAAAGTATTTGATGGGGATTGTGATGTTATTATAGCAGTGGTAGTAATCAAGAATATTAAACTAAGGTGTTCAAAACATAATTTACATTTATTTTTTTCTAATTTGAACTTTTCCATATCTGTGGTATCAGCTTGTCTTAACCACATTAAACAGGACATGCTAGTAGACAGAAAGCAGAAAAGACAAGCTTTCAAAGAAAAACAAAATTCTTCTGCAAAGGGGCAGCCCCAAACAAAGCAAAATGATCATTATCTGAACTTTCGACAAGCATTAAAAGCAAGTCCCTTAAACCATTAGATACCATTCATTTTTTAAACATTAACTGGATGGAAAGGAGCAAGAGGTGTTGTGCTTGGCCTTGGCAAACTCTAAAAATGTCTGCAGCATCAAGCAAGAAAGAGGAAGAAGCATCAGCAGAAATCAGAACACAGTCAACAAGAAGACTCATGCCATGAGATGTCTGGGCTGCAACAATGTAACTTTAAGAGATTAAAGGTTGATATGTCAGCCAACATTGTCTATAATAGCTGCTGAAACATCTAGGTTTTAGGGTGATTTGACTTGTGCATTTGCTTTATTTGTGCTGTTGGCACATTAAGAATATTAACAATGTTAAAGATTACAATAACTGAATAAAACATCTAAATCTGACACAAACCACTTGCCTTATTTTTCTATCTTGCTGCCTCGTGTCTACATATTAGTGGAGATGGCGATATGAAGCATTTAGCTCCAAGTAAAATCAGAATGAAGTCCCACATGTCTCCTTCCCCACCACGTGACTGCAAGGATAGTAGAACAAGAGTTGTGGTGGAGGACATTTCTGTGGAACAACATAGTAAAGTTAGCATAGGTCAAATGCTTTATTATGAATCTTGAGAGATTCTGAGCTTGTAAGTCTCAAAAACATACAAAAATGGCCACTACATGGGGCTATTACCATCAAACCCTAGCTAATAATAAGGGCAAGTGCAAAATCTTTATAAAATAAAAAAATTATTTCTCACATGAATGTTCTGAATAAAAATCAAGGTCCGTGGAGCACAAAAGAAACAAAATAGCTATCTGAAACACAATCCAAGTGAAGAAAGACCCAATACACAATTCAAAAACAAAGTCTAAAACAGAGCATGATGTCAACATGCAATAATCACAGTAGAAACAAGATAGACTCACCAATTAACAACGAATGAACCGCAAGGGACGGTGGGTGGCCCCTGCCTTTATAGGGCTGAGGGCAGTCCCTGGTGGTGTTGGGCAGGTAGCCCCACCTCTTGAGAACCACCCACATTAGACAAGGAACATAACACAGGCATAGGGAATAAAGCAATTAAACAAGAATATGAACTCCATCCAATAGATCACCTTTCAACAATAAAAAAAATGATTCCACCTAATAAAAAGACTATTAAATATGGTACCTTTATAAATAAAAAATGATGATCAAAAATAAGTAAATATAGGCCAGTGTCACTGCCAGATCTGTGTCATAGGTATATGAACAGAAACAAGATTAGTTAAGAACCACATTCAAAACAGGAGTATTAATATAAAGTATTAGTAAAAAATAATTAAGGATAGGATTAGACCAGACTATATTTCAGTTTATGGAGAGGCAACAAAAACACTTCATTATTGTGATGCATTATTGTGATGCAAGCAACTTTATTTACATTCCAAGTATGTTCCCTCACAAGAGGCTGGTGATTTAGGGGCATTTGCTAGCCTCACCTGGATGTTGAGGATCCGCACACCGTATTGAAACCGTGTCGTCACAGGGGCCTGAACTCAAAATACTCCACTCTCAGTTGGGCAACTTGGAGTTGCCAGGCGTAATAAGCACTGGATTAGAATACAGATTAGGCACATGGGAACAACAATTTGTGATGCAATGAATTAGGTGATTTTAAAAGTCAGGTCCTACACAGATGAAAGGTGGTATGGATATAAAACTGCATCTAAAAAACTGATGAAATTTGTAGAAGACACACAACAAGTTAGCCTGGCAGATAGTTTGAAGCAGAAGTACATCAAATCATTATAGTATTTACAGTTAGGAAGATTTGTGGTGGATACATTTTAGTATTAAATTTAAACGAAAAAATCAAGATACAATTACACAATGGTGTAGGGACTACTGAAATATGAAAAGGAACCCAGGTGGAAGAAATGTTATGGTTTTTCTGAGGTGTTGTCTTCTATTCTAAGGTTAGAAAGGGAAGGAAGTTATCAACAATGCATCAGCCTCAGCATTACCCTATTTCCTACAAGAACTGAGCCTCCAAATCATCTGACAACAGATAGACTGATACAGAACAGAACAATAGAACTAAGGACATGACATGACATGACAGATGTGCCTGAAATTTTGAAGGGTGTTAGTAAGGTAGATTCCAGCTGTTACTCTGAAGTCTATCATTCAGCAAGTATAAAGGGGTACAAATATTAAAGAATATTATTTCATACAGAGTGCCATAGATACATGAAATAAGTTACCAAGTATTCTAGCTGATGATAGCACTTTGGAAACCTTCAGATCTCCATCTGATAATTTTAAGATGCAAAAATTGGTTAAAGAGGGATTGACAAGTTATATTGGTCAGAATGGATTGCCCTCATTTAAACATTTTATGTGCTTAAATAGTGCCGGATGGTTCTACTAAATTCTTAATCTTGTGTAACAAGATTAATAGCACAAAAGCTGCCCATCAGTTTTAAAGCAGTAATAGCACTAGCAGATGCTTGAATTCAATTTAACAAAAGTTAAGACTTTCTGTGCTGTGAAATCCAAATTCCTTATAAGAAATTTTTTAAGGTAAAACTTGAGCTTTTTCCAAAAACATTAGATGAATCCAAAAATTAGAGTTCAGTCAATAATTCCTAAGGACACTCAAACATAAACTTAAAAACTTTACTAAATACCTATAGTGTCAAACATGTTGAGTGCCCCACAGGAGGTGAATAAAAATTGCACAAGGAAAGGTGAAAGATGTAACACATTCTCCAAAAGGATTTCTGCTTTGGTCTCCTAAATGGTAGAAGACACATCCGGTGTCACTTCCAACCCACTCTCAACTCAAGCTCTTCTACTGTCTGTCATTTGGCAGCAGGCCGACATTCACCTAAATTAAAGTACTTTGTTTGTCTTCTTTTTTCTTAATTCTTTTTCTAACAGACATTAAATGGGTTGTCCCTGGCTGGGATTCTGAGTCTTTCAAACCACTCTCTCTTTTTATTTTTTACACTAACAGTCGTCACTTTATAGATATCAACACCACTTCTGTTCAGTAAAGATGTACTTATTAGAATGGATATCAACATCTATACACATTTACTGGAATTTCCGAATCTGTTGATGTAAATGTCACAATAAACAGAAATAATGCCAGGCCTTATTCAACTTTAAAAACATCTGGCAATTCAAGTGATTCTTATTAACCAGCTGTTCCTGTCAGATTCTTCTAAAGGTTTCTTAGTTGCACAGTGCAGAGATAACTACGGTCTAAAAAGAACTAACAAAAATCTACAATATCATACTGTTAAATGGAATGTGATAAGATATTGGGTCATAGGTGAGATTACAAACAGGCCTACGGCAGCTTCCAAGAAAATGAAGATATCTATAGCAGTACCTGACTATTCCCTGCATATTTCACCCATTTTGTGTTAATCATCCCAGGTCTAAGCTGAGGGTAGGATGGTAAGCCATTTCTCAGAAAAGAAACACATCCAGTCCTGTTTAAATATTACAAAAAGACACATTCAATCTCCTAATATTATGCAGAAATTGTCTTATGGTCCGATAAAACCAAGGTGGAAATTTTGTCTTCAATACTATAAGATATACTTATTAATTACAGTAACTACAGACGTGCGGGGTGACAGCATCATGTTATAAGGCTGCTTCTCTTCAGCGGGGACATGACCTCTGGTCAGGACAGAGAGGGAAGTAAATATATAAGTATAAGAAACTTTTTTCAGCAAAATCTGCAATCCTTTGAAAGCTAAAGTTAAAGAGGAATTTTACCTTTCAAATTGTCAATAATCTGAAGCAAAGGAATAACCCAAACAAGGAATGGCTTTAAAAGTCAGAGAATAGAACTAAGTTCACTTCACTGAAAACAGGAAGAGAGTTGTACCCAGGAGATCACCTAACAATTCCATTAAGCTTGAACTCTTCTGAAACGTACTGTGGGATAAAATTACAGTTATGATAAGCTGATAGAGTTGTAGCCAAAAAGATTTACCGCTGTAATGAAAGCATAAGGTCTTCCAAGAAAGTACCACTTAAAGGGTCTGCACACTTACACTGACATGGAAAAGAAAGCACATTCTGCTTCTATTCTCAGATTTCATATAATAATATATAAATAATAATCATCTTGTTCTCACCAAGTTCTAAAATCCATGGACAGGCATCCTGCCCAGGTTGGAGTCCATTCCCTTATCTGGATGGGAGGCCAGTATAATGGATGGTGATAAAGAGAGGCATGACATTCTCTGACTCAGCCAGGAAGCTGGCATGAAAGGCACAGAGGGTACACTAGGACTGGGATCCCAGCAGCACAGAATGGAAACTCCATATCCAAGAAGGAGGCCAAAAGATAGGACAGATAGTGGGAGATTGCTACCCAGGATTATGTTGTTCCCCCATAGACTGTGAGGCAGCATGCCTCTGTTCGAATCTGTGCCTGGACGCCCACAGACCAGCATGGAAATTATGGTTTTATAGGGCTGCCCTGTTGGTTTATGTGGGTGCTGCCATGTGAAAGAGTGATTCCAGGTGGTTTCAACTAATCTGAAGGTACTTCAAGGAGGAAATGGTTTGGCCTTGGAAGTACTCCTGAGTCTGATTTAAAATGGAGCCCTATAAGTTGCCCAAGGAGTCAGAGTTGGGAAGTGGACAACACTCACTTTGGGAGGAGTGGAAGAGAATGAGAAAGGAGAAGGATTGTGATATTCTGTATTGTTTAAGAGCAGACAGTTTAAGGTACTCTCTAAAATAAAAAAACACCTGATTTGAACCCAGGACCGTGTCTGGTCTAGTTGTGTCCGGTCTTTGGTGGCTCAGTGACGTGCCCTACAGGCGACAATAAACAGAAATCATAAAAACATAATAGATTTCCACTTTATCATTATTTATTCCATTCATCCCACCATCTTCCTAACCCACTTATCCAGGGAAGGGTCATCAGATAGCTGGTGCGAAATTTGTCCATGCTATTTGGTCATGGAGATAAATTTCATCTTCTTTATTAATGCTTCGCTCGTCAACCCGGCCTGCGCTATGCGCCAGCCACTTCACGTCTCTGGCGCTCGCATACGTGGATTTCACTTTCGCCAAACAACAAACCTTTCAATTCTCCTGGATATGCCTCTTCATTGAGAAGAAACACTACTTTTCCCTGATGGCAACACAAATTAGACGATCAACAAGTCTCCAACTTAAATTTAAATCCGAACAATATATTTGATCTCTTTTCGCTGTTCCATTATTTCACCGAGTAATAATTTCTGCTTGTTTGTGCTAATGCAAGACTTTCAAATTTTAGTACTTTCATTATCTCTGCCCTGCTCTGCATGTGTATTACGCCAACATTTTTTAATTCTTTACGATGTTCTACTTAGTCATCTACTCTTTGTCTTTTACTTCCGGCCCTTGGCATGGTTAAATCTCTTGGCACAAAGTCACATCTCGCAGGACGTGAAAGTCATGTCTCGTCCCAGGATAAAAAGTCTTGTCTTGTCCCAGGATTTTTTTTATTATAATAAAAAGATAACATGTATGCAGTCAATGAACAAGAAAAAAGTAACATCAGGAATTTACAAACTAAGATTTTACAGAAACGCATTCTTCTGTTGCTTCAGTTTTCAGGATCAACATTGACATTTAGACAAAGAGGGCCCTAGCAATAAATTAGAGGTGCTTCAAAAACTAACTAATGTTCTGCATGCAGAAAGCACCTCCAAGTACAATCTGAAGTTCCTTAAGGGTAAAAAATGGTTGAAAGAAAAATCTTGGATGATTTGGCAGTTGTCATGATCATGGCAAAATGGCTGGCCCTGTTGCCTAATGGATCAAGTGGCTAGGGTTTGAAACCTATACCTAGGTGTTGGGTTTTGGAGTTTGCTCATTCATTCCACGTCTGTGTAAGTTTTTCTATTTTCCGCTAACATACTCAAGGACGTGCAGATCAGGTTAACTGGCAATTACAATTAACACTTATGTGGATGTAGGTATGTGTGTCAGTAAGCTGTGTGACGGACTGACACTATGTCCAGGGTTATGTCCTGATCTGCATTCAGTGCTGCTGGGATTGTTTCTGACATCCCATGACCTTAAAATGGATTAGGTGGATTTTAAAATTAATGGGAAATAATGTATGGGTTATTAAGTGGTTAGTGCTGCTACCTCATTGATTTAGCATTCTGGGTTTGAATCCAGCATGGTAAATTATCTAAAACTCTTAAGTCTAAAAGTTAAACAGTCAGTGGCCATTTTAATAATTCAGATGTATGTGAATTTTTCTGCAAGGCAATGCATTATAAAGGACTTTTTTATTTTACTTATTTATTTTTAAGCATCTATATATATAATTCACAAGGGCACGCAGGAGGCACGCAAGACAGAGAGCCACGCCCGCCAACTCACAGAACCCAGCCCACCAACTCTAACAGAGCCCCGCCCACCAACTGTAAGACCATGGGATGCCATGGGATACGCACGACAGGGCCAGGCCCGCAAACTCACAGAGCCCCGCCCGCCAACTCTAAGACTATGGGATACGCTCGACAGAGACCCGCCAGCCAACTCTAACCCTCCTCCCATGTCATGGGATACACATGACAGAGCCCCACCAGCCAACTGTAACCGTCCTCCCGCATCCACCGTCGCTCTCGAGGCATGTGCACTGCCTGCTCATGTGCCCGCATGCAACAACTCACCAAACACAGCCTCAGTCGCTTTCATCTGTGCTACAGTCCACATACACCTCTGAGCCATGTTGAGTTTTCATTGTTCTTTTTGGTTCTGGCTGCTTTTCTATATATATAATCGACCAAGTTGCCCAAACATGGGGTACGCATGACAGAGCCCTGACCGCCCACTCTAACCCTCCTCCCGCATCATGGGGAACGCATGACAGAGCCCCGCTCGCCAACTCTCACCTTCCTCACGCGTCCACCCTCGCTCTCGAGGCATACGCACTGCTTGCTCATGTGCCCCCCCACCCCCAACACAATACAATACAGTTTATTTTTGTATAGCCCAAAATCACACAGGAAGTGCCACAATGGGCTTTAACAGGCCCTGCCCCTTGACAGCCCCCCAGCCTTGACTCTCTGAGAAGACAAGGAAAAACTTCCAAAAAAAAACCTTGTAGGGAAAAATGGAAGAAACCTTGGGAAGGCAGTTCAAAGAGAGACCCCTTTCCAGGTAGGTTGGGCATGCAGTGGGTGTCAGAAGAAGGGGGGTTTTAGTGCTAATGACTAATAACAGAGATGCAGTATGTACAGTTAATCAGCAGCTCTTGTCAGAATATGCTAAACTGAAGTAGTGAGTCTTCAGCAGAGATTTAAAAGCTGGGACTGAAGGGGCATCTCTTATAGAAGCAGGAAGACCATTCCACAGTTTAGGGGCCCTGTAACTAAAAGCTCGACTTCCCACTGTTATTTTATTAATCCTTGGAATCATAAGCAGACCGGCATCTTGAGATCTTATTGCGCGCTCAGGTTTGTAAGTCATGATAAGTTCAGACAAGTAAGCCGGACCTTGGCCATTTAATGCTTTATATGTTAAAAGGAGGATTTTGAAATCTGACCTAAACTTAACCGGGAGCCAGTGTAAGGATTTAAGAACTGGAGTTATGTGTTCATATTTTCTTGTTCTTGTAATAATTCTTGCAGCCGCATTTTGGATTAACTGGAGGCTGTATAAAGAACAGTTTGAACAGCCAGTGAACACCGCATTGCAGTAGTCAATCCTACTAGAGATAAATGCATGGATTAATTTCTCAGAATCCTGTTTATTTAGAAAGCACCTTAATTTCCTAACATTTTTAAGATGGAAGAAACATGTTTTGGACAACTTTGTAATATGCGCTTTAAATGACATGCTAGAGTCAAAGATAACTCCTAGATTGCGGGCTGATTCAGTAAAATTAATTGGGATTCCAACTGAGTTAAATGACGACAAAATATTGCTGTGATCAGCGTCAATTCCCTCCAAAAATTAACATCTCTGTTTTATCTTTATTTAAAGACAAGTAGTTCTCATTCATCAACTCCTTTAATTCACTAACACAACTAATTAAAGACAACATTGGAGAAACATTTGATTTAAATGAAATGTATAACTGGGTGTCATCTGCATACGAGTGAAAATTAACATTATGTTTCCTAATGAGAGATCCCAGTGGAAGCATGTAAAGTGAAAACAGTAAAGGTCCCAGTACAGTACTGAGCCCTGCGGGACACCATATTGAACTTCTGTGTATAATGATGGAGTACTGTCAGCACGTTCCTGTACATACTGGAATCGATTTGATAAATAAGAACTAAACCAAGCAAGCACGGGGCCTGTAAGCCCACCATCGTTTTCTAGCCTGAGCAGTAAAATAGAATGGTCAATGGTGTCAAATGCTGCACTTAAGTCTAACAACATAATTACAGTGGAGTTTCCTTCATCAGAGGATATCAGAATGTCATTTACAACCCGTGTTAGTGCAGTTTCTGTACTATGACAAGTGCGAAAACCAAACTGGAATTTCTCAAATAAATTGTAATGCGTAAGGTGTGACTGAAGCTGACTGGCGACTACTTTTTCTAGTATTTTAGAGTGAAATGGTAAATTTGAAATAGCCCTGTAATTATTTAGTATGTATGGGTCTAGGTCTGACTTTTTAAGTCAAGGTTTAATGACTGACACTTTTAGTGCATCAGGTACGGTGCCATGCTGTAATGAAGTATTAATAATGGTTAGAATAGGTGCTGCAAGAACATCCATGGCACTTTTTACTAGTTTTGTTGGCACTGGATCTAGGGAACAAGTAGTGGGCTTCATTTTAGTAATTAAACACGTCACCAAACACATCCTCACTCGCTTTGGTCTGTGCTACAGTCAACATACAGCTGTGAGCTACGTTGACTGTTCATTTGCCTACCATGGCCACCGCCTCAAATGTATTTCATGAAAACAACACTTCTTTCAATGTTATACAAATTCCTGCATTAGGTGACTGTTTGTTTGTGTCAGTCAGATATTTCTGGAAAAATGTCATTGACGAAACTGCTGTTGCTCTCGAACTTTGCAACATGGCTGTAACCTTTGTTTGCCAACATTGGGATAACTTCGTCGACGTGCTGTCCATTGTTCTTAGTCACGGAAGCATAGTCATACAGTCTGCTCAACAATATGCTGACTACATGAATACTTCCGGAGTTTATGGTGGCGAAGCAGAAATTGTGGCGATGTCCCAAATACTTCCAGCTACTATCTCCATTCACTTCCGAGAACGTCGTCATGCCTCTCCTCGAGTTTACAATCCGGGCCAACGTCTCTCCATATCCCTGCACTTTAGCGTTCCTTTGGATCATGGGCATTACGAAATTCTCTTGCCTCTCAAATACACACATGATAACCTTCTGGTGTCATCTATTGACAATATTGGTATGTGCACACAAAGTTCACAACCACAGGATCGCCACACTGATGTGACGTCACCTTACCACTATCCTCTTACTGAAAAACATTTTCAAATGCATTTCACACCGGAATTTCAATGCAACATTTGCTCAAAAACCTTCATGCTCCATAAATATCTCAAAGCACATTTTAACACACACTCCACTGAACAAACTCTTTCCACACAGGTTTTTCAATGCACTATTTGTTCAAAAATGTTCAGACTGCAGAGATATCTCAAGGCACATTTAAAATCACACTCCACTGAACGAATTATGCAATGTGAACATTGCCATCAATGCTTCAAAACAACTCGTGCTCTCAAGAAGCACTTACAAACTCATTCCAATTCCTTTCAGTGTCAACTTGCAAACCCCATGCACAGTCATCGCATTCAGTTTTCCACTGCTTTTCAAGAGGATACCGCCATTCCTGTCCAATAACAAAACATTGGCCTCCCTATCGCACTATGTACTTCTTGCAATGTTCTTCATTGGCCATCAGAGGTCAACACATCCGGACATTACACTAAGTGTTGTCATACCGGCAAGGTGTCTTTGCCACCGCTATCCAAACTTCTTTTTTATTGCAAAACCCTCTTGACTGGCAAGAACCCGCTGTCCCAAAATTATTGTGATCATATCAGGCAATACAACTCTGCTTTATCTTTCGCTTCAATGGGTGCCCACATCGCTCAACCATCTGGCCAAGGACCGTATGCTTTCAGAATCCACAGTCAAATTTATCACCAGGTCTCTCCTTTATATACCAATCCTGACATGTCACCATGATACAGTCCGCTATATATCTTCGATTCTGCTGAGGCTACCACTCAACGTATGCAAAAGGAATGTAACAGCGTTTGCAGTGACATTTTGTTGTTGCAACTAGACAAAATGATACGACACGTTAATCCCTTCACTAAGTCTTACATGCAAATGCATGACATTATCACTCACAGTAACCCTGTTGCTGCTATACGAATGGTATTCATGGAAAATCCAACTCTGGATATGAGAAGGTATAACGCCCCGTCCTATCAAACTGATGTTGCTGCTATCTTTGTAGGTGAAGACGGGGAACCTCCTGCACAACATGACATTTGCATATACCCAAGGGGAGATTCTTGTAAGCATTTCTCTGTACTCAATATGAACTGTGACCCCATGGTTTATCCACTGCTATTTCCTTACGGAGATCCAGGCTGGCACATACAATTGACCCATGTTAAAGAAAAGCGAACCGCGAAAAGAACACGAGTCATGCAGCTCCAATTTTATGCTTACAGGCTTGCCATGAGATCTTTATTTAGCGTCTTGCATTCCAGTGGCAAACTCTTCCAACAATACGTCGTCGATGCATATGTCAGAACAGAAGGTGCACGTTTACATTACCTACAGTCCCATCAACAAGATTTGCGTTTAGAGCAATACAGGGGACTGATGGATGCTGTCACTGCGAAAGCACAACACCATAACCTCCGCCTTCAAGGCAGTCCAAGGTACATGCAACAGAACTACCAAGATGCGATGGCAATTGTTCGGAAATGTGGAAAGCCTGACTTATTCCTAACCTTCACCTGCAATCCTGCATGGCCGGAAATCTCTAACGCCATTTCTCATCATGAGCAACTAGAACAGAGACCTGACATCGTTGCTCGCGTCTTTCGTATCAAACTGTAAGATTTCCTAACAGATATTCTGGAGAGGAGTATTTTTGGCAATGTTCTCGCTTACATCTTTGTCATTGAGTTCCAAAAACGAGGATTGCCTCATTGCCATATGTACCTTTCACTTGACTCACAATACAAAATAAGAACCAAGGATGATACAGACAAATTTGTCAACGCTGAACTTCCAAATCCCAAAATACACCCTTGACTTTTCCAAATTGTCACTAAATGCATGGTACATGGTCCCTGTGGAACGCTCAACACCAACTCACCTTGCATGAAAGACAGCACGTGTACCAAAAATTTCCCAAAGGACTTCAACGGCGAGACTCAAGAAAACACACAAGGATACCCCATATACTCCCGAAGACAGGGGAGAACTGCCATTGTGGGCAAATACGATATCGACAACTGTTGGATAGTTCCTTACAATCCCTGGCTTTCTCAGAAATTCAATGCTCATATTAACGTTGAAGTTTGCGCGTCCATTCAATGTATCAAGTATCTATATAAGTATATCTACAAAGGACACGATGGTGCATCCATTGCACTTCACAGCGAGCCAGCCGATGGTGTTTTCCAACATGACGAAATACAGACTTTCCTTGACGGTAGGTATGTTAGTGCTCCTGAGGGTATGTGGCGTTTGAACGAGTACAGTCTTTCAGAAAAATCTCACGTTATTATACGATTACTAGTTAATTTGCCAGAACAAGTCATTTCTTTCATGAGGGTCACGAGGAAGAAGCGCTACAAAGACAAGCCAACAAAAACACTATGCTCTTAGCATGGTTTGAGCTCAACAAGGCAGATCCCAAAGCTGTGGAGTTACATTACACTGATGTTCCCCAACATTACACATTCCAAAAGTCCTCTGGAAAATGGAAAAAGAGAATCAGAGGAGGCACAAAAGTGATCGATAGAATGCCTGTTGTTGCCATTACGACACCGAACATTATTACCTCAGACTTCTCCTTACACATTCCATAGGCGTCACAAGTTTCCACCATCTACGAACGGTCAACGGTGTTGAATGTGACACTTTTAAAGAAGCTTGCCAACAATTAGGTCTTCTTAAAGATGACAAGATATTGCATGATACTCTTACAGAGGCATCCCAGATACGAATGCCACCATTTCTGCTAGAAGTTTTCGTTTTCATCTGTGTCTTCGGCGAACCCCACAACATTCCAATCCTTTGGGACATGCATAAACTCTCCCTTTCTGAGGACTTTCTCACAAAATATTCCACAAACACTGCTTGCATGTATGCTCTTGCGGAAATTAATTACATGCTGCAAAAAGTTTACATGAGGTTTTTGCAAATTTATTAAAAATAAAAAAACTGAGAAATCACATGTACATAAGTATTCACAGCCTTTGCTCAATACTTTGTTGATGCACCTTTGGCAGCAATTACAGCCTCAAGTCTTTTTGAATATGATGCCACAAGCTTGGCACACCTATCCTTGGCCAGTTTTGCCCATTCCTCTTTACAGCACCTCTCAAGCTCCATTAGGTTGGATGGAAAGCGTCAGTGCACAGCCGCCGCCATGAGGGACTGGATGTGGGTCTCGCCCACCTTGGATCACGTGGGGCCACCTTCCTGGTTGCTTTGGGGCCACGGGTTGAGGGCATGGAAGCCCCACCATGTAGAGGCCCATGGTCACTGCCAGGAGGCGCCCCAATGCCTTGGGGACCTATTACCTCAGCACTTCCGCCACACCAGGAAGTGCTGGGGAAGAATTAAAGGGCCGGAGAGCTGCCGGGAGACCAGCCGGCACTTCCGCCACGCTGGGGTGTGGCCAATGAAGGAGTGTCGGGAATCATCTGGAGCTCATCCGGGAGAATATAAAAGGAGCCGTCTCCCTTCATTCAGGGCTAGATACGGGTGGAAGAAGGACAAGGCAAGAAAGGAGAGTGGAGGCGGCCAGAGAAGAAGGCATTTGTGGCCAGGACTGTGTTTGGGGTTTGTGCACTGATTTTGGACTGGGTCTGAGTGACCATTATTGTAAATATTGTTTATAATAAATACGTGTGGTGGTGAAAACAACATGTCTGCCTGTCTGTGTCCGGTCGGCTCCACAATATATATATATATATATATATATATATATATACAGTGATCCCTTGCTGTATCGCGCTTTGACTTTCGCGGTTTTGCTCTATCGCGGATTTTATATGTAAGCATATGTAAATGTATATTGCGGATTTTTCGCGGACAATGGGTCTTTTAATTTATGGTACATGCTTCCTCAGTTTGTTTGCCCAGTTGATTTCATACAAGGGATGCTATTGGCGGATGGCTTAAAAGCTACCCAATCAGAGCACGTATTACATATTAACTAAAACTCCTCAATGCTATAAGATATGCTCTCTGACATTCTCTGCGCCTGACGGAGGGGGTGTGAGCAGAGGTGCTGTTTGCACAGTGGATACTGACGCTCCTCTAAGAAATTCCGCTTTATCGAGGTGCGTCCAAAAGCACACTTATTGATTTTTTGATTGTTTGCTTTAATCTCGAGGTCTCTCTCTCTCTCTCTGACGTTCTCTGCGCTTGACGGAGGAGATGTGAGCAGAGGGGCTTTTTGCACAGAGGCTGTTTGCTTAGAAGATAGGGACGCTCCTGTAAAAAATGCTGAAAGGCTACCTTCGCATTGATCCCTTCATTGCCGCTGCTTTATCGCGGTGCTTGCATACTTAAAAGCGCAACAGCCCTATTGATTTTTCATTGTTTACTTTACTCTCCTCTCTGACATTCTCCGCTCCTTACGCACTTTGAAGAGGAAGATATGTTTGCATTCTTTTAATTGTGAGAAAGAACTGTCATCTCTGTCTTGTCATGGAGCACAGTTTAAACTTTTGACTAAAGGGTGTTATTTCATGTCTAGAGGGCTCTAATAATGTTAAAAAACGTATTTAGAAGGTCGTAAACAGGTTTTCTATGCTCTAACTGCGAAAATATTAGATTTATAAATAAAGAATCCTACTTCGTGGAAATTCATTTATCTGTCTGGAGAGGATTAACCGCGATAAACAAGGGTTTACTGTATAACTGTGTGGAGAATATTTATAAACAGTGTGGGAGAGTTTCTAAGGGCTTAAAATATATAAAAATAATCATACAAACATATGGTTTCTACTTCGCGGATTTTCACCTATCGCGGGGGGGTCTGGAACGCAAACCCCGCGATGGAGGAGGATTACTGTATATATATATATATATATATATATATATATATATATATATATATATATTATTTATTTATTTATTTTTTTGCAGTATCGGTTCTGTCTTTCCCTATGTGATTGCTGTTGGTGGCAAAGATTGTAGCTTCCTACAAATGTATACAGTACTTAATGAAGTGCTCAGAACATAGTTTTTTACTGCCAGATATGTTAAAACACATGATAAATTGTACCTTAGTGAGGAGTCTTCTGTCAGAATCAAAAGCAGCAAGATAAATACCCAAATGTTGACAGCCACATCATTTCAGAAAAAAAGATCTGTATATGCACAAATTAAACATACAATGCACATATAAAACCTGTGACCTTGTAACACACACACTATACTCTTATAGAAGTTATATTTACATTTATAAATAGATAACCTTTATTTTCAGGTGAGTATCTTTCTTACAGATCAGTTACTTTTAATGGTATAATACGGTAGATAACAGAAAAGAAAAACAAAAAAATACTAGAACGCAGTGCATTCTAAGAAATCATTAGAATTTTCTTGATTTTAAAATAATGTTACATATACATATGACTGTCTCAAAATATGGTTGGATTTGATTAATTTATTTACCTCATTAAGAACACCAATGGCTACAGCTTTTGGTTCTAAGCAACTTCTTAATTAAAATGTGGTATATGCTTTTATTAGAAAATGTAATTTCCTTAAACAGTATGGTCCTTCTCTCGTTCACTTGTATAAGAATCTGACATTAGTGTATATTAATATGAGCACAGTAAGAAGTGTGACTAAAAACAACTGTTGTATATTCATGTTTGGCTCTATTTTGACTTGTGTCTCATTAATAACTGTCAGCTAATTGCCAGTTATCAGGTATCTTAAGGTATTATAACCAATTGCTGTCAAACTTAGAGACAAAACCAAGAGCTAATCCCTGTCTTTACACAGGTCCATGGGTCCCAGCACAGTGTCAGTGTCAGATTTTCACAAATGAGGAGGTCATCTCAGCTATGATATTCCTAACACTGGAGAGAGCACTGAAAAGTTTTGCTGCTTGAACACAATTAGTCAGCATGATGAAAAAAAAGAGACTGAGCAGTGCAATTAAGCATTGGGAAGAGTTTGTGCTTTTTTCTTTATTATTTATAATTAGAAGTGAAGTAAATTCCACCTCTTATTGGCTAACTGAATAGGTCCCAATATGCAAGTTTTTGAGGCCCTGCCTGAAGAAGGAACCAGAGTTGCCTTGAAAGCTTGCATATTGTGATCTGCTCAGTTAGCCAATAAAAGGTGGCATTTTGCTTCATTTCTCATTGTATCCATAAATGGTTAACATGATCCATAACCCTATTCATATATTCTAATTTGTGAATATATTACTAATCTTCAAACAATCCAAGTGTAAATTCACTTGTAAAGTCATTCGGTTAATTACTTGGTCGGGTATTAAAAATGCTGCAGATCTGTCCAATTTATAATCAAAACTTGTAACAGTTTGCCCTTTATACTGGAAATCCACATTTTATAATAATAATTTATATACAGCTTTTTATTGAATAAATCACAAAATATGTTAAAAACAAATAATACAATAATGCAAAACGTAACTGCATTTATAAAATAACACATACATTCGTCTGCAAATATCTAGTGAAAAAAAGACTAGAAATAATTAATACGCTTTAGAATAAAGAGACAGTTTATTACAGTAAAAGTAAAGTTTCTACTATTGCCACCTGTGGAAGAAAAGAATTTGAATACAGACACCCCCCCACTGAAATGTCCCGATTAAAGAAATAAACACAGACAGGAGAAAGCGTCAATCATTACTTTTTACCTAAATCTTGCAAGAGGTAAACTCTTCCAACAATACGTCGATGCATATGTCAGAACAGAAGGTGCACGTTTACATTACCTACAGTCCCATCAACAAGATTTGCGTTTAGAGCAATACAGGGGACTGATGGATGCTGTCACTGCGAAAGCACAACACCATAACCTCCGCCTTCAAGGCAGTCCAAGGTACATGCAACAGAACTACCAAGATGCGATGGCAATTGTTCGGAAATGTGGAAAGCCTGACTTATTCCTAACCTTCACCTGCAATCCTGCATGGCCGGAAATCTCTAACGCCATTTCTCATCATGAGCAACTAGAACAGAGACCTGACATCGTTGCTCGCGTCTTTCGTATCAAACTGTAAGATTTCCTAACAGATATTCTGGAGAGGAGTATTTTTGGCAATGTTCTCGCTTACATCTTTGTCATTGAGTTCCAAAAACGAGGATTGCCTCATTGCCATATGTACCTTACACTTGACTCACAATACAAAATAAGAACCAAGGATGATACAGACAAATTTGTCAACGCTGAACTTCCAAATCCCAAAATACACCCTTGACTTTTCCAAATTGTCACTAAATGCATGGTACATGGTCCCTGTGGAACGCTCAACACCAACTCACCTTGCATGAAAGACAGCACGCGTACCAAAAATTTCCCAAAGGACTTCAACGGCGAGACTCAAGAAAACACACAAGGATACCCCATATACTCCCGAAGACAGGGGAGAACTGCCATTGTGGGCAAATACGATATCGACAACTGTTGGATAGTTCCTTACAATCCCTGGCTTTCTCAGAAATTCAATGCTCATATTAACGTTGAAGTTTGCGCGTCCATTCAATGTATCAAGTATCTATATAAGTATATCTACAAAGGACACGATGGTGCATCCATTGCACTTCACAGCGAGCCAGCCGATGGTGTTTTCCAACATGACGAAATACAGACTTTCCTTGACGGTAGGTATGTTAGTGCTCCTGAGGGTATGTGGCGTTTGAACGAGTACAGTCTTTCAGAAAAATCTCACGTTATTATACGATTACTAGTTAATTTGCCAGAACAAGTCATTTCTTTCATGAGGGTCACGAGGAAGAAGCGCTACAAAGACAAGCCAACAAAAACACTATGCTCTTAGCATGGTTTGAGCTCAACAAGGCAGATCCCAAAGCTGTGGAGTTACATTACACTGATGTTCCCCAACATTACACATTCCAAAAGTCCTCTGGAAAATGGAAAAAGAGAATCAGAGGAGGCACAAAAGTGATCGATAGAATGCCTGTTGTTGCCATTAACGACACCGAACATTATTACCTCAGACTTCTCCTTACACATTCCATAGGCGTCACAAGTTTCCACCATCTACGAACGGTCAACGGTGTTGAATGTGACACTTTTAAAGAAGCTTGCCAACAATTAGGTCTTCTTAAAGATGACAAGATATTGCATGATACTCTTACAGAGGCATCCCAGATACGAATGCCACCATTTCTGCTAGAAGTTTTCGTTTTCATCTGTGTCTTCGGCGAACCCCACAACATTCCAATCCTTTGGGACATGCATAAACTCTCCCTTTCTGAGGACTTTCTCACAAAATATTCCACAAACACTGCTTGCATGTATGCTCTTGCGGAAATTAATTACATGCTGCAAAAAGTTTACGTGAGGTTTTTGCAAATTTATTAAAAATAAAAAAACTGAGAAATCACATGTACTTAAGTATTCACAGCCTTTGCTCAATACTTTGTTGATGCACCTTTGGCAGCAATTACAGCCTCAAGTCTTTTTGAATATGATGCCACAAGCTTGGCACACCTATCCTTGGCCAGTTTTGCCCATTCCTCTTTACAGCACCTCTCAAGCTCCATTAGGTTGGATGGAAAGCGTCAGTGCGCAGCCGCACGCCATGAGGGACTGGATGTGGGTCTACGCCCACCTTGGATCACGTGGGGCCACCTTCCTGGTTGCTTTGGGGCCACGGGTTGAGGGCATGGAAGCCCCACCATGTAGAGGCCCATGGTCACTGCCAGGAGGCGCCCCAATGCCTTGGGGACCTATTACCTCAGCACTTCCGCCACACCAGGAAGTGCTGGGGAAGAATTAAAGGGCGCCGGAGAGCTGCGGGAGACCAGCCGGCACTTCCGCCACGCTGGGGTGTGGCCAATGAAGGAGTGTCGGGAATCATCTGGAGCTCATCCGGGAGAATATAAAAGGAGCCATCTCCTTCATTCAGGGCTAGATACGGGTGGAAGAAGGACAAGGCAAGAAAGGAGAGTGGAGGCGGCCAGAGAAGAAGGCATTTGTGGCCAGGACTGTGTTTGGGGTTTGTGCACTGATTTTGGACTGGGTCTGAGTGACCATTATTGTAAATATTGTTTATAATAAATACGTGTGGTGGTGAAAAACAACATGTCTGCCTGTCTGTGTCCGGGTCGGCTCCACAATATATATATATATATATATATATATATATATACAGTGATCCTTGCTGTATCGCTTTGACTTTCAGCGGTTTTGCTCTATCGCGGATTTTATATGTAAGCATATGTAAATGTATATTGCGGATTTTTCGGACAATGGGTCTTTTAATTTATGGTACATGCTTCCTCAGTTTGTTTGCCCAGTTGATTTCATACAAGGGATGCTATTGGCGGATGGCTTAAAAGCTACCCAATCAGAGCACGTATTACATATTAACTAAAACTCCTCAATGCTATAAGATATGCTCTCTGACATTCTCTGCGCCTGACGGAGGGGGTGTGAGCAGAGGTGCTGTTTGCACAGTGGATACAGACGCTCCTCTAAGAAATTCCGCTTTATCGAGGTGCGTCCAAAAGCACACTTATTGATTTTTTGATTGTTTGCTTTAATCTCGAGGTCTCTCTCTCTCTCTCTGACGTTCTCTGCGCTTGACGGAGGAGATGTGAGCAGAGGGGCTTTTTGCACAGAGGCTGTTTGCTTAGAAGATAGGGACGCTCCTGTAAAAATGCTGAAAGGCTACCTTCGCATTGATCCCTTCATTGCGCTGCTTTATCGCGGTGCTTGCATACTTAAAAGCGCAACAGCCCTATTGATTTTTCATTGTTTACTTTACTCTCCTCTCTGACATTCTCCGCTCCTTACGCGCACTTTGAAGAGGAAGATATGTTTGCATTCTTTTAATTGTGAGAAAGAACTGTCATCTCTGTCTTGTCATGGAGCACAGTTTAAACTTTTGACTAAAGGGTGTTATTTCATGTCTAGAGGGCTCTAATAATGTTAAAAACGTATTTAGAAGGTCGTAAACAGGTTTTCTATGCTCTAACTGCGAAAATATTAGATTTATAAATAAAGAATCCTACTTCGTGGAAATTCATTTATCTGTCTGGAGAGGATTAACCGCGATAAACAAGGGTTTACTGTATAACTGTGTGGAGAATATTTATAAACAGTGTGGGAGAGTTTCTAAGGGCTTAAAATATATAAAAATAATCATACAAACATATGGTTTCTACTTCGCGGATTTTCACCTATCGCGGGGGTCTGGAACGCAACCCCGCGATGGAGGAGGATTACTGTATATATATATATATATATATATATATATATATATATATATATTTATTTATTTATTTATTTTTTTGCAGTATCGGTTCTGTCTTTCCCTATGTGATTGCTGTTGGTGGCAAAGATTGTAGCTTCCTACAAATGTATACAGTACTTAATGAAGTGCTCAGAACATAGTTTTTTACTGCCAGATATGTTAAAACACATGATAAATTGTACCTTAGTGAGGAGTCTTCTGTCAGAATCAAAAGCAGCAAGATAAATACCCAAATGTTGACAGCCACATCATTTCAGAAAAAAAGATCTGTATATGCACAAATTAAACATACAATGCACATATAAAACCTGTGACCTTGTAACACACACACTATACTCTTATAGAAGTTATATTTACATTTATAAATAGATAACCTTTATTTTCAGGTGAGTATCTTTCTTACAGATCAGTTACTTTTAATGGTATATACGGTAGATAACAGAAAAGAAAAACAAAAAAATACTAGAGCGCAGTGCATTCTAAGAAATCATTAGAATTTTCTTGATTTTAAAATAATGTTACATATACATATGACTGTCTCAAAATATGGTTGGATTTGATTAATTTATTTACCTCATTAAGAACACCAATGGCTACAGCTTTTGGTTCTAAGCAACTTCTTAATTAAAATGTGGTATATGCTTTTATTAGAAAATGTAATTTCCTTAAACAGTATGGTCCTTCTCTCGTTCACTTGTATAAGAATCTGACATTAGTGTATATTAATATGAGCACAGTAAGAAGTGTGACTAAAAACAACTGTTGTATATTCATGTTTGGCTCTATTTTGACTTGTGTCTCATTAATAACTGTCAGCTAATTGCCAGTTATCAGGTATCTTAAGGTATTATAACCAATTGCTGTCAAACTTAGAGACAAAACCAAGAGCTAATCCCTGTCTTTACACAGGTCCATGGGTCCCAGCACAGTGTCAGTGTCAGATTTTCACAAATGAGGAGGTCATCTCAGCTATGATATTCCTAACACTGGAGAGAGCACTGAAAAGTTTTGCTGCTTGAACACAATTAGTCAGCATGATGAAAAAAAAGAGACTGAGCAGTGCAATTAAGCATTGGGAAGAGTTTGTGCTTTTTTCTTTATTATTTATAATTAGAAGTGAAGTAAAATTCCACCTCTTATTGGCTAACTGAATAGGTCCCAATATGCAAGTTTTTGAGGCCCTGCCTGAAGAAGGAACCAGAGTTGCCTTGAAAGCTTGCATATTGTGATCTGCTCAGTTAGCCAATAAAAGGTGGCATTTTGCTTCATTTCTCATTGTATCCATAAATGGTTAACATGATCCATAACCCTATTCATATATTCTAATTTGTGAATATATTACTAATCTTCAAACAATCCAAGTGTAAATTCACTTGTAAAGTCATTCGGTTAATTACTTGGTCGGGTATTAAAAATGCTGCAGATCTGTCCAATTTATAATCAAAACTTGTAACAGTTTGCCCTTTATACTGGAAATCCACATTTTATAATAATAATTTATATACAGCTTTTTATTGAATAAATCACAAAATATGTTAAAAACAAATAATACAATAATGCAAAACGTAACTGCATTTATAAAATAACACATACATTCGTCTGCAAATATCTAGTGAAAAAAAGACTAGAAATAATTAATACGCTTTAGAATAAAGAGACAGTTTATTACAGTAAAAGTAAAGTTTCTACTATTGCCACCTGTGGAAGAAAAGAATTTGAATACAGACACCCCCCCACTGAAATGTCCCGATTAAAGAAATAAACACAGACAGGAGAAAGCGTCAATCATTACTTTTTACCTAAATCTTGCAAGAGGTAACAAGTGAAGAAAAAAGTGTCCTCTGCGCTATATTTATACAATTCATTGATTAGGTCACTATTCAAAAAAGGAATTCATTACATAATCAGAAAACTTTTAACATGACTAGTTACACCTAGTTGCTAACAGGACATGGCAGATGTTGATACCTTAGATGACCACAATTTGATTTATAGTCCTGTTTGCTTAGGATGTACATGACATTTTAAATGTATTATTTTTATTTTAGGAGATGTGTGAGTTTCTCCACTTACATCTTGTTTTCCAAAAAGTAAAGAACAATGGCCTATTTTTTTATGATCCAGCTGGGTCCAAAAACAGGAAACGTAGTACTATAGAAGAATGGTTATTCCATAAATATAACATTTTCTCTTAAGGGGTTATATAAAATAAATAGAAATACATTTGTCATAGTGAACAATAAAATAACAGCATCAGTTTTTAAGCATAAACTCAGAAGGATATGAGACTCAGATACATGCTAGGTGCACATTGGACCAGAGTTCAAATTCAGCTCTTACACACAATAATTCCCTATGGACTGAAGCCGTCTTTCCATGCATCATCCTCTGCAGGAATTCATCAGAATTGCCAGTTCATATTCAGTTTTCATGTTACAGACTATTCCAATCTGAAATCTTGCAAAAAAAAAATCTGTGCCTAGCAAAATCTTAAACAAACATTTACCATCCATCCATCCATCCTCTTCCGCTTATCCGGGGTCGGGACGCGGGAGCAGCAGCTTGAGCAGAGACCCAGACTTCCCACTCCCCGGCCACTTCTTCCAGCTCTTCCGGGAGAATCCCAAGGCATTCCCAGGCCAGCCGGGAGACACAGTCCCTCCAGCGTGTCCTGGGTCTTCCCCGAGGCCTCCTCCTGGTTGGACGTGTCCGGAACACCTCACCAGGGAGACGTCCAGGAGGCATCCTGATCAGATGCCCGAGCCACCTCATCTAACTCCTCTCAATGTGGAGGAGTAGCGGCTCTGAGCCCATCCCGGATGACTGAGCTTCTCACCCTATCTTTAAGGGAAAGCCCAGACACCCTGCGAAGGAAACTTATTTCAGCTGCTTGTATTCGCGATCTCGTTCTTTCGGTCACTACCCACAGCTCATGACCATAGGTGAGGGTAGGAACGTAGATCGACTGGTAAATTGAGAGCCTTGCCTTACGGCTCAGCTCTTTTTTCACTACGACAGACTGATGCAGAGCCCACATTACTGCGGATGCCGCACCGATCCACCTGTCGATCGCACGGTCCATTCTTCCCTCACTCATGAACAAGACTGTGGTAATGTGCCTTACTGGCATTACCAGTAATTAAATAAAATTAGTTAAGTGTCCTCTACCGTGTTAAGAGAGAGGCATTTGTTTAGGACAAAAAGGTTTAAAGAAAGGAAACTTGCCTTTTTCTGTTATATAGTGCAGACACACGTCTTTGCTGACGATATTAGCGTCTTTTGGGGAGTGTCGCGGTGGGTCTCATGTAGACTGGAGAGACAGCCTTGCCATTGACCGGCCGGGATGGCATTGTCGGTCCTCCACACCTGCACGCATTTCCCGCGACCTCATTAACACTAAAAGTGCAAAAGAAAGTGCGAAGCGCCTTAATATTAGTTTACCGCGGTCTAGTGAAGGGATCCCGTCTTCTTAGTTGTCTGAGTTGTAGCTCAGGGGAAGGAGGAAAAAAAAATGGAAAGTGCTTAAGTTCACTAAAGGCAAAATGCAGTCTGTGTCTGAAAATCCGGCACAGCTATGCGCGCGCGCGCCAGCTGCTTGACTTTTTATAGTAATTATGTGGGATAGTTGACGCCGCTTTTCGCAAACGCGTTCACGTCATCACATACCCCAGGAAGGATGACGTACGGTGGTTTAATTGGTCAGCGTAGGGGCACCGAATACAAAAGGGAATCATGGCCTCTAGAGGGGGTGTCTTTCTGAGTAGTTCGTCTTGGAGAAAGGTACATGGTAGAACAATTTGTTTAAATTACCAATCATCGTGGCTTGTGCTTTGTTTTTGTAAATATTTTTTCATATAAATATCTCTCGATTAACTTTGGTGGTGATATTTATTAATAATAAATAATTAATAATTTATTACATTTATATAGCGCTTTTCAAGGCACTCAAAGCGCTTTACATACAAGGGGATCTCCTCAACCACCACCAGTGTGCAGCATCCACCTGGATGATGCGACGGCAGCCATAGTGCGCCAGAACGCCCACCACACACCAGCTTACTGGTGGAGAGGAGACAGAGTGATGAAGCCAATCAGTGTATGGGGATGATTAGGAGGCCATGACGGTCAGAGGCCAATGGGCAAATCTGGCCAGGATGCCGGGAAACACCCTACTCTTTCCGAAAGACATCCTGGGATTTTTAATGACCACAGAGAGTCAGGACCTCGGTTTAACGTCTCATCCGAAGACGGTGCTTTTACAGTATAGCGTCCCCATCACTATACTGGGGCATTAGGACCCACACAGACCACAGGGTGAGCACCCCTGCTGGCCTCACTGACACCTCTTCCAGCAGCAACCTAGTTTTTCCCAGAAGGTCTCCCATTCAGGTACTGACCAGGCTCAACCCTGGTTATTGGGTTGTGGTTAGTGGTGCACTGTTTATTTTTGTATATACACTTTTTTCTGTATTTTGAATATTTTTGGGTGAATCTTGTATTATACACTGTTTGGAGGAGCAGCTTCCTGACTTGTATCACTGTGGAGGAAGACAGCTTCACATTTTGCTTTTGTGTATATATTTGGATTTCATTAGTTTGTGTGCAGTATACTTTTTTCATTTGGGACTTTCAGGAAACACTATAAATATTGTATATAGTCATTTCTGGGCTCCATTTGATTACTGTTTTTGTGTGTCCTTTGCGGCATTGGACTGTGTTTTAATGTATAAATTCCGCAGGACATTATTTTTGATTTTTCTTTAAGTGCACCTGTAAATAAAACCTCACTTTATTTTTCAAAAAACCCAACCCTTTTTGTGTCCGTGTCTCCCTGTCTTACACCATCATCCTGGTCACGCTCGGTCCCACATACTAGACACCTAGAGTGTAGGCTGGTGATTCCAATTCCCACTACACAGGGTGTCACAAAGACCTTGAGATACTTGAACTCCTCCACTTGGGGCAGGATCTCTCCCCCAACCCTGAGAGGGCACTCCACCCTTTTCCGGCTGAAGACCATGGTCTCGGATTTGGAGGTGCTGATTCTCATCCAAGCCACTTCACACTCAGCTGCGAACTGATCCAGAGTGAGCTGAAGATCATGGCCTGATGAAGCAAACAGGACAACATCATCTGCAAAAAGCAGTGACCCAATCCTGAGTCCACCAAGCAGGACCCCTTCAACACCCTGGCTGCGCCTAGAAATTCTGTTCATAAAACATTTACCATAAATCAGAAAACGGAAAATCACTGCTTAAAATTATCAAGCACATACGATTGGTTATAATGATGTTTATGTTAGTTTCTGTAGGTCACACTAGTAACCTGAGAAGCAAAAGTTAAAAATATTAAATAACTTTAAAAATAAACACCAAACTGGATGCCATTTTGGAATATTTCGAGATATCGGGATTCAGTACAAACTGTGAAAAAATCAAGGCAATTGGTCTTATAGATCATGAGATATACGTATCAGAATTTAAAACGCCAAGATGCTGTCAGCCTGTGAACAAAGTCTGTGAAAACACTATACCCCACTTTTTTCAGCTTTTGGAATTGTCATTTTAAAGGCTGTTGACATCCACGATAATTATGTTGCAAATATTAATTGCATATCTTTTTTCAGATAACTGAAATTTTGTACTTTTTTTCTGATTTTTTTTACCTAAACAACGGGCAAGGAACACTTGTAATTTAAAACTGTAAATTAAAAAAAAATGAAAAATGCAGAAAATATAAAACACCAAGAGCAGGGTAATATTAACGAAATCAGTGCAATTCCTGTGCTAAAATGAGGATTTTGTGAATTGTATTAGCCAAAACACACAAGAAGAGAGATATTAGAAATTAGTTCTTTGAAGCATCTGAAGATAGGTAGATACTGTAGATAGATAGAACTTTATTTGTCCATAGCGGGAAATTTGGCTTTTTACAGACGCTCTTTAAATAAAAAAAATAATACATAAATACATAGACAGATATGTAAGAATGTAATTAAATACACAGTTTGGTCTGAACACATACCAGAAAGACAATAAAGCACGTGAGTCCCAGTGAGGAATTATTCAGACATATTGCTGTTGGTATAAAGGAGCTCCAGTAGTGTTTCTTCATACACTTCTGCTGAATAATTTGTTGGCTGAAAGTACTCAGTGTTAGTGTGTCAGAGAGAGGATATGCAGTTTTTTTCAAAATAGCTCTCAATTTTATTTTAATTTTAAACTTTGCTACTACCTCTTGGAGTCCAGAGTGTGTAAAATACTTGAGCTTGCCCTTTAAATTAGCTTGTTGATTTGGTGGGCAGCCACTCTTGAATTGATGTTAGTAGTTACTAGCACACCACAGTATAGAAAATTGCACTGGCCATCACAGAGTTTTAGAAGATTGAAGTTACATAGTCACCTAAGGAAAAACAGCCTGCTCTGCACTTTCTTACATAGTTCCTCTGTGTTCCAACACCGGTCCAACCTGTCATTAATGTGGACCTCTAAGTACTTGTAGGGAAGGAAAATCTATTAAAAATTGGTTCAGGTCTTTGTCCAAATTCCCTTCTAGCACCTGAGCCCTGGATTGTTTGAGTCCAGTAATTATACCCACTCTATTCCAGACATCCTTCATGTTCTTCTGAGTGAGTTTGTTTTCTGTTTTGGCTTTTTAAGCTTCATTTCTTTCACTTATTTTTTTTTTTGTTTAGCACACTCTGTATGTCCTGCATAGCCTCTTTGTCACCAAATTGGAATGCTCTCTTTTTCCGATTCAGGAGACCTTTTAGCTCCATAGTAATCCAGGGCTTGTTGCTTGGAAAGCAATTCACTGCCTTTGTGGGTACCACTGTTAATTTAGTCTGTGATGCATTGACAGGGACCCCCAATATTGTCCCTATTTGACTCACACACCATTTCCAAGTTAGTCATGTCGAAGGAGTCATTCAGAGACATTTCAACATCCAGGCTCCACTTCTTCACTATTCTGGTGGTAACAGGTTGCCATCTAATAACAGACTTGTAACTGGGAATAAGATGAATCAGGTGGTCATCAGATTAACCTAAAGGGGAAAGCAGATAACACTTAAAGGCATCTTTAACATCTGAATATGGCAGGTCCAGCTTGTTATTTCCTTAAGTGAAACCTACATTAATCTAACGTCTCACAGCAAAGATATTTAATCATTTATATTTATTTAATGTGCAATTCAAACCATGCATTTCTCAAAGTATAATATAACCATTCTAGAGGATTAAGAGCACTCTCTCTTCTCAACATGCTAAGGCCACTAATTATACATACTGTAGCTGTTTCATGTTTTTCAAGTACAGTACACATTTTATCCTATGTTTACAGCAGAGGAGATGAAAGATAGCATGCTGCTAAAATATAGTCAGCTTGCCAGATAAAATATACATATAAAGAAGAAATGTTGTGCACCAATAATAGAAGTTTCATATTTCACATACATCCCACAGTTCTCAAAAGCACATGGATGAATTCACATGAGGTTTCAAAATACAAAATGTGAGTTTTGATCTTCTTTTCTCATAAGAATCAGCAGAGTTCCTTTACATGTCAGCCAAAAGTATGTTTCAATGCATTGTTGGGGGATACATGGTTTATATGACACAATTATAATTTTAAAGGGACTTCTGTATATTGCATATTTTTTCTTAACTATAAATTTTACATATTTTTCCTGGGAAATCAAACATTGCATAAAATCAGTTTAAATGATTGTTTCTGAAACAAACTCACTAGTACTTCACGAAAATGTAATTATCTAAAATAGTAAATACATTTTCTCCAATTATTCTGAGGAAAACACTTTCTATGTTATTCCATGCATCATATATTTCAATTAGCATAACTCTAAATTGGTTCAAGTGAATTAAGGAAACAGATAGAGGGAAGGATAATAATGCATTTTACAAGAAAAAAAACAAACTCAAAAATGAAGAAGACCACATTTGAAATAATATTGAAAAATCAGTACTGTTTTGAGAAACAGGATACATGCTTTAGACTTTTAGTCAGAACAGGTCAATGCCTTTGCCACCACTTCACTTTTACTTCCCAGCAGATTGAAGTTAAATACTTTTCATATGCTTATCTAATGTGAAGTTTGCCATGCAATGTGAGAACAAGAGTATAAATAGTAACATAGTAACAATAAGACCAGGAGGTGAAAATATTCTGTGAACACACCAAAGCAAAATTACAAGAATTTAAGTGGAAAGACTAGTAGCCACTGGTATGTCACTTATTCATCTTTTGATTATTTCAAAATTATCATTCATTTTTTAAATAAAATGTTTGTTATATAATCTGTTTACTTATTACCTTCTTAACATCATCTCTTATCCATTTTAAATTGGTGAATGAGCAAATTTCCATCACCTAGAATAACAGTTTACCCTGAATGGGAGCTGTGTTCTCACATAAGAACATGAGAAATTTGACAAACCAGAGTCCCTCTAGCCCATTTTTTTAGCAAACAGCTAAGCTGTCCCAATATTCCATCCAGGTATTTCTTAAAGGTTGTCAAAGTTTCTACTTCAACTACATGTCTTGGCAGTTTGTTCCAGAGTCCCATAACTCTTTATAAAGAAGTGCTTCTGAGCCTCGGTTTAATTGCACTTTCTTTTAATTTCCACTGATGTCCTTCAGTACATGGTTCACTCTTAAGCCGAAAGAATGCTGCTGATGTACTTTATCAAATGCCTTTGAGGATTTTAAAAACCTGGATTAGTTCCCCACGCAGTCTCCTCTGCTCAAGGCTAACCAGGTTTAAGTTCTCTGAGTCTGTCAGAGTAGGACATGTCCTTAAGTCCTGGGATGCACTTGGTTGCTCTCCTCAAGTGCTGCTATGTTTTTCTTGTACCATGGTGACCAGGGGCCTCGTGCAAACAGTGCGTACAAACAAAAATGTTGCGTACTCCTGTTTCTATGCTCAAATCACGATGTATAAAAAGTAAACTTGGTGTAAAGCCACGCACATTTTCATGCTAGCTCAAACTCTGGCATACGCAAGTTCTCCGTTCGGTTTTGCAAACGGACAGCACCCAGCGTCAAAGCTGTGCTACTGTTCCTGTGTGGTTTTCCTTTCTTTTTTAGATCCACATCCCTGACGCGGCTTTATCATATACACTGAAATTAACTGCATATTGTTTATTAGTTTAAGGCATCTGATTGTACTGTAATTAACCTGTAACAATATAATGGTACATGGAATGGCCACACTATTCCAAATACCATAGCTGCTTTAGCATTGTTATGCCCACTGCACCTTCTTCTTCTTCTTCTTTCAGCTGCTCCCATTAGGGGTTGCCACATTGGATCATCTTTTTCCATATTACTCTGCACCACTCGGAGTATTTATATCACTGTATCTGAGTGTGGAATCACAGCTCTACAGCAGCTGATCGGAAAGAGAATTATCGATATACAGCATCTAGCACACTGCCTCAGCCATGCTGCCTATTTGAACTGCTCCCATATGGCAAACGCTTTATAGCCTTTCCTGTACTGACCTCACAGTCCAGAAACAGTTTCATCCCAAGAACTATAAACCCAATCAATAAGTCCATCAAGTGCTCCTTGTAGAACTGTTTGTAAGTACAATTGCTTCACTGTAAACTTGCGATACAGTTCTAATATTGCACAACCTGCGGCACTTTATAAAGCGTGTATTTACATCCATCCATCCATCCATTTACCAACCCGCTGAATCCGTACACAGGGTCACGGGGGTCTGCTGGAGCCAATCCCAGCCAACACAGGGCACAAGGCAGGAACCAATCCTGGGCAGGGTGCCAACCCACCGCAGGTGTATTTACATATGATGGCGATATCATTTTTAAGATGAAATGCAGCAAAATATGTTTATTACATTATACAGATAAAATGTTAAAATCATTTAAATAATTTGTATTTTAAATAATTAAAGATATGAAGATGCAGTGTTGCAGCGCTAGCCTCATGCTGTATTCTTGCTGGGGCTTGCGCGACACTTGGAGGATAGATGGATAGAATAATTAAACATGTACTACGAAGATATTTCAATGTTCCTTAAATGTTTTGAAGAATCTCAGTACTAAGCTTACAGAAGGCTTAACTCTATTACTGAGCTGATTGTGTGGCGATTGGGTACTTGGAGAATGAAAAGGAAGGACAGGAATTGGGCGTTAGAATGTTTGAAAGAGACAGTACTGCTGCAATAAATTATTTCATTGAAGGTCGTGCACATCGCAGCAAGCATTTTGCGTGAAGCAGGAACAATCTCTGGATGGGGTGGCAGTTCGTCACTATCACTTTGCCACTGTGTTCCCATGTTTAATACATGCTTTAATTGATATGATATGAATGCTGAAATGATAATCAAGTATATATTTCAGTATTTAAATTATTCAGAGAATTGTAATACTACGAATGTAATGGATTCTGTGTCCTGTCAGATGAAGAGAAAGCCCATTTAAGAAGCACATAGTAATTCACACACATAGAGCACATAGAAGAATACATATAATACAATACAATACGATTTATTTTTGCATAGCCCAAAATCACACAAGAAGTGCCGCAATGGGCTTTAACAGGCCCTTCCTCTTGACAGCCCCCCAGCCTTGACTCTCTAAGAAGACAAGGAAAAACTCCCAAAAAAAACCCTTGTAGGGAAAAAATGGAAGAAACCTTGGGAAAGGCAGTTCAAAAAGAAACCCCTTTCCAGGTAGGTTTGGTGTGCAGTGGGTGTCAAAAAGAAGGGGGTCAATACAATACAATACACAGATCAGAACAAATGCTCAATACAGTATAAAAATAAAAAAAATTACAAGTATGGACCAGAATTGAACAGTTGATGATACCACATAATATGATTTGGATTTGAACAATACAAAGCATTTAACGTGTGTGAAGGACAGCCGGGTTCCATGCCCGGCAGGGACACCCCTGCTACTTATGTTCCGGGGGAGCCGCCATGGGCAGTCCAATACCTCCCCCGGGACGCTTGGTGGCAGCCTCCCTGGCCGATGGTGATTCCCCAACCGCCCGCAGGGCTCCATGGGAGATGGAGTCCTCCATAGCTTGGTTGGGGCCCGGGGTGGCTGTCTGCTTCCCACAGCCCAGTTGGACGAGTCTTCAGCCCCACCCGGAAGTGCAATTAGGACCAGGTGGTTAATCACCTGGAACGCTTCTGGGTGGGCTATAAAAGGGCCCAGCCACCACCACTCGACGAGCCAGAGTTGGGAGGAAGGAGACGAAGCTTGTCTGGGAGGAGTGGTGGAGCGAAGTGGAGAATTGTGGTGTTGTGATTTAGTGTTGGTGCTTGGGACTGTGTTTGGGTTGTGTGGCACGGGGAAGACGTGTCCCACAGCTGAAGAAAATAAAAGTATCTGTACTTTTTATACGTGCCTCCGTGTCTTTCTGTGTCGGGTTAGGCGGCTATATAGCACCTTTGTTACACGTGCTACTTCAGTTACGATGAGATTTGAGAAACTAGTAAATTAAATGATTTTAAGATGAAGTTTATGATGTTATACTTTAATGATAAAATAAACTATGTGATTAAAGTATAAATTTCGAGATTAAGGTTGACATTTCGAGCTTTTTCCCCCACTCTGTCCCTATTTTTTTCCTTTTTTCTGTAACCTAATAACCTTTCATATGACACTCAGACGGTGGGCTACAGCTCGCCTTTTCACAGTGACTTTGATATCTGACAACTTCTTTTTTATTTTGGGCACTGTGAGACTTTGTGAACTTTAGCTTTTGAGTTTCTCCGACACTCTATGTCACTCGATCAACTTCCTTTTGCTGTTTATACCACTGTTTAAACCAAAACATGGTACTTTTTCCTTGCCTCCACTTGGTATTCGCTGAAATTCTTCTATTTTCCCTCGTGATTTTGCCATTACCTTTTCACAGAACGCTGAACTTAAGGGCTATTTATATTGATTTGCATATTCAAAGAGGAGGAGTTGGGGAGTGGCAGCAGGCACATGCACATGCATTACTTTTCACGCTGACCAGGATTTATGTAGCGGAAAAACGTGGACGTTGGCGAATGCACAGATTTATGTATCTGTATTTTTTTGTGCGTACGCACATTTCCACTTTTGTCCATATGCCATGTTTTAGTGTGAAAATTCTATGCACAGCGTTATGCATGAGGCCCGAGAACTGCACACAATACTCCAGATGTGGTCTTACCAGTGCATTGTATAATTTGAGCATAACGTCCATTGACTTAATTTTAACAGTTTTTATGATATTACCTAACATTTTTTCCACTTTTAATTGCTTCTGTGTATTGCTTAGTTGATGAAAATGTTACATATATACTGTATATACCCCAAGTCCTTCTCAGAGGTTGCTTCTTGTATGACAGCATCTCCCAACTTGATTTATAATTGATGTTAGTTTACCCACGTACAGTATATTACTTTGTACTTTTCTACATTAGACTGCATTTTCCAAGTGTTCACCCAGTTCTGAATGTTGTCCAGGTCTTTTTGAATTGTTTTTGCTGCCTCCTCAGTGTGCTGAGGGACTCCAGTGATGAACTTGTTCCATGTGGAGTATTCTTTTTTATCTGTACCATTTGACGGTTAACCAACTGGAAATCCAGTTTTGTAGGTTACCTCTGATGACTAAATAAACCATATAAACCCTGTGTTGAATTTTTCTGTCTGTTTGTCTCTTTTTATTACAATGTTTTACATTGTACATTTTTACCATTACTTTCATTATTCTTAGGGATATTTTGAAGCTATGGATGCCAATAGCTTCTGGGTACACTATGTGCATACTGTGAAAGTACACTATACAGGTATACCACCAAAACAGGATGTCGTCATAGTTACATTGCAAACGAAGGCTGAATGCAGTAAGAAGAATTTCAACATTAAGATGCTAACATGGTTACAACTTCTGTTATGTTTCAGTTATGGATTGTCATTTAGACATGGTAAAGACCCAATAGCGTGTGTATAAACTGTTTCACATGCATGCAGATGTTTTTGTGTGAGTTGTACATGAACGTAAATTGGAACAGTGGAGGTCCACTTGAAGATCATGGGCTGAACGCTAAAGATCAGGGGCTTAAGACCCAGAAGCCAGTCATTAACAATACCACTCTTCTACAGCCTTAAATTTTGTGTAAATTCAATTCAATTAACTAAATCACACATTATATGGGATGTACTTGTAATTTTAATTAAATCATAATTTATTTTTAAGAGTGAGCAGTAGCTTGTTGTGCATTAATCTGAAATCTAAAAGTTGAAGGTGGATTGGCTGTTTTTCATAAAGAACCCTGAGATTAAAGAATAAAGGCAAAATATTTTCCAACAGCTGAAGACTGCAATGTATCAAAGGTCATATAAAGTGGTGTTTCTCTGAAGATTTAAATTAAAGTATTTAACAAACAAGAAGCATATTCAACAGATTTTCTTAAAACTAAAGAGAGAGAGAGAAAAAGAGTTCACACATCTAAATCAGGACTTCAAAGCATTTTTTGTTCTTCATGTTTAAACTCTGCTTTCAAGAATTGAGGCCAATAATCCTCTCCAATTTAAGAATTCAAAAAATAGATTTTTGAAATTGATTATAGTTAAGTTTACAAAAGTAAACAATGTGACGTTGGTGGTCGAATAATAATATTTTAAAAGCTTAAATTATTTTAAAAAAATCAAACACTTGAAATCAGTAATCAGTATTTGTTTACATCACAGTTTATTTCAGATTCTAATAGGGAGTTGAAAAGCATTCTACACTAGTAAATGTTATAAATTAGTAATAGTACCTCTCATATTTTGTACTCATCTACTCCACTCTTTAGTTGTTCAAATTGTACAACAAACTTATATATTCTTCTCAAAATTGTAAAATCAGTAGTCCATAGGTAGATTTTTTAGCATTTTGTCCATCATTTAGTTTTCAAAACTCATTTGCCTGGTTAGAATTGCAGAGAAATAATGAAACAAGGGGTTCAACTTACAAGAACTGTAAATTGAAGCTGGGGCAGAATTGAAAATTTATACAGTGCCACAAGAAGTCATGATTATATAAATAGCTATATTGTGAATGTTCAAGCTAATATTTTCCAATAAATGGTCTTATATATAGTACTTTGATAATTTCACAGTACTGACAAATCATTTATTTAATGTGCCAGCCTCCTAAACCTGTAGTGCCCTTAATGACAATGACAATGGTTACCAAAAAAATACATATTCAGCTCAGCCAGTTAGATTTCATATGTGTTTGGTGTGCAGATGGGCTGTGAGTTAGCATTAAAGAAGCAAAAGCCATAGTAGGGACCAAGGACAAAAAAAGATCTCTGGTAAGAAGCTGTAAATTTATAGTAAATTTATAGTTTATTACACACATACAATTTATTAATTGACTTTTTTGAGACTTCCAAATGAATATACCATATAAATGATGCGTATTCTGAAACAAAGTAAGAAACCTTGGCTCCTTTTTTGTTTCAGAACATTCACATTACTAGTTGTGAAAGCCAGCCCGACCACAGACAGACAGACACTGTCTTAAGTCCACCACATATGATTTATTTACAGATATTTACAATGCCCACAGTCCCCCACAGCACACAGTGCTTCCAGCACCAAACACCTCTCTTTCTGGACCTCTCAATGGTCCTTTTTGGGCTGCCTTCTCCCACTCTCCGAAGCCTTGTCTTCTGCTACCCGACACCAGCTTCCTGACTGTTGGAAGGCGGCCCCTTTTATGTTGCCCCGGATATGCAACAGGTGCCCCTTGATGAACTTCCGCCGGCACTTCCTGGTGTGGCAGAAGTGCCGGCTGAGCAACCGATCGAAGCTTTAAGTATTCATAGAGTGAGAAGTATGGCATTATTGACAGAATCAGCAAATCATTGTGCACATTGTGTTAAGAAACAGTAGTAAGCAGAACATGGAATGTAAAAACACATTTTGAAACAAATCATGACTGGCTCTTGGAAAAAAGTGAGGAAGAAAGGAAGGAATACATTTCTCAGCAGCTACAATGCAATGAATGTCAATCACATAAACTGCTTAAATTTTTAAAAGGCCCTACAAATTTAACATCAGCGAGTTTTCTAGCATTGCTCATTGCTTAGCTCAGCATGGAAAGGCCTTCAGTGAAGGAGAATTTATTAAAGAAATTCTTCTAAAATGTGTACCTTTTTTGTTTCAAGATATGCAAATAAAGGTTATATTATTAAGCGTATTTCCGATTTACCACTCAGCAGAAATACCACTAAAGACAGAGTGATGACAATGATCTCCGACATACAAAATCAATTGAAAGGAGACTTAAATAATTGTAATTATTTTTCAATTTGTCTTGATGAAACTATTGATGTCACCTCATCGGCTCGGTTGGCTATCATTGCTAGATATTCCAATGGTCAGACAATGACAGAAGAGCTGGTAAAACTAAAAACAGTGCCAATAAGTACATCAGGGAATGAAATATGCAGCATTGTTCTAAAAATGTTTTGTGACCTAAACATTGATATGTCCATGACGACAGATTGGGTACCCAGTATGGTGGGAAAAAACGTTGAATTTGTGAAACTGCTTAAGGGAGCTATTGGCCATTTCATTGTATTATCCAACAGGAAGTGTTGTGTTCCAAGGCAGGATTCACAGAACTAAAAGATGTAATGACAGTTATAACAAAATAGTGAATTTAAAAGTCGCTCGACCAGTTCACAAGTGAGAATTTTGTACACTATTGCAGAACATTGAGTCAACTTACAGTGAACTGCTCATGCACAACAATGTAGGGTGGGTGAGCCGAGGAAAACTCCTTGAAAGATTTGTGGAGTGCTAGGAAGAAATTAAGCTATATGTTGAGAATACAAAATTGGAACAGTTTCCTCAGCTCAGTGATAGTACATGGGTCAGCATACTGATGTTTTTTTTTACAGACCTCTATGTTCATATGAATGAACTGAACTTACAGTTACAAGGTTTTTGGCAAAAGTATTGACGTTATATTTGGATACATAAAAGCCTTTGAAACTAAACTTCAAAGTATTTTCCTCGACTAAAAAAATATTTTCATGAGATCAGCTCAGATGTGCAAAATGAATTGAAGCCCTTGCATATAAAGTACCAACATATTTTAAACTCAATAACTGATAAGTTTGGTGGAAGATTCAATCAACTCAGAACTTTAGAGCAGACAAAATAATTAAATACAGTATCCAGATTTTATAGTCTATAGTACTATGGAATTAAATGATTTCCAATGGCTACAAATTGAAGGATTAGAGCTTCGGTAAGCAGAGTTCCAGGCTAGCATCTGGACTAAAGTGTTTGTCGAGCTGAGGTCTAAACTTGAGGATCTGGAAAAAAATCTGAAATTCTGAATGCTGGGAACCAAATGCCAGAAACTTTCAGCACCATTAAAAAACTAGCAATGGCTTTACTCACAATTTTTTCCTCTACATACTTTTGTGAGATCTTACTCTGGACATTAAACAACATTAAAATGGACAAAATAAATTGAGATGACGTTAGTGCTGGTTGCTTGTCTTGAAGTGCACATAGTACCTACTGCACCTTCAGTTTCAGAATTATCTATTAAATCTCAGCAATAAAAAAGTCATTAACTGATGTCAAATCAAATGCAATGTGTTTCATGTTTTTTTTCTGTTCAATTCAAAATTACTATTAAAAGTAGGATTCTTTTTTGTGCACGATTATAAGCCCAATTATCAGTGTGCATACCATTTTCTTTATTATAAGTCACTGATTTTCTTTTACTTTTCTAATAAATAGCACCACACAGGATTGGGCTATATTTTTTTAAAATAAATAATTATGTAAAGAATTGTTTTTCTTTTGTTTGGGGAGGAGACATGCCAACTGAGGCAAGATAGAAATTTTCAGAATTTCTGACACACTGAGCCCAAAAGGTTTGCCATCACTGCTATAAAGAGTTATTTAATGTTCATACTGTAATGCTGAATATACCCACATTCTTCAGCTTCATGTATTCTTCTTGTTGACAATTTATAAGCCTTCCCTAACATCAGTAGCTACACACATTTTAAGACTATACTATAATAAGCTTTTTAGCATACTGTTCAAAGTATTTTTCAGTCTGCAGACAATTACATCAATTAAGATATTTAGGAAAATTGGTCAGGACCAAAAGGAAGACCAAAATAACAAAGATGATACATTTACATTACATTAAAATTCATTTAGTTTACAATTCAGAAACCCCTAATATGCAGTTGTTGTATGAATAGCTAGATTCAAGTCTATTTTCTTTTCTGGTATCTGCTAAATCTGAATTTAAAAAGACCAAAGAATTGAAGCTATATAACTGATATTGCAAAGAGAGATTGAATTACTGAGCAACATTGTTAGTAACACCTGCAATTCTATAGTTAAAACTGGATAATTGATTCCTCTTCAATTCTGAACTTTGTCACATGGATTGACAAGAAGTATTAATTTAAATAATTATAGTGTAGTTAGATTCTTGCTATAGTTACTACACCTGCTGTTCAGCCACCCTTACCATTTTTCTTTTGATTAAGCTCAGTTCTCAAATGGCAGAAATGTACAGCAATCTAATATTAATTTTAATTTAAGACAAAGCTGAAGCACACAAAAATAAAACAGGTCATAAAACAAAGTGAATTTCTGCTGAAGAAAGACTGGATCTGTTACTGGAGTAATACCTTTCAAATTGTGCAACATAAATTTTCTGAGTACATTTTCCAAATATGTTGGCTTTATTGGTGACGTGCTTTTCATATGTTGAATTATCTGCGATAAAGTTAACTCCTTGTGTATATATTAACTACTTTTGCATGGCCTTCATCAAGATGTTGCTAGGGATGTACATAACAAAATAAGAAATTTGACAAACAAAAGGAGACAATTCAGTCCATCAAGCATATTTGTTTAGCTATTCCAATATCTCATCCAGATACTTCTTAAAGGTTATTAAGGTTTCTGCTTCAATTGCATGGTTCATACAACATTTTAAATAATTGCTTCCTGACTTCAGTCCTAAACACACATCCCCTTAATTTCCACAGGTGTCGTCATATATATGATTCACCATTGAGATGAAAGAATTCTGCTGGATGAAATGTATTAATGCTCTTAAGGATTTTACAGCAAAGGATAGAATTAACATAAAAGTGAGTGTTGATACACTAATACTGAGGACCTTCAGCCAACAAAGTATTCAGTAAAGTGTGTTTAGCTGTGCTACTGGGGCTCCTTTATACCGTTGTTAACTTCGGTCTGCTGAACATTCGCTCACTCACGAGCAAGGGGCCTCTCATCCACGATCTCCTCACTGATCGTAACTTTGACTTTTTCTGTCTAATTGAGAGATGGCAACAACCCCATGACTTTTCCCAACTTAACGAATCCACTCCCCCAGGGTTTGTTTACATCTCTCAACTCCGTTGCTCTGGCCAAGGTGGAGGTCTTGTGTTAATGTATCGTGAGAAATGGAAAGTCTTGCTGTTGTCTGTTCCTGCCTTCAGTTCTTTTGAATCTCTTGTATGTCAATTAAATTGACCTATTTCTACTATTATTGCAATTGTTTACCGGCCCCCTAAACCAAATAATGACTTTCTGAATGAATTTGCTGTTTTCCTTACACACTTATCTACTGTTTCATCAAACATAATACTTCTGGGGGATTTCAATATACATATGGATAATACCAATGTTCCTTTTGCTAGAGACTTTACATCCTGCCTTGAGAGTTTTGGATTCCAGCAGCATACTGATGTTCCCACTCATTCCAAAGGACATATCTTGGACTTGATTTGCTGTTCTGGAGTTACCCCGCTTGATTGTACTGCAGATGAACTCCCCATAACTGATCACTGTCTTATTTCATTCAATGTTAAACTTGCACTTTCCAACACTAAGCTTTCCCGTCTCATGTCATTCCATAATATTAAGAATATTAACTTAGACTCTCTTTCCTCTAGTATTGATTCCCTTATGGACATTCATAATTTATCCACTCCTGAAGAACTGGTCTCACACTATAACACTGGATTTAATGGTATTCTTAACTCTGTTTCTCCATTAAAAACTAGATCTGTTTTGTTTCTCCTTTTCTGCTCCCAGGTTCACGCCTGAACTTCGGCTTTTAGAAGCCAAAGGCTGGCAACTTGAACAGCTGTTCTGTTCCCCTGCTTTGGAACTCACTACCACCTGAGCTTATAAATATTGAATCTTTTTCACTTTTCAAATCTAAACTTAAAACTCATTTGTTTAAGACTGCTTTTTCTCTTTGATTACAATTGCTGTGTCTGGTTTTAACTTTTGTATGTTACTTTTGTTTATAATCTGTGTTTAGAAAGGCGCCTACAAAAAAATAAAATGTATTATTATTATTATTATTATTAACAGCAATACACCTGCATAATGGACTGTGACAGACAAGTCAGAGGTTTGCTTTCTTTTTAATTTTCTTGACTTTTTGTAATTTTGTTTTGTGTTAAGCCCATAGTGTTGGTGTATATATATTTATTTATCTATCTATTTATGTATTTAACTATATAAAGGTATCTTCTGTAAAAAGCCCATTTTCTTCTTGGGGACAAATAAAGTTAGAACATTAGAACAATCTAGGCCATTCAGCCTAACAGCGCTTGCAGATCCTATCTACTTATTTATTCTAATTATTATTATTGATTCTTAATTATTCTTTTTAAAGTCTCTAAAGTCCTACTGTCTACCACACTATGTATTCCATGTATCTGTGGTTCTCTCTGTAAAGAAAAAGTTCCTAATATTTGTGCAAAATTTACCCTTAATAAGTTTCCAACTGTGTCCCCATGTTCTTTATGAACTCATTTTATAATAACAGCCTTGATCCACTGTACTAAGTCCCTTCATAATGTTCAACACTAAAGTCACGTCTCCTCTTAATTTCCTTTGCTTAAAATGAAAAGGCACAGCTGTTTTAATCTTTCCTCATAACTCCTCCCCTGTATTTGTGGAATCAGCCTAGTCACTCTTCTTTGGACTTTTTCCAGCACTGCAATGTCCTTTTTATAGCTTTAAAACCAACACTGTACACATTACTCCAGATGAGGCCTTACTAGTGCATTATATAGGATGAGCACAACATCCTTGGACTTGTACACCATACATCATACTATATAGCCTAACATTCTGTTAGTCTTCTTAATGGCTTCTGAACACTGTCTGGTAGTTTATAGCATAGAGTCCACTGCAACTCCTAAATCCTTCTCATAAGGTGTATTTTCAATATTCTGATCTTCCATTGTGTATTCAAACCTAACATTTTTAATTACTACGTGTAACACATTACATCTACTTACATTAAATTGCATCGTACACAAATCTCTCCAAGCCTGCATGCTGTCCAAATTCCTCTATAATGGTTCAACAGATTACAGATCATCTAACAACCAGTAATGGTGCACTGCACGATAACATGCAGTGAATACACTTCACTTGAACATTCATAGTTTTCCTCCTCTTTCTCTGTATGTTTAGCATTCATTTCCTCAGATGCTGATGCACTTGCTGCTTCCTGAGCAGCTTTTCTTTTCTCCATCATAGTGGCACGCTTCTTCTCTTCTTTCGTCGGCATCTATTCGTTTAAAACTGATTAAGTCAGTGTTACTTAGTACGTTTTCTTTAATTTTTCACTTAAGCTGTCACTTAAGTCTTCAATCTGTCTCAAGAATGATTTAAGACATGAACAGGTAGGGGAAGTGATGACGAAGGTGGTAGGGATGACAGCAGTACCCTGCAGCCCAATGCAGAGAGTTGATCTATCTATACTAATAAAAGGCAAAGCCCTCACTCACTCACTCATCACTAATTCTCCAACTTCCCGTGTAGGTAGAAGGCTGAAATTTGGCAGGCTTATTCCTTACAGCTTACTTACAAAAGTTAAGCAGGTTTCATTTTGAAATTCTACACGTAACGGTCATAATGGTCAATAACAGTCGACAACTTCCGCCATATTAAAACTTTCTTATTTATGGCCCGATCTTCACGAAATTTGGTAGGCGGCTTCCCAGCGCTAACCGAAACCGATGTACGTACTTATTTCGATAGTATGACGGCACTGTCGACCACCATATTGAACTTTCCGATGTCACTAATTTTCCAACTTCCCGTGTAGGTAGAAGGCTGACCCCATCTTCACGAAATTTGGTAGGCGGCTTCCCTGCGCTAACCGAAACTGATGTACGTACTTATTTTGGTGGTATGACGCCACTGTCGGCCGCCATATTGAACTTTCTAACGTCACTAATTCTCCTACTTCCCGTGTAGGTAGAAGGCTGAAATTTGGCAGGCTCATTCCTTACAGCATACTTACAAAAGTTAAGCAGGATTCATTTCGAAATTCTATGCGTAACAGTCATAACAGTCAACAATGTCCGCCATGTTGAACTTTCTTATTCATGGCCCCATCTTCACGAAATTTGGTAGGTGGCTTCCCTGCGCTAACCGAAACCAATGTACATACTTATTTCGGTGGTATGACGCCACTGTCAGCCGCCATATTGAACTTTCCAACGTCACTAATTCTCCAACTTCCTGTGTATGTAGAAGGCTGAAATTTGGCAGGCTTATTCCTTACAGCTTACTTACAAAAGTTAAGCATGTTTCATTTTGAAATTCTACGCGTAATGGTCATAACGGTCAACATGTTTAACTTTCTTATTTATGGCCCCTGTGACGATGCGGGTTCTCTTCCATGCTCTCATCGTCTGTTCGGGAACCCTGAACCCAACACGGTCGATAATGTCACTGAGATGAGCTGACAAATAGGGACAAATCTCTCAAGGCCAGGGGATATATTCCATAAAGTGCTTTTATTTAAAACAATACTCAAATCAAAAAGTGCAAAAGTGCAGTGTCAAAGTTCAGTAAATAAATCCATAAAATCAAGTGTCCAGTGGGGTTAAAACCGTCAACAATAAATAAATCCTTTAAAATCTGAGGTTAAATGTAGAAGTTAAAAATGCAGTCTCTCAGTCTTGTTATTCTCTGGCCCACCTCCATCACTCTCTCCCCGGCTCACCATTACTCGCAGCCGCGGAGACCCAACAGTCACCAGCTCCTTCTGTCAACCTCCATCTTGGCCTGGAAATGGACGTCACTGCCAGACCGACGAGATTGGCTCTCCTCCTGTGATCTTTCGCGCACCCGTAGTCGCTCCTCAGATCCGACGGGATGACACCTCACCTGCTCATCCCACTCGCTAATTGTCAGTGGGGCGAACTAGCCCCCAAGAGCGCCTCCATCTAACACTCCTTTCCGGGGCCCCAGCTCGTTCTGTCTCTCTCTTTGCAGGTTGCCAGATCATCCTGCCTAGACTGCCATTGCTATCCTTCAACCTCCTTCCATTTCCATCCAATGATGGACGGATTAAAAGGAAGAAGTCTACGTGACCATCATCATCATCAAGCCCTTCCGTGAGAACCCTAAATCCAAAGAGGACTGTTTCATTTATGTTAGGTAGAATGCCCAGAGGGGACTGGGCGGTATCATGGTCTGGAATCCCTACAGATTTTATTTTTCTCCAGCCGCCTGGAGTTTTTGTTTTTCTGTCCCCTGGCCATTGAACCTTACTCTTATTCGATGTTAATGTTGATTTATTTTTTATAATTATGTCTTTCATTTTTCTATTCTTTAATATGTAAAGCACTTTGAGCTACTGTTTGTATGAAAATGTGCTATATAAATAAATGATGTTGTTGTTGTTATTTCTCTCTTTTTTCCACGATCTCTCCCCTCTCTGGTGTACCTTCGTTTATATATACATCTCTGCCTCCGTGGGCACAGCGTCTTAATTACACACCGCAGGAACCCAATGAGGCAAACAAGAACGACCGGACCCACACGTGCAGGTGCGACTCACTCCAGTCACCTCATTAACTCCCCGCGGTCGTGCAATAGCACCCACGGAGAACGACACAGCTGTACGGATTTAAAAAAAAAACTGACTTTTTTTCACAAGCCGCGGACCCGCTATACCACAGCCCATTCTTCATGAAATTTGGTAGGCGGCTTCCCTGCACTAACCGAAACCGATCTACGTACTTATTTCAGTGGTATGATGCCACTGTCGGCCGTCATATTGAACTTTTCAACTGTCTTTGTTACTTCTGGGCCCATCTTCAAGAAATTTGGTATGCGGATTCCCAAAGCTAACTGAATCCTACTTACGTACATATATACGTCCATAGCCTGCAGCTCGGTCACTGTGTGCGGCGGCGTTGGGTCCCCCATCCTAACACCTCCCACGTTGTTGGCTGCCTGCCTATATAAGACCGTCTGTCGCTCCGGTCTCTACATTCCCCTCCTTGCTTTGCCACAGGATTCACGTCTCCCTGCTGATAACTACAGCCTTTTTATTTAATTCACGGCTTCTTCACTGTTTTATTGTTCGTTTACTATGATTATAGTTATTGTGTAGGTATTTTAGACTTACTTTACATTGTTCAAGTACCCATTTCCTTTATCGTTCCAACCATACCCCCATTAACATGTCTATCGAGGTGATCACCATCGATCAAAGAACTGTCACTTACCGAGTGGTTTCCATGCCCGGAGATGGCACCTGCCTTTTCCATTCTCTTTGTTACATATTGCACGGCCATATCAGCCTTACTCTTGATATCCGGAGGAACATTGTGTCTTATGTATTGAATGACTGGGACAGGTTCAAGGTGTGGACTGATGACGGTACAGGAGATAATTATACTACACAGGAGCACTATAAGAGTGAAATGCTTAAGCCCTTCACCTACGGTTCTGCATGTGAGTTGATGGCTTCTGCTGAATTGTTCGGTTGTCGCTTTCAAGTGTACCGAAATGGCCAAAAAATGTACACCTTTCGACAACTGCCAATGCCTCTTAAACATCTTAGATTCACAGGTGACGATTTCAGTAGTGGACACTTTGATGTTTATGAATGTTTAGTTATCGATGAAACCGGTTGTATGCTTACAACATTTGACAGATGCCGAATGTCACTTCAACACAAGTCCTGCAAATACTGTTGTAATTGAAACAAACCATGAAACTCAAACTGATTATGCCAGCAGCAATCCAAGCTGTGAGATTTGAGATAAGATTACTTTTCACATGGCCAACTGTACGTTGCATGCTCAAGAGTAAGCTCAGCGTACAGCTTGGTCATATTACAACCAGAGGGCCGAACTGACAATGTGGTATACAAAGAGATCCTTAACAAATAATTATTGGTATATTTTCCCTCAGTTTAAAAAGGTTTCATTTTCTTCTTAATAAAAATTTTAAGGCAGTACTTTGCCGCTGCGAAGTGCGGGTATTTTGCTAATTATAAATATAATTGTATGTTCCCCTTTGATCATATTCCTTTGTTGCTTTCTCATAGAATTCCAGCATGTTGGTAAAACATGACCTCACTCTTCAGAACCCATGCTGACTGTTCAGTAAAACTCCTGTTTTGCCATGTGTTGCTCAATCTTATCCTTAATAATTCTTTCCATTAATTTCCTGTGATGCATATTAAGCTTACTAGCCTATAGTTGCTTGGATCTGCACAGTCACCCTTTTTATATAACAGGATAATACAGTATTTGCCATTTTTCAGTCCTTTGGAATTTCCCCAGTGCACAGTGACTTCCTACAAATATGTGTAAATGGTTTACTTGCTAACCTCCTAACTCCAGGGTAAATATTTTCTGTTCCTGGTGATTTGTTAGATTTCAGCCTATTTAATCTGAGCAGTACTTCTTCTACAATTTCTAATCAAATCACTCAGTACCTCCTTAATTGTCCCTTTAACTGGTGTGAGGTTATCCAGTTCCTCACATGTGAAGACCTCAGAAAAATGCAAGTTTAGAGCATCTGCTATTTTACTGTCTGTATTTTTCAATTCCCCTTTACTATTCTTGATGCACGTCACCTCCTTGACTGATCTTGTACTACTAAAATACTGAATGAATCTCTTTGTGTCATTTTTCGCCTTTTCTGTTATATTCCTCTCCAACTGTCTTTTAGTCTCCCTAATATCCATCTTAATGGTTACCCTTATGTTCTCATATGCTTTATGATTCACATTGGAGTTATTAGTCTTATATGCCTTAAACAGCTGTTTTTTTTCTTTGCAGTTTCTTTTTCAACTCTTTTTTAACCAACTTCTGTTTTTTTATATTTCCTACTAATTCCACATTTAGGTATGTACTTTATGTTTATTATGCATTATATGTAAAATGCTTTTAAACCTGTTCCACTGCTCCTCGATTATCTCTGCACTTAAAATCTTTCCCGAGTCAAACCTCCTTAGACTTTGCTGCATCTGCTCAAAATTTGCCCTACCAAAGTTAAAATTAACAGTTTTACTCTTAACATCCGCACTCTCAAAACACTGAGAACTATATTGTATTACGGTCACTTGACTCTAGTGGTTCAATCACCTCAACACTCTCAATTTTGTTCTGATTACTACAAAATACTATATCCAGAAAGACTTCACTCTGCATTGGTTCTGTAACATACTGTGTTTAAAAACAGTCATTTATTAGTTTTAAATACTCATGTTCTTGTGCTCCACTATTTGCAAGGTTATCCCAGTTAATAGTAAGGTAGGTAAAGTCCCCTATGGTTATAATATCCCCCTGTAAACTTGCTGTTTTAATATTACCAAAAAGATGTGCTTTGGAATTATTGTCTGCATTGGGCAGTCTGTAACACACTCTTAAAATAAGACCTCTTTCCCTAATACCTTCCAGATGAAGTCACATGTCCTCACTAAGATGGGGCCCATCATCCAAATGAAGAGAACTTTCATTTAAATTCTTTTTAACATAAACAGCAACTCCACCTACTATTTTTGTTCTGTCTATCCTTCCTAAAAATGTGTATCCCTCTATATTATACTCATCCTCACCTTTGTTATTTAGCCAGGTTTCTGTTATTGCTGTGATTTAGCCAGGTTTCTGTTATTGCTATAACAGAAACCTAGCTATCTATCTATCTAATAACCTGGATTAGGTCCCCAAACAGTCTCCTCTGCTCGGGACTAAACAGGCTTAATTCTCTGAATTTGTTGGAGTAGGACATGTCTTTAAGTCCAGGGAAGTTTGAGCTTCATGACACAGCTTCAAGGGCTGCTATGTTTTTCACGTAGTATGGCGACCAGAACTGCACACAATATTCCAGCTGCAGTCATGCTAGTGCATTACATAGTCTGAGCCTAACGTCCCTTGATTCATATTCAATAGTTTTGACAATGCAACCTAAAATTTTATTTGCCTTTTTAATAGCTTTTTGTGCAGTGTTTTGTTGATGAAAGTGCTGTTATCTACATAAACCTCAGAATCCTTTTCAGAGGTTGCTTCCTTTAGGATAATGTCTCATCGTATATTTCTAATTGACATTCCGTTTGCCTGTATCCTAGCTTCTTATTGTGCCGCGGGTTGCTGCCTTTTGGGTCGCACAGGATTGTGACTCACTATTGCATTCAATATGAAAGGGCTGCATTCTTTTGTGTCTCATGAAGGGTAAACACAGGTGATCGACAATACTCCAAGGGCAAAGGCATTGGCTATCATCAACAATTATCCAAGGGAAACCCACCTGCCCTGCTATTATTGTCGACAGTGATTCGCCAAGGGGGAAAAACTCCTTATTTAATGGTCATCATGGACTAGGGAATCCATTCCGGGAGCCTGGGATTCCTAGACATTTTTCATTCCTGCATTCCTGGGAATGAAACTGCTGTAATTCCCGGTAACGGCCATGCTCGCATATATAGAGTGTAAAAGTGTAAAAATCGATCAAGAAATAACTCTATTTAGGAGTTATAGTTGAAAATAATTAAGTGGCACGTTTTTTTGGCCCACGGTGTAGTGTGTTGCCGATTAATTCAGTCAACAACAGACCAGCAGCAGTCGTCAGTCTCCCGGCTCCCACTAAGACTGAGCACAGTGGACTGGGAGGAGTCTGCACTCTGCAACTCACAAATGCTGAGATGGAGCAGACTTCATTGACATCTGTCAGACAACAGCTTTGAACAGCAACTTGAAATTGCATTGCGTCAGTCTGTTGCTTCTGCATTATCTGTGCCAAGAAACTTGCCATCACAGAATGATGACAAGAAACTGGATGCATCAGTAAAAGCTGAAATGGCGGTGTTTCAGAGCAACGGCAAGCGTGGGCATTGTTTAGAACAAGTGTATCAGTATCTGATGACTGTGCCACCTACTTCAGTGAAGGCAGAGCGTGCTTTCTCAGTGGCTGGCGTACTCTGCACAAAGGTGCGCTCTCGGCTGGACGACCGCACGCTGGACACGTTGTGCTTTCTATGCTTTTATTACCGCAAGTAATACGCCCAAAACGTCGATCACGATCGACCGGTAGATCGGAAAGGTAGTGCAGGTAGATCTCGTTGCATTCAAAAAAAATTTTTTTTTAAATGTTAGTCTATCATATATCCTCCCTATGGCATTTTTCCACTTGATTGACATACAGGGCAGCCAGTCTGAGTTCTCTTTTCTTCTAACACACTGGTCATCCCACATGCACCCACACAATCAGATTGTGATTCAGACTACGAATGCCATGAATGTAATTACCCTGATCTACAAGCTGTCAAATAAACGAACCACATGCCGTGTCTTTGCCTCTGACGCTGACGTCCAAGGTTCAATCCCCGAGAGGGGGTGCAGTGAGTGTGTATGCCTGATGAGCCCAGAATTAGGGTGAAACACGTGTCGTGTACTCTTTGAATTATTTTACAGTAAAACTATGCAACATTCTATGATCAGCTTCTCGCAACTGAAGAGGGCATCGTTGCGGATGTTTGCCGACTTGCAGACCAACCACAAGCGTTACCTAGTAGGTAACCACCCATACAATCATATTTTGATTTAGACTACGAATGTCATGAATGCAATTACCCTGATCTATATGCTGTCAAATAAACGAACCACATGCTGTGTCTTCGCCTCTGACGCTGATGTCCGAGGTTCGATTCCTGAGAGTGGATGCAGTGAGTGTGTACGCCTGATGAGCCCAGAATTAGGGTGAAACACGTGTCCCGTACTCTTTGCATTATTTGACAGTAAAACTATGCAACATGCTATGATCAGCTTCTCGCAACTGAAAAGGGCATCGTGGCGGATGTTTGCCGACTCGCAGACCAACCACCTGCGTTACCTAGTAGGTAACCACCCATACAATCAGATTTTGATTTAGACTATGAATGCCATGAATGTAATTACCCCGATCTACAAGCTGTCAAATAAATGAACCACATGCCGGGGCGCAACAACAAGAGGCTTCGACGCTGAAGTCCGAGGTTCAATCCACAAGAGGGGGTGCAGTGAGTGTGTACGCCTGATGAGCCTATTCTTTGCATTATTTGACAGTAAAACTATGCAATAAATAAATATATATATATATATATACCATTTTTAATGTAGGTAGATCATTTTGACCTGGTCATTTTAAAAGTAGCTCGCAAGCCAAAAAAGTGTGGGCACCCCTGAACTAGATACGGGTACTTATATGACAGCATGAACTGCTTGTAGATAAGGTTAGTCTTTTATTGGTGTCAACATATTGCAGTAGTTTTATTAAAAGTAAATGTTGGTCGTTCTAAAACCGTTTACATGTGAGATGCCTGTGCACTGTGTCATCCTCGGGAGCCCGGGATTTCCGGGAATAACATGCAGGATTCCTGAATTCCTGGGAATGGATAAACTCATCCGGTAATGGATTCCCTATCATGGACTGAGTCTCAAAGACACCAGGGCAAGATCGTTTTTTTTTTAGAAAAGTTTATGAAACATTTGGCCTATGTGTAGTGATTTGCACTCTTCTATGTTAAACTGAATTTTCCAAGTGTTAGTCCAGTCCTGAAGCTTGTCCAAGTCTACCTTCTCAGTGTCTGTCATTCCTTCAATTTTAGATCATTTTAATAAATTTTCACATTTTACCAACTATACCAAAATCTATGACATTAATATAAATCAGAAAGTGTAACTGCCCCAAAATAGACCCTGAGGGGTGATCTCACTCCATATGAAGCATTCTTTTCAAATCTGTAGTCATTGTCTCCTGCCTACAGCTTCTAGTTTCAGAATTAATCTTCAATGTGAGACTGTACCAAGAGGATTTTGAAAGACTAAGTAAATTATGTTGTATGCTTTGCTTTTGCCAACTATAGTATTGCAGTTGTCTGTTCAAAAAAATCTAAAAGATTAGTTTGGCAAGATCTTCCTTTCATAAATCTATGCTGGCTGCATATTTAGTAAATTATTTCCATATACGTACTTTTCTAAATTATTTATTATTGTAGTTTCCATAATTTTGCATGATACTAAAGTAAGACTTATTATTCTGTAATTACCAGAATCTTATTTTGTTTTCCTTCTTAAAGGTTGGAGTCACATTTGCAATTTTCCAGTTCTGAAGTAGTTTTCCATTCTCAAGTGACTGCTAAAAAAGCCTACTAATGGTGTATAAATGTTTTTCATTTCTTTCATTGAAATTGGTACAATTTTATGAGATTTGAGAACTTTAAAATTAAATGTAATGAGGACTTGTTTTTGCTTCTGCATAGGGCATTCCAATTGTTTTGTCTTTTACAAATATTTGAGTGAAATATTTGTATGATTCATTTGCTGTTTCCTTCTTATTTTCAATGATTCCTCCTTTTATGTCCCAGAGGTTTTTTAAACTCATTTGTACTGGAGTAGAATTCATAAATTGATTACCATTTGTTTTGGCGTGTCTTGCGATTTTTTTCCATTTTTGCCATAGTGTCTGGTATTCCTCTAAATCAGAATTTTTTTGGCTGTTTTTTAGTTTTATTGTGCATCTTTTCATTTTTTTAAGAAATTATTTATCCATTTTGGCTGATATTCTTTAGTCTTTTTTATTCATTTTAGGAATAAACTTATTTTGAGCCTGGATCAAAACGTATCTGAAACAACAACACCTATCATTTATAGTTGCAGAGCTTTTAGTTTTCTGTTTTGTGTTTTATAGATACTTCCTCGTCCCCATAAAGTCTATTTTCCTCAAATTATTAGTCTTCATTTTGGTTGACATATGTGTGTTTTCAAAGATGTTCTTAAAATGTTATGTTCAGAACTTTAAAAATACTGCTTGCCTTTCTAATAGAGTGAGAGTGGTATGCGTATGTCCTGAATGGAAGGCATCTTGATAACAGTAGTATTCTGTGCAGTGTTCACCACCTTCAACAGTGCTTTAAGATCTTGAATTATGGAGGTGCTGTACCAGTTTATGAAGCAGTCAGTGTGGATAGATTCTGTTCTGCACCACCTTTCATTCATTTCCATACCAGTTGTTCAGCGACACTTTCAGGGCATTATGTCTTCTGGAAAAAAATAAAATCAGAAAAAAAAACCTGCCATTATAATTTAAATCACCACAAGATGAAACACTAACCATTAACAATTGAATTGAAAAAATGGTGGTGCTTTGAATTAATTTTGCTACCTCATTAGTAGGTAGCCCTTCTGATTTTTTTGTCATCTGCAAGTTTACTAACCAGAATCTGTGTCATTATTATACTGGAATAATAAACTGGATTGACTCCAGTTGCTCCACTCCTTCAGTGAAAAGCCTTCGTCATTTTTTATGATACAATTAGGTGCTTGCATGGCAAGTTTTTCTCTGTTCAGATATTCTCTTTTTGGTATTATCTATGGAAGAAATGCATCTTTGTAATTAATTAATTAATTAATACGTATTGGGTAATTTCTTCATTTTACTTCTTAATATCAAGCGTCAAGCAAGTTATTTTGCATGAAGACAAATAATTATAGAGCACTCACAGTGATCTTATTTCTTTTATTTTCTAAGTCTTTTTTGAAGTCTTTAAATATAATTGTTCTGTTCATGTGTTTCTTTCATTTGACTTTAACAAGTAGCTCATTAGAGATGCTTATTTTCCACTCTTGAATGTATCTATTTTCTGCTAATTTTTACTTGAGATTTGTTTATCTGCAACAATACAATATGTACTTTGATAGTTATATTTTGTGAAAATTACACTGTACAGAGTAGAACTTTTTCAAAGAATCACATGGGACTACTGTTATGGTAGAATGTTTATAATGGTTGTAGAAAGAAGACAGTGGTAGTAGAGTCTACATCTTATATCACTACTGATATCATTAGTTTTATAATCACTGAGTTGGCCTGGGTAGGATTTTCATGCAGTTTATTTTGACATAACAATTTACAGATGATATCCACAGGTTGTTCTGTTTCTGAAAGGAATACTGTACACATTAAAGCTAGCATCTAGAGCTATGGTACCTATGAATAATTACAGCTAGTCATACTGATAACAGTGAACACTGGCACCAGGATTCTCATACAATTACTGAGCAATTCCACATACCCTGTCTCTGTTTAAGCTGCTCTTCTTAGCAAACTGCATGTGCTGTCTGTCACCTCAGAAACATAAAATAACCCCAAGTCATTATAAAATAAATTTTAAACCTATTGTCTATTATTTTTACTACATTTGTACTTTGTAGGTCACAGAAACATTATTGATTTAATTTGATTATGAGGTTTTACAGTTGGTACTTTATATCAAATACTAAACTCATTAATCCATTTGATATATTTCTCAATTAAAACACTCTATTTTATTACTATTCCTCTTGCCACATTTAAATCCAAATTTGTATTTTAATTAACATGTTAATAATTACGGGTGGCGCAGTGGGTAGTGCTGCTGCCTTGCGGTTAGGAGACCTGGGTTCGCTTCCCAGGTCTTCCCTGTGTGGAGTTTGCATGTTCTCCCCGTGTCTGCATGGGTTCCCTCCCACAGTCCAAAGACATGCAGGTTAGATGCATTGGCGATTCTAAATTGTCCGTGGTGTGTGTGTGTGCACGCACTGCGGTGGGCTGGCACCCTGCCCCGGCTTTGTTTCCAGCCTTGCGCCCTGTGTTGGCTGGGATTGGCTCCAGCAGACCCCTGTGACCCTGTAGTTAGGATATAGAGGGTTGGATAATGGATGTTAATAATTAACATTACTCATTGTATGGTATCTTGTGATTGATTCAATTCTTTGTTATATAAAAGGATTTAAAACTGTAGATTATCATGAAAAAGAACTGCTTTCTATAGTCTGACTGACTGATGTAACTCTGAAAAAATTCTTGCTATCTGTGCCTTTCATTTAGGTACAATTAACATTTCTAACCATCTTAATTAAATCTAATGGGCTTATGAAAAAAATATATAAATGTAGATTAGAGAGCATATCTCAAGAACAGAACAGCAATCAAAAATATAACTGTGCATACAGTACATTTTACTGCTTTATAGACTAAACTGTTTTGGAACCATACATTGTTCGCTACATGTAAGTTCACTAATGCAAACAAAAAGATTAAAGAATGAGGAATTTGTAATGGGCATAAAATCAGATGCTTAGATAATTTTTGAATATTTCACAGGTCAAGTTTAAAAAGCAAGTCAATTAATATGAATAATTAATTTGGGAAACCCCAACATTTGAAAAAAAAAATAGCAGACTGAGCTAGATAATCTCTTTTTAATTTTGAAATCAAATATTACCCTTTTTTGAGAATTAGTAAAAGCTCCCCAAAAAATTGATTTGTTCTGGATAAAACCTTGTGACTCATCGGCATTACCCCAATTTTACAAAACAATTTAAAAAAAAGATAACATCCCATCATTTTTACATGTTTACTTTGCCATGTCATTTGGATCAATTTTGACCCACCACTCTCTTTAATGGATTTTCTGCTCTATTTAAGGTAGTTGTTCACCACCCATAAAACATCCTGAAATTTGTGTTTTTAGTTCAGAAATGAGAAGAAGTTTAGTAAAGTGCTCTTATACTTTAATAAGAACTAAAAAATCACTTCCATGTCCTTCTGGTCAGTTTTGACCCAATATATTCTTTAGTAAATGTTACGCAACATTTAGAATACTTTGTTTACAGCCCATATAAATAGCCTAAATGTCACCTGTTCTAAAACATAGGATCATCAAGTACTATAGGTTAATCAATAGCTTTGGGTGAAATATCTGACATCCTAGGCACCTTAACTCTTTGAGGGCTGAATTATTTTTCCAAAAAATGCAGTTTTCTGAAAAGCACACAACACAATGGTTTCACACATAGATCAACATTAAACATCTGTTATGGGGTGCTGCCAGTTTGCTGTTTCTTGTGGCTTGAACCACTCATGGGCGGCACAACAGCTGACAGGAATGCGCAGCACACTGGCTTCCAGGCGCAGTGCAACGCAATCGGGTTTGTATCTCTTTTCATTGTAAATGGCGGTCCTCCCAGGCGAATATTGCCATAGGCGCATCACCAACACAAATGTGTTCAGCACCATGATCAGCTGATGCTGGTACCTCACTTTCATTTTCAATCTCGATCTCCAGATCACATGCATCAAAATTGGAGTTTGACAAGTCACAGTATTTTGCTTTGTGCATTTGCTTCAATCTCTGACCAGATGTCGATACCATTTTTGACGTTGTTTGCTCTTCACTATTCACTCGAGCGCAGGAAATCTCGGGTCAAACCAACAAAATTAACTTTCATTCTAGCAATGTGAGTTGAACTAAAATGTAAGAGGCAGGTTTTGTCATCGTTTACAAGTTGATTACCACTCTCAACCCCTGCACTTGACAAAAGTTGACATCCGCCCTGAAAGAGTTAAAAGGGGTGTCAGATTTGAGTAAAAAAGCCATAAGGCGCAGCACTGAGTCAACATTTGAAGGCCTTGTGATGGGTAAAGCCATGTAGAATGTTGTAAATGTGGATTATAACATTATATTTTCTTAATGTTCTTTTCTAAGTTGAGTATATTGTGACTGGTGGTAAAAAGTCAGTAAGGAGCAAAGAAATGTTGGGCTAACACCCAACCAACTACCAACTCCATTTAATCAAAATGAAAGTCCAACAAAAAAGGAAACAAACAAGTAACTGCAAAATAATGGCAATAACATTGAACAGAGAAGATGCTGAAATCACATCAGCCTGCTGTCATTCTTCTATTGTCACTTGCTCTATCAGTCATGCTGTGCTGTGCTGTGCTCCTGACCAGGAAAAAGTTGACACCTCTCTGGCTCGTCACTTTTTATAACAGAGTGACCAGGAAGGGTGGGACTCATTAATGATGTCACAGCTGGTTGTGCGTGTTTGCAGTTGGCGTTTTCTCTGAGCTGTTTAAGAAGTAGAGGATACTGTTAGCAACATCGCTCCCTCTTACCCTAGAGTGGTATTGCTTACCTTGGTCGAGCTTTTCAGGGGACACCCAGTTGCTCATGTGTGACAATATGTACTCAAAGCACAGGCCACAGGGATGCATTTAACCAACTAAGAGATCCTACTTAGAATGACATTTGTAAAACCAGCCATGCTGGAGCCTTCATTTTGTCCCATTTTAGAAAAGGGTTCAAGCATTCCATTCTCAAAACAGCTTCATCCAGGTACAGTGTGCTGGAGTCTGTCCTTGAAACAATCCATTGCTCAGTCATGCACACAACCACATTTACACTTACCCAGAAGCCCATTTCTAATTGCCAATTAACAATATCCTGTACATCTTTGGGAATGTAGATGAAGTACCCAAAAGAAAACCTATACAAAATGTAAACTCCACACAGGCAAACAGTAGGGACCGGAACTCAGGACACTAGATCTCTGAGACTGTGATGTTATCCACTGCACAACCATGCCACCAAGAAAATAAAATGCTAAAAAAATACCAAAGAATCTCTTCCGCTATGGTAATCTCAAAGGAATAGGAATAAAGTCTAATTCAAAGTGTAGCTAAAATAAAAAGATTGTTTTTTTTTCTAATTAGCTGGGGAAAAAGCTCTTTCTAGTTGAGTTTTCTCATTTGTAATCCCTACCAACTAACCACTTTCTTTTGCTGTCTTTTGTATGTCTAAAGTAGGGATCTGAGGATCAAAAGGATTATGTCTTTCATCTTCCCCCAGACCTTCATCGAGTTGTCCGATGTGACTGAACTCTTTCACAGACATGCAAAAGAAGCAAAACAAGCTCTGAAGCAGATCTCAAATTCGTTACAAGTGTGATCTCCAGAAGACAGCAAGAACTGTAACAATGTACAATATGTGCCACTTCCTAATTTTGCAAATGCCCCAATAAATACTAAGTAGTAAAGGAATGATGAAAAAGCATGTATCATATAACTAAACCAAGAGACTAAAGTCTGTGAATATTGCAACCTTTGAGGAGAACAAGGCACTGTTTTTGCAAGGAATTGGGTGCTGACATTGGTGTTGTGTTTCTTTGCTTACTCACATCTTCATTATTTTTCAAAAAGAAGCAGTAAAATAACACGGGCAGCAAATAAGCAGATAAAGTAAAGTACAAATGTGAAGTGAAGTACAAAAAATATATAGCACTGTTTTTACTTTTATGAAATAATGTACAGTAAAAAGTACAGTATGTAGTGCAATATCTAGCAAAATTATATATTTTCAGCAGTTGTACTATGAAGAACATACAGTTAGGTCAGACAGGTTTTCAGAGATCTGAGTCATCAACATTAACTTTCTAAATTTCCAAATTTTTTTATTATTTTTTATGTATTTAATGGATGGCCTGAAACGTTTGAAGTGTGACAGCAAAGCCCGTTACTTCCCTGCAACACTTTTCAACTTTCTTCCTGTTTACCAAAACTTTGAGCATAATTGATGGCATTTTACTGCTCATAATGAAAAATGCAGAATAGTAGGACAAACTAGGAAAAGAATAGGAAAATGGGGAGTAAATCATAGTCTAAATAAGCCAAGATTAAAAGGCCAGAAGGTCAAAAATAAACCAAATAACCGATTTAAAAACAAACAGAATTTATAGTCTAAAAAAAGAGTAAAACCCTAACTGCCTATTAAGATTTTGAACTAGCTAAATGTTCTACAAAGTTTTGGAATATACCCAAAAATCAGTCACTGGTGCATCGGCATTTTAAATAGGAAATAGCCCATGTCATAACACTGTGACAATTTACAGTCATGTGATAGTGATGGCCAAAGCAGCCATAAACAATATAGTCATGGTAATGAAGAAAGCACAAAAAATGATGATTAAAAATAATCGTTAGCTCAAAATGAAAAGGAAATTAGAAAATCTGTGCATAAAGTAAACTCTGCCTATTTAAAAAACAGCCAATTCGAAGTACTGGTGAATGTCTTCTTCCTGTAGTTTGCCCTTTTACCAGACTCAAAACAGGTTTTTGACCCATAGTTTTTTTCATCTCCTATTCTATCTGGAGTGACCTGGTTATGTCAAATGTCAAATAAAAAGATTGTGAAATTTGATTGTAAAATTACATTTAAGTTACTTTCAAAAACAATTACTCCTTCCAAAATCTATCACTGAAGAACCATGGTTATACACTCAAGCCAAAAGTAAAAATTGGCTTTTTAGGATAGTAAATTAGCACAACCAAACCAAGCTTATTATGAATAATACAGCCTACTTTAGACACATATTCTGTTTCTTTCCATTAAACAGGTACATTGGTTCTCTAAAAAGATATTAGTGCTGATTTTTCAATATTCTTATACTTTACTCTCTAGCGACGTGATCAGAGGGAGAGATGGAGCAAGAGATAAAGGTGTAGTGAAGGAATGAAACAAAGAATCAAAACCAGAAAATAAATTAAAATGTACATCTATGCCAAATTGCTAAACCAAAGTCAAAGGCAAAAAGACAGGTTGAAAAATTTACAGACCAGGGCCCCATGTGTAAACGTTGTGTATGCACAGAAATGTTGCATATGGGCCCTCATGTATAACGCCGTGCGTAGAATTTACACTATAACATGGTGTACGGACAAAAGTGGAAATATTCACACGCACAAAAAAATCCAGATGCATAAATCTGTGTGAACGCCAACTTCCACGTTCTTCCGCTACATAAATCCCAGTCAGCGTGAAAAGTAATGCACATGCACGCGCCTGCTGCCACTCCCCAACTCCTCCAAGAATTATGTCTCTTTGAATATGCAAATCAATATAAATAGCCCTTAAGTTCAGCCTTCTGTGAAAAGGCAATGGCAAAAGCACGGGGGAAAATAAAAGAATTTCAGCGAATACCAAGTGGAGGCAAGGAAAAACGTACTATTTGTTGGTTTAAACAGTGCTATAAACAACAAAAGGAAGTTGATCGAGTGACACAGAGTGTCGGAGAAACTCAAAAGTTCAAGTTCACAAAGTTGCACAGTGCCCGAAATAAAAAAGACATTGTCAGATATCAAAGTCGCCGTGAAAAGGTGAGTTGTAGCCCACCAACTGAGTGTCATATGAAAGCCTATTACAGAGAAAAGAAAAAAAAATAGGGACACAGTGGGAAAAAAGCTTGAAATTTCAACTTTAGTCTCAAAATTTTCACTTTAATCACGTAGTTAATTTTGTCATTAAAATAGAACATAAATGTCATCTTAAAATTATTTAATTCACTAGTTTCTCAAATACCATTGTAACTAAAGTAGCACATTAAATGCTTTGTTTTGTATGTGTTCTTCCATGTGCTCTACTTGTGTGAATCACTACGTGCTTCTTAAATGGGCTTTCTCTTCCTCCAACAGGACACAGAATCCATTACATTTGTGATATTACAGTTCTCTGAATAATTTAAATACTGACATGTATACTTTATATCATTTCAGTATTCATATCATGTCAATTAAAGCATGTATTAAACGTGGGAACACGGTGGCACAGTGATAGTGACGAGCTGGTGCCCCATCCAGAGATTGTTCCTGCCTCACGCAAAATGCTTGCAGCAGTACTGTCTCTCTCAAACATACTAACCCCCAATTACTGTCTTTCCTTTTCTTTCTCCAAGTACCCAATTGCCACACAATCAGCTCAGTAATATACATATAGCCATCTGTAAGCTTAGAACATAGATTCTTCAAAACTTTTAAGGAACATTAAAATATCTTTGCAGTACATGTTTAATTATTCTATCCATCTATCCTTCCATTATCGCACCAGTCCCAGCAAGAATACAGCATGAGGCAGGAATAATCCCTGAACGGGCGCCAGCTCCTTGCTAGCACTGCGACACCATGTCCTCACATGTTTAATTATTAAATATATAGATTATTTAAATGATGTTAACATTTTATCTGTATAATACAGTGGAACCTCAAGATACGAGTTGAATTCATTCCAGCACTGAACTTGTATAGCGAATTTCTTGTATCTAGAACAAACTTCCCCATTGAAAATAATGGAAATCCAGTTAATCCGTTCCGCACCCCCAAAAATATCAACATAAAAATCAATTTTTCTAACAAATAGCACTGATAAATAATATATACAAGTGGAACCTCGGTTTGCAAGTAACTTGGTTTATGAGTGTTTTGCAAGACGAGCTAAATTTTTAAATTAATTTTGACTTGATAAAACGAGCGATGTCTTGCAATACAAGTAGTATGGATACACTTTGTCTGCTGAGCGTCATGTGAGCATGACTGAGCTGATGGTTCTCTCTCGTGCTGATCTCTCTCTCTCCTTATCTCTCTCGCTCGCGCCTATCACTCTCCTTATCTCTCGCCAAGACGCTGCTCTCTCTCGCTCACTTGCGTGCGCCTCTCTCTCTCCTTACCTTGCTCGCTCGCCGTGCGCGCCTCTCTCTCTCTCCTCTTGAGGGCAATCGTCTCCTATTCTCCGTCTGCATGTCCGCGATATTTTTGGATACGCTCATACAGCGAACTGCTACAGCGAAACAATGAAATCACAAGCGCACAAACGCGTAGATCCTCACGCTACGGGAGAACAAGGAACACTGAGTGAGCTGACGGGCTTGCGGCGTCAACTTGGGTGAATCCCCGAGTCAAGGTGGATCGGGAAACGTGTCATGCATAACCACAGCCTGGCTTGTGGTTTCGTTACGCGAGCCAATGCTCGTATTTAGATCTGAATTTTTCGCTCATACTTTCCTCTTACCTTGAATTTCTCATATACAGAGGTGATTGTATCTAGAGGTTCCACTGTATAATAAACATATTTTGCTGCATTTCATCTTAAAAATGATATTGTCATCATATGTAAATATGCGCTTTATAAAGTGGCTCATGTTGTGCAATATTATAACTGTATCTCAAGTTTACAGTGAGGTGATTGTACTAATAAGTACAAACAGTTCTTCAAGGAGCACTTGATGGACTGATTAAGTGAGTTTATAGTTCTTGGCATAAAACTGTTTCTGTTTCCCGTATGAGAGCAGTTCAATAGACAGCATAGCTGAGGTAGCGTGTTCTAGATGCTGTATAACGATAATTCTCTTTCTAATCAGCTGCTGTAGAGCTGTGATTCCACACTCAGATACAGTGATATAAATACTCCGTGTGGTACAGCGAAAGTAATATGGAAAAAGATGATCTGTTGTGGCAACCCTTAATAGGAGCAGCTGAAAGAAGAAGAAGGTGCAGTGAGAGCAACACCACTAAAGCAGCTATGGTATTTGGAATAGTTTGGCCATTCTGTGGACCATTATATTGTTATGGGTTAATTACAATCAGATGCCTTAAACTAATAAACAATATGTGGTTAATTTCAGTGTATATGATAAAACCACGTCAGGGATGTGGATCTAAAAAAGAAAGGGAAACCACACTGGAACAAAAGCACTGTTTTGGCGCTGAGTGCCACCAGTTTGCAAAATCGAGCAGAGAACTTGCATACGGCAGTTTTTGAAGTAGTGTGAAAATATGCATGGATTTACGGCAAGTTTAGGTTTTATACATCGTGATTTGAGCGTGGAATCGAGAGTATGCAAAATTTTTGTCCGTACGTACTGTTTATACATGAGGCCCCTGGATTTTTTCATGCGTACACACATTTCTGCTTTTGTCCGTACGCCATGTTTTAGTGTGAATTCTATGCACGCCATTATCCTTAAGACCCTACTTCTTTAGAAAGTATGCTGGGTATGATGTCAGCTTAAAAACTGACAGGGGACATTGTCTAACAACCAGGATCTGCATTCTAGCAACAATTACCCAAAATTGTGGCCCTAGAGATAAAACAAAATAATAATTTTAAATATAAATTGCTCATAAAAAATTAAGATGCCTTTGAATTCTCCATGAGTCAAATCTAGAATAAAAAATTAGAACAGAGTAAAGAAAAATTTATTTGGCCCAAAATAAATTAAAGAAACAAACGCTAACCAAACGGCTTAGCTTTTCAACAGATTTCATAATGATTTAGCATTTCCCATGTAGCCATAGCAACAATCAGTGTGTTACCATGTGCCTTCATAATCCAGTTATTCACAGAAACCTGGTTTCTAAAATGCCATGCAAACCCTTTATTGGTTAGAGAAACCAGGGTCATTGGTCTCTGTGAAACATCATTAACAATGGTAGATTTCTCTGCAAATACCCTGATTATGTGGTTTTGTAAACCCTTAACTGGGTTACAGCTAAGAATTCTGTAGTCTGCACATCTTTGTGTTCTGTTAGCCTGTGTATGTCTTAGCTTTGCACATGCTGTCAGCAGCCACAAGTAGAAGCAATCAAAGAATACATTTCCAGAGGAAAAGATATGGATGATCATGTTATTCCTCTCCTGGTTAAAATTACCTTTCTCAATATTTCAGAATTCACTAAATTTATATTGATGAGGTGAACATACAGTGTAAAACTCAGCTGCACAATCTCCAGAGCAGAAGGGTAATGTGTTAAAAGGTATGTGCATGAAGTAGTCCAACTACTTTTTAAAGTAACCGGTAACCTAACACAATACTTATTTTATTGAAGTAAGAATACCTGAATTATTATTATTATCTCAGCAGCAGAAGGTGTAAGGCAAAAAGCACATGTACTGGGTCCTTTGCAGGACTCATTCACTCAGTCAAGCAGAAAAGAGTGCTGTGTGCAATTCGATAACAGAAAAATATTAATAAAGCATCAGTTTAGTTTTAATTCAGTTGTTTGCTATATATAAGATGAAACAGTCTGATCGAGTTAGACAGCGACCAGTGTCCGTACCTCAGTTCATCAGTGACTCAGATCAAAGATTTAAAAAGGGAATGGGTGTTATTTACTTCACAGCATGTGATAGACTAAATATATGTATAAAACACAAAAAATATGACAGGCTTTATGATTGCTTTTGGATTCACAGCAGCCACTGATAACATTTAACTCTTTTTCATGCAGTTTAATGATAGAGCGTTTTGCCAAAGGAGAACCCCATATTACTGTTGCATGTTATGAAACCAGGTTTCTGCCTTAACCGGGTTATTTACCTTATCCTTGTTATATGTGTACATGTAAATGCATTGGATGATAACATATTGCATCATCCTTCTTATAATGTGAATAGTATACAAAATTCTAACTGCTTTCATATTTTCTTTCATTTACCACTTAATGTGGTTGATCTTTAGAAGAGAAATACTTAAATTTAGATACTATATTAATTATTCTTAAAGGAAACCATAAAAGTTAATGATGCAAATAAACTGTACAAAATATGTCACTTTGTTAGGTTTTTACAGTATATTTGGCTAAAGCAGCATGGACCTGGGGCTGACAAAAGGTGACAAAAGGGCAAAATCCTTAAAAGGAGAAATTAATCTAACTTTATAGCTGACTAGTTGAATGAAGATGGCTTATCTTGAACCAGAACTTTAATATGGCTCCAGGAACAACAGAAAGCTGAGTAAGTCAAATCAAGTGTTTACAAGAGGGAGAATTCTAAAGTAAAACATGTCATTATATTATCTTCATGTAATGGAATGCCATGTCTTTCGTTGAATGATCCATCCTTTTTCCCTGTTCCCTGTGGCATATAACTATTAAGACATATCCCAGATTCTTTGCAGATGCTTTTAATTTTGAAATGCTGTATAAATGTTATTGAAAAAGTGATCATGGTTAACACTGTGACAAGAAAGAATTTGTAGCATTTTCAAAACAATCACTAACTTCTCACATCCGCTACCATTTGCTAATTTAAATAGGATACCATGAGTGAGAAGTATGAGATTGTTGTTTCTTAATAGTAATGTAAACTGTTTATGTTTTAGTGGTCTCAGTAAATGTTAATCTTGTCTGGTTAATCAAAATATTTTATGCTCTTCCAGCTCAGTTTAGGAATTAAATAAACTAAAGTTTGGCCAACAGCTAACATTTTGACACTCCAAACCTGTTACTACAAAGCTGTCTCTTAATATGTCTGCGGACCACCTATTCATTATGAAAGGTTTTTTATTGTTCAGAAGAAATTCAGTCACATGCATGAGCTATTCCACTAAATATAAATAAAATAGGACCTTATTTAATAAAAGCATATCTTTACGTTCATCTTCTCCTTGCATCTCATTAAAAGTATCATTTTGCAGGGCCAAGATTTTTGTACAAAATTGCATAATGGAAGGTAATTTTGACCTGAGCCATCCACTCATATTTATAAGTGAACTGAACTTGAACTTTATTGCCAGGTAACATAGTTATTAGGAATTCCCCTTGATGTTACATCCATGTACATGTCCAGGTGAATACAATTATGCAATATAACATACAATACATGACACCATCATGGCTTTATATATAGTGGTTGCGAGAAATGAAGAATATGTAACACAAATATATAAAATAATATGGTAAACTAGAATTGCACTCCCGTTTAACACTGGATCTGCTTATTTGTCTCAACATATATGAGATAATGAAACAGCTTGGCTGTTAGCTATGCAAATGAACTTTATGGACTGAATGGCCTCAACTCATATGTCAAACTTCTAATCTTATTATGTTTTTTATGCCATATGTGCATATTAAAACAACTTGGGTATTGATGGCCTGTCCCTGAGGAGATGTCTGCATAAACAGAAATATTCCTGCATGAAACTATAAAACAGTCAGCTGTAATTGTTTGTATAGCTTTGACTTGTGAGCTCCTGTTAATCGCTCCACTTCATAATGAAGAAATCATTTAATTATGCTTCAGTATTAACATGACTGAAAGCTCGTTGCTTCTGTCAGAATTGCTTGTTGATATTATCATTTCATCACATTTTGAAAAAATAAGCATCTGGTATAACAAGTCTGAGTAATGTGTAAACTCTTATTAGCTAACCATCTCCATTTACAATGCTTCAAACTATGCGGTTAGCAGCATTGTTACCTCCTTCATATAGCCATATAAAATAGCTTGAGTGGAATCATCGTATGAAACAAATTTTAATCCACAGTGGCCTGCAGGATGTTCAAGCCACATTGTGTTTGCATTCTCTGTGTGCTCATCTCAGCACAGGGAGCTAACATTAAACAGATGTGAATTGAAAAGCTTGATAAAAAAAACAAAGGGATACAACATTAAATATACAGTTGTATAATGTTAATGGAGTCTGGCATTTAAGCTACTTAGATCATTAAGCAATCTTTTTATATGTAGTCTTCTGCCATACTGCACAGATAATCAACACTTTCTCATAAAATACCCCTGCTGAGGTGAAATTACCTCTGAGCATTCATTCAGGCAAGCTAATTACAAAACATTTTAAGGTCCTGTTTCTGAAAGTGCAAGGTGAAATAGGCTAAATATCTTGATAATGCAAATTAATTTTTAAATGAATGGTGTCAAGTGTTACATGTCAGGCAAAAGGCACAACTAGCAGAACAGGTGAACACAAAGGGAAACCCACACCAGAAAGAGATAAAAACATAACTTCTTTATTTTCATAACGATTATTCTACAGGGTAAAAATAAATATATAAATAAGCTTGACACAGGTGAAATGTGTGTTCTTACCCAGTTATTATTTCAGTACTATTTAGAGACATGATCATGTGGATTTTTGTTGAAGACCGTGTCACCACATCATGATGCGCTAAACGCACCAGCGCATGTCTTGAGTCTGGCAAAAAAAATATTAAACAGATCAGTAGAATCGGTGGTGTGTTTAAATCTTGCGAATACGATGCTATTGTTATTTCTGACCATGTACCTATGATCTTGGAGCTAAAATTACTAAGCCCCATACACTCACCCTGCAGATGACGTCTCAACCCGCTTCTATTAGCAGACGAGAGCTGTACGAAATTTATATCCAAACAAATCCAATTCTTTCTAGAGACAAATACATTCTCCGAGATCTCTGCAGGAACACTCTGGGAAACTCTTAAGACCTACTTAAGAGGACAGATTATCTCATATCTTTCCCACAGAAATAAATTCGAAGCCAAGAAAGTAGAAGAGATAAAAAGCAAAATTACTAGAATAGATGAAGAACACGCCAGACTACCAAATGAGACTCTACATAGGAAAAGGCAGGCTCTACATTCAGAACTAAACTTCTTAACAACTAAAGAAACTGAACAACTAATTTATAAATCCAGACACCATTACTATGAACATGGAGAGAAAGCTAATAAGCTTTTAGCTCAACAAATTCACAAGCAAGAAGTGCGCAATGCAATCTCAGTAATCACCAATGCAAATGGAGTTAAAATCGTCGACCACAAAAATATAATGCACACGTTCAGAGACTACTATAAATCCTTATATACTACTGAGGTTAAAGAAGACAATACACAATCTAATGCATTTCTGGATACATTACAAATACCAAAAATTGACACTTTTAGTGCGGAGGAACTTGAGAAACCTCTGGCGTTATCAGAATGACTAGAAGCTATAAAGTCACTCCAAGGCGGGAAAGCAGCAGGCCCTGATGGCTACCCTGCAGAATCTTACAAGAAATTCTCCGCTCAGCTAGCTCCTCTCCTATTAGCAACATTTACAGAAGCCAGAGATAACCAATCTCTTCCTCAGACCTTTCACCAAGCACTAATCACCGTTTTTCCAAAACAAAATAAGGACTTATTTCAATGTGCATCATACAGACCAATTTCACTTCTGAATAACGATGTTAAAATACTTTCTAAAATCATAGCTAGAAGGATGGAGAAAGTGCTCCCCTCGGTAATATCACAAGACCAAACTGGATTTATTAGGGGCCGACACTTATCTTCAAATCTTCGACGCCTGTTTAATGTAATATACTCACCAACTAAATCAAACACCCCAGAAATATTATTATCATTGGATGCAGAAAAAGCTTTCAACATGATTGAATGGAAATACCTTTTTACTACACTGGAGAAGTTTGGGTTTGGCCCGAACATTTGTGCATGGATCAAATTACTGTATACCAACCCAGAAGCTTCAGTTTGCATCAACAACATTTCTTCAGACTACTTTAAACTAGAACGTGGTACTAGACAAGGATGCCCCTTGTCACTGCTGTTTTTTGCAATTGCCGTTGAACCACTGGCAATATATTGTCGTAATACTGATCAGATAAAGGGGATTAGCAGAGAAGGACTGGAACAGAAAATTTCATTATATGCAAATGATATGGTACTGTATATATCGGACTCAGAAAATTCTGTGCCTGCAGTCCTAACAGCACTCACAGAATTTCAAAAGATCTCTAGCCTCAGAATTAATCTGAATAAAAGTGTACTCTTTCCAGTGAATTCTCAAGCATAAAATATTACATTAGACACCCTACCTTTTATCATTGCAGAACAGTTTAAATACCTAGGGGTAAACATCACAAGTAAACATAAAGCTCTTTATCAGCAAAATTTTGCCGTCTACATGGAAAAAATCAAGCAAGACTTGCACAGATGGTCAACCCTTCATCTCACACTAGCTGGAAGAATTAAAACTGTTAAGATGAATATTCTTCCTAAGCTCCTTTTTTATTTCAAAATATTCCGATATACAGTGGTACCTCGGTATACGTCTGCTTTGGAATAAGTCCAACTTGGTATACGTCCTGTTTGGACACAAAAAAATTTGCTTGGTATACAACCTTTGTTTGGAATACGACTCGCGTGTTAACCTTGTTTACCTCTCTCGAGACAAAGCCACGACTGCCCACGAATGTTAGTGCGCCAGTTGCTAGCATTCTGTGAACAACTCGCGCTATAACTCTCTGTGAACTTTCACGTGTGTGATATAGCGAGTCCACAGCTCCTGTCAAAGTCCAGCTTTAAAATAAATAATCACCGAGTTCGCAGCTTGGTGAGGGGGCGTGGTGGTTATGTGGCTGAAGGTTGTCAGGGCGATTAGCGATGTGGGTGTTTCTCACCAAAGTGCACTTGTGAGGGACCGTCCGCATTCATGATTGTTCCTGGGGCTGCTTATCTTGATAAACAGAAGCGCAAGTCAGCTAGAAGGGGAGTAGAAAGAAAAAAAAGACGGGAGGTTGATTGAGTGAGAGAGAGAGAGGGCTGCTTATCTTGATAAACAGAAGCGCGAGTTGGCTTGAAGGGGAGTAAAAAGAAAGAACGGACGAGAGAGAGAGGAATAAGTGGCTCAGGCAGGCAGTGCGAAGGTCAGCGGCAAGTAGGGCGACTCCCCAGGTAGGAAGCAGGCACCGGGCTTCTTGTTTTTTTTTTTTTTTTTAAAGAATGCTTCCTGCTTTTAACTTTGTTGTTTTTAAGAAGACTTTTTCTATTGTTTTTAACCTCCAAGTTTCACTTCTGATTTTATGGATTATTTATTGGAACTTTGGAGACTGCACTTTAATTTGAACACCTTGTTTTGTTAATTGTTTTAATAAAAGCACTTTGCACTTTTTCACCATCCCCTTGCTTTGTTGTTACCGATGAGGTTAGCAGCGAGGCACATTACCGAGAGTGTAGGATTCAAGGGCTCCCCGGCAGCAGATGGGAGCATACAGCAAACCTGTATCGTCACAACGTGATTTTGTGTTTTTTTCATGTAAATTTGAATTGATTGTTGAAAAGTATGAAGGTGGCATGCGTATCCGGGACATGGCTGTTGCATACCGTTTGCCGAGAACGACGGTATCTACGATTGTGAAAAACAAAGATGTCATTAAAAAGTAAAGTGAGGTAAAATTTTCATTTATTTCATCTAATTTCTTTTGTATTTATGTATTTTAGTATTTAGCAGTGTTTAAATTATTTTATATAACCCCATCAATGTATGTTTTCATGGGAACGGATTAATCATTTATCCATTATTTCTTATGGGAAAATTTTGTTTGATATACGTCCTGTTTGGTATAAGTCAAAGGGTCTGGAACGGATTAAGGACGTATACCGAGGTTCCACCGTACCTTAATAAATCATTCTTTAAGCAATTAGATTCAGCAATAACCTAATTTATTTGGGATTCAAAACATCCACGCATCCAAAGACCGACCCTACAAAGACAAAAGGCAGAAGGCGGCATGGCTCTACCTAACTTCCAGGTTTATTACTGGGCAGCAGATATACAGGCGATAAGAATCTGGACACAAATAGAAGAACATACACAGGCTTGGTCCGCAATAGAAGTAAAATCCTGCAGCACTTCTTTGTATTCCTTGCTCTGTGCTACAATAAACACACGTTATTGGCAATACACTAATAACCCAATTGTGCTCCACTCACTTAGAATATGGAACCAATGTAGAAAGCATTTTAAGATGGAGAAGCTTCTATCTGTGGCACCTCTGCAAGAGAACCACCTCTTTCAACCTTCGCAAACATATGCAGTTTTTAATATCTGGAATAAATTTGGAATTAACTTCTTTAGAGATCTTTATATAGACAACATCTTTGCATCCTATGAATAAGTACATTCCAAATTTAACATTCCAACTACCGCAGATCCCGGAATACAGGCCGACCCGGTATATTAGCCGAACCCCTTCTCTACCTACTAAATTACATGTATTTGCCGATGACCGGTATTTAAGCCGACCCCCTTCTCCAAGCAAAATTTTCAAAATTTCCTCCATGGATTATTGTCGGGTCTAGGAGACGACACAGACGGAGGAGGGAAAGAAAGCAGAAGCGAGGCCACAGATCTGGTGTTATGCTAAAGCTAAAAAACAACTATACAAGCCCTATACAGAACTGCACTGAAGGAGCTGCTTTTAATCTCATTGTAGATGCGTATAGTGACAATAAAAGCCATTCTATTCTAGAAACAACAATTTCATACTGTACTCACCATTTAATTTGACATCTTTGAGCTGCAGGAAGGGAGGAGATATTTCCACACAGTGTCCATCTTCGTTTCGATTGCGATCACTTTCATTTACCTCCTCTTCCTTCCTTAGCAATTATGTGTCTTGCTTGCATGGTCTTAATGAATTATATATATAGGGAAATCACTGCAATGACGGAAATTACATCCACAAACACATGTATCTGGGCTCCGACTGACGCTACTAACGCTCTCGGTTGTTTGTTTACAATCGCGCAAGCGGATACACGTGACCGCATTCGTTTCGTAACGCAAGATGTTGGTCGTAAATCAAAACAAAAAATTTCATTTTATACTTCCCAATAATTTATTATAAGTTTTATTACTAAAATCAACTAAAACACTTTTTTGAATAAATTCTTTATTTAATTTAAAGTAATGGCATGCAAAGTTACTTCTTCATCTGAAAGATGGCTCTGTGGTTTCGTCATTATTTACTTCCGTATTCAACGGCAAAACCGGCATTGCGCTGGAAATCTTGAATCTGAAACGATACTCGTATAAACCGACCCCCAAACTCCAAGCCAAAAATCTAGGACGAAATGCTTATATAACGGGATCTACGGTACACATTTCTTTCACTATCTTCAAATCAGGAACTTTGTTAAACAGAACCTCCCAGATTTTCCTCATCTTGCACCCACATCCATGCTGGAAAAATATTGCTCAATCTCAAGGACTTAGACACCATTTCTACAATATATAAAATCATTTTACAGTCCCTCCCTTTCAAAGATCCAAGAGGTCACTGGGAAAAAGATCTCTCAATCAATATATCAGAAAAGGAGTGGAAAGTAGCAATGCAGAGAATTCACTCGAGCTCCATATGTGCAAAGCATACAATTATACAACTCTAAATTATATATCGAGCACATCTGTCTCAACTAAAACTCTCCAAAATGTTTCCAGGGCATGATCCAACCTGTGAATGCTCCAAACCAGTTCCAGCCTCACTGGGTCACATGTTCTGGGCCTGCACCAAATTAACATCATTCTGCACGAAAATTTTTAATTACCTTTCAGACAGCCTTGGACTCACAATCCCTCCTAACCCATTAACAGCTGTGTTTGGTGTTCTTCCAGATGGGCTTAAAGTGGAGAAGGACAAACAAATTGTGATTGCATTCACTACACTTTTGGCACGCAGACTTATTCTGATAAACTGGAAGAACCCAAACTCTTCTCTTTTAAGTCAGTGGGAAACTGATGTGTTATACTATTTGAAATTGGAAAAAATCAAATACTTAGTTAGAGGATCCGTACAGACTTTTTTCAAAACATGGCAGGATCTAATCAGTAATATTTTAAAATAATCTCATAAAGCACAGAGAATCTATTAATTTAGGTATGTTTATAGGTCTTAAATTTCATGCTGTTTGGCTTGCTCTCTCTCTTAGGGGTGGGGATCGATTTGTTCTTAACTCAAATTTTCTTTTCTTTGATTGATTTGTATGGAATGCAATAAAATTTATAAAAGTAAAAAAAAAAAAGAATCGGTGGTGTGTAACAATGAGACATAATAATATACCATAATTACATTTGAATTCAGTATCATGTTTCTATAACACTCTCCACTGAGTTCAAGCTCAGAGAGCTGTAACACATTTACAAATAAAATACAATATCAAATTTACAAAATATAAACACATAAAACTACAGATTAGGCTTAACATATAGTAAACATATATCATATGTATATATCGCCTATTTACACTTTTAACTCTCTGATGCAAAAAATTATGGACGCTATGGTATAATATCATCTGGTCTCAAAGAATGAGGTACAGTAGGTGAGTATCCTATACAGTAGAACCTTTGGCCACAAAGGTTTCGGAAAACGTACAAATCGGGTTACGATCAAAAAGTTTGCCAAAATTTTGCATCTGTTCACGACAACATGCTCTGTTGGCGAACAAAAACACTGGCGGCTAGTTTCCATAAGCGCGTTCATACGCACCAATGATTTCCCATTCTCCGTTTCCCATTTTCTTTTGTTTGCGTATACAGGGCCTAACAAAGCAGCTGATGTTGCAAAAGGAGTTACAATGTTAACCAAGCTGTGGCCTCAAGTGCTGGAAGAGGTGGAAAAACTGTTGGTAGTGTGGTTGAAGGAGAAGCAACTTGCAGGGGATAGCGTAAGCAAGGTGATCATATGCGAGAAAGCCAGGAAGATTCATGGTGATTTGCTGAAAAAAAAATCCTTCTTCGAGTGGCGAAGGTGAGGAATTTAAAGCCAGTAGAGGATGGTTTGAAAAGTTTTGCAAGAGAAGTGGCATTAATTATTATTTTTTTTCCTGTGCTTAAAACTCATTAAAAAAGTGTTTACAACGAGCGGTTCATAAGGGTCTAGCGTAAACTCTTACAATGTTAGTTTTCTGTTGTTCAAGGTTTTCTCAGTGTTATTCAATGTTTTTACATTTATTTTACTATTACATTGTGTATTCTGTGGTATAATGAACTATTTTTGTGCTTAAAAAATAAAATACATATATTTATATACAGTTCATATGGTGTGGAACGGATTAATTGTATTTACATACAATATTATGGGGAAATTACGTTCGGGTTGCGTCCAGAGTTTTGGAAAGAATTACGGTTGTGACCAGAGGTACCACTGTAGTTACAAATCAAAGTAAATGTTATATTTTCTAATCATAGGTCCAAGTGGGAGGATATACAAAGAAAAGAGTGAAGGTCTGTGTACCAAGCCCTCCAGGACACCATATATAATTTATGAATATATTTCTGAAGTACTGACATCAAATTTCTGTACATACTGAAATTGTTTTGATAAATACGAAGTAAATCACCCAAGGGCTGTGCCTGAGATCTCAAAATGGTTTCCCAGACTATGTAATAGAATAGAGTGGTCAAATTTGTCAAAAGCTGCACATAAATCTAACAGCATAATAAATGTGGTATTTCTCTCATCAGACAATATTGAAATGTCATTTAAAATGCAAGTTAGTTGCATGTCTTAGTGTCATAGTGTCTTAGGGGCATAAAAGCCAAACTGTAACTCAAGTAAATTATAATATGTAAAGATGTGATTGAAGCTACGGAGTGACTGCTTTTTGAAGTGCTTTAGAAAGAAAAGTAAATTTTGATATAGGTTTGTAATTCTTAAGCATAAACTTATTTCAATCTAGATCTGATTTTTTTTCCCCACAGTGGCCTGCTTACAGATGCTTTCAGTGCACTAAGAACTATATCAGTCAATAATGATCTAATCATAATATTAAGAATGGGCAATTCCAGAACAGCCATTGAGATTTTTACTAGTTGTGTTGGAACTGAGTCTAAGAGACAGGGCATAAGTTTAATTTTTGAAATTAAATTTATAATTCCCTTTTCAGTTATCAAGCTAACATTACTAAGGAGGTGTGTATAAGGAGAGATATGATATGACACTGTAATATTTAATTTTCTAGATGATGTTGAAATCTATATTAGTAACAGCAGCATTTATTTCTGTAGGTAATTTTCAAGCACAGGAATTGTGCTCAAAGTACTTTACAGGGTGTCAAAGAAATAGTTACAGGCAAAGAAAAGCATTAAAATTAGATAATCAATATTGAAGCTGCTCATAAAATCAATACAGTTTTGCTCATAAAAGCTCACAGAATCAATAGGTTTTGCTTGGTAGTTCAGAATTTCTATTTATCAGATAATGACTATTCTAAACAGTGCACAAGATTTTGAAGAATTTAGCTTTTAAAGAATCTCAAGAAATATATACTTTTTCACATTGTCTCTCTATGGCGTTCAGAAGACCTGTAACTTTGTTGGTGTATATCTATGCTTTCTATGCTTCTATGCTAGGTTTTAATAGAAAACCACTGGTGCTCTCATTACAGCAGACAGAGTTTCAATTTACTATAGTCTCTTTTGTTTTAAGAGGGTCTACTGTATCCAAGGCCACCTTCAGAGGCAAATTATATTTCCCCTAATCTATGTTATATTATTAATTTGATTATTTCATCAAATTTCTCTGGTGTTTGCTTATTAAAAGTCACATTGCTTGCACTCCTTTTGGGTTTTTTCCATGGCTAGGAACTTGTTTTACACATCAGTTCTTTGAATTAAAGCTTACTTTTGCTTTTGTGCTGCACAGCCATATTGTTTATTTATAGGTGCCAACATTTTGAGGCTTCCGTCATTAGATCAGCAATCTGTGTTATCGGGGGCATGTCCTCTGAGGTCCTGAAATTTGTGCATATAAAACCCTTATTTTGTCAAATTTATAGAATTCTGTAGCATTTTCTCTTTCTATAGCACTTCCTCTTTTGTTATTGGTCCCTTGCTTTGAATCTTTTGACCACACTTTTTAACTGTCATTTCGGGTTTGGATGTTGTTTCTTGATCACTTCGTTTTGAACTTTTTTCAGCATTTTGACTGATTTTGGATTATCTCCTGGTCCATCTCAAAATTACTTGCAATTTGTTTGTAGTAAAACATGCTGTTCTCCATAATTAAGCTTACGTTTGTAATAATAGTCACATATTTTGATATAGGGTCACAATCTAGATGTTGGGCCACTTTTGGTTCAATCTATAATTGTATTAGTAAGGGCAAGAATAACTTAAATACTATATAATTAAGCGATAGTGTGTCACGTAACATAACAGAATATTAATTAAATCAGAAAAAAAAATACATGGTAGATAGATCTCTAGGCTAGGAATATGTTTTTCACCATAATCCAACATTCAGATTATTAGCTAATACTTCTCTCTGCAGCAAAAATGTCTAGTATTCCAAGAAGCCTTTACTTTGTCATTGCCTTCTTCCTCATAATGACACAGACAATTGAATCAGTAAATATTTTGAAAAAATTCCAACATTTTCATGATCTGTATAGGTTTTCATAGTTACAATTGCTTAAAGCTGGGTATATACACATATACTAACATGGCTACCTGGTGTTACCCGGGGTGGAGACACTGACCGACTTTTGGAATAAAGCATAGCTTATGGTCTTCCGCAGTACAATGAGAAATCTTGCCAAAATTTGGTATCAGTAGGTTCAATGGTGTGGATTTTTATACTGGACAAACACATGACAACACAAACACATATTCAGCTTTACTGTATGTATATAAGGGAGGACTTATAAATTCCTAGAATTGGCAATAGCACAGAAGTAGGGTGAAGTTATCAACTTTGCTGCTAGGTATCTCATTCCTAAAGTCGTGTTGAACAGGCTGCCAAGTGGCATTGCATTAAGTTGATCGAGATCTATCTTTCTGACATTGATACTACAAGCCAAAAAAAACATATCAGGTCATATTGAACATCAAAACAACGACAATCATGTTTTTTTTAACATTAACAGACTTGCTAATAAATAGTTTCTGTTAATCCGTAACATTGCACTACTGAGGTATCTGTGGGAAAGCATCAGGAAAAAAAACGTCTGGGGCAGCAGCACACATGAAAGTGCATTTTGTCTCCATGATAGCACACCTACATAAACTGCATTGTCAATCAATGAGTTTTTACCTAAAAACAAGGAAGTTGCGGTTTTGCACTCCCCAAATTCACCAGATCTCATTTTCTGTGACTTTTTTATTCTCAAATTGAAAGGGCAGACGATTTGGTACTGTGGAAGAAATCCAGGAAAAAAATGGCAGGAGGTGCTAGACATGATAATAAATGATAAGTACAGGAAATGTTTCCAGGAATGGAAGAAGCACTAGGACAAATGAATTACATCTCAAGTGGTGTATTTTGAGGTGTATTTTGATGGTGACTAAAATGGAATTACTGTAAACAGGATAATATATAGAATATATATTTATATAAAACTGTATATAGTGATAGATAGGGGGCGCTGTCGTCCTCTTCACCCCTCAGATCAGACACCACATAAAAGTCCAAATTATTAATTTATTTGAACTATACAGTGCACAAAGCATCCTCAACTCCACTATACTCATATATCACAATCAATACAATAACCAATGAGCCACCCTTCCTCCCAACTCAGCTCGTCCGTCTGGGATCTCTCACAGTCCTTTATAGTCCATGACCCAGAAGTGCTTCTGAACCCTCAGTTCATGTGACTTCCTAGCACTTCCGGGTCAGATCAAAACTCCTCTTCTTCATTCTGGAAGTACGTCATTTCCCCTGTCGCTGTGACTAAGATGTACTTCCGGGTTATAGGGCAGATAACAGTCCCTGGGCCTCCCTGCAGCGTCCTCTGGTGGCCCCCAGGGTATCCAGCAGGGCTGTGAAGGAAAACTCCAATGTCCATGATTCCCTGCTGGCATTCGGGCACCTCCATGCTGCAGGGAGGGCTCCATCTGGTGGCCTGGGGGTATTGGCCGGGATGACTGGCCGGCCATAGTCCACAGTACTCCCCCCCCCTCCCCAGCAAAGAACCATGGTTCAAAGCGGCCAGCCCCATGAGGGATGTCTTCCTCCAGGAGGTTTCATTGGTCGGGCCTCAGCAACGTTCTGAATTCTCCCGGAGAACCTAGGGGGAACATTAAATAAATAAGTCATCTTATCCCCTGTCCTCCGAGGACAACTTCACCATACATGGCCCGGCCTGCAGCATTTGTAGCACAGCCGCATTCCCCCTGTTCGTATCCCTCGGCGAGACTGAAAACACCTCGGAATTTCTGGCTGTGCCCTTTTTCCCGCTGAGGAGGGTTCACCGGAAGGCCTTGAGCTTTCAGCTCCCTTTTTTATTTTATCAGGAGACCCAATGTCTCAATTGGGATCTCCTTTTTACTCTGGGGTTTTTCCACAGTCTGAGTCTCTCTCTATATGTGATAAAGAGAGACCCTTTCCTGTCTGCACCCCCTTCGATTTATAAATGACCTGGGGCGGCGTCTTTAGCACCGCATCGCTCCAGGAGACAGCACTATTCAGCTGCTCCGGCTCAATCAATGCTTCCCCTGCCCCCTCGGTCATGGTTTCCGACTCCGTTGTAGGGCTCGCAGTGACTTGGCACCCGCAACTAATTAACCGCGGGCCCGTGTCACTCTGCATTCCCCTCTTTTATGTACGGTATGGGTCTCATTTACCTGTACCGCCACATTGTTTAATAGTGGAGGCTCCCGACTGATCCGCCGCAGGTATTCATTTACCTTCCTCAAAGGCGTTTCGGCCGTCTCCCCCAGTTCCATAATGATTTTCTTGATTGCCTCCAACATCTGTAAGAAACTACTTACGGGCTTGATTAGCTTCTTGAGTTCCCACAAGTCCACAATGTTATTTAATTCGGCCAGAGGCAGGCTCAAACCATCATTTGCCTTACCTTCCAGACAGGAGCCAATGGGATTTGGAGTTCTTTTCCTCAGAGGACCGGGTCGCCATCTTCGGCGGACTGCGACCCACCTTTATTAATTTGTCGGTGGATCGATCCCAGCCCTCCTTACCTTTTTGCGGGGTGAGCGGTGCTTATTTGTTGTTTTGTCTGTTTTAAAAGGGATTTTTATTTTGGCAATACAAGGGTTGATCATTCTAGTATACCAGAACTTGGTGTAGAGTGTATCCCTATAAAGGTAAATATAATAAATATCTATCCAGTGTTAATTGAATTGCATCAGACTGATCTTTTATTACATCAGACTGTTCTTATATACTGTATATTGAAGATCATGTTTGAAATAAAGCAGTTGTCAATTGGACTTGTCTCTGGATACCTGTTAATTGTTGTTAGTGCTGCTAAGTGTTACTTACCTGATACACAAGAATACTAAAAATCATTCATCACATTGAATGTTTAAGACCACAAATCTGTTTCATAACCCAATAAAAAATTCAAAATTCATTTTGATACAGGAAAGTTTTGTTGCTTTTAAAATTTTAATGAGCAGTTTCTGCATTGCATTCTGAAAGCAACTAAACATATATTCAGTAATAAGCTCTGGCAAGTGTACGAGTTCTTCTGGCTTTGAAAGGAAAGGGCTTGTAATTAAACATGCAGAAAACTGCTGCTCACAGATGCTCACAATCAATAGCATTCTTACAGTATTTGGTTGGGTACATACATTATTAAAAAAAAATGATTTCAGCAAAAGATGTTAGTTGTTAGGCAAATTGAATGTGTTCACATTACGCTCATTTGTATTACAAGTACAGTTAACACAAGGGAGCAAGTATCATATCAGAGGCCCAACTGGGACAGGTAGTTGACCTATCTTAGTGTAGCTGAAACTGGTTGCAATATTTCAAATTATGGATTTTATGATGACAAATAGGTTGGGAAGGAGGGTACAGCTGTTTATTATTGTCCTTTTTGCTTTCTCACTCCCTGCTCTGCAAAATACTGCATGCAGTAAAAACAAGTGTAGGGCCATCAAATCAGCTTTGTCCTTCTGTACAATAGTATATAATTTGTATGTGTCAGTGGCAGTATTACAGATCTTTTGATACTTTCAAAGGAAAGCAATATCACTAAAAGCACACTGTAAAATAGTAATGTAGAGGCAATTGAACTGGAAATCAATATGTTAAAACTGAAATTTGAATATCTTACAGGATAGTAACTTGGACTGAAATTACAAGTGTATTTTCTTTGACTCATTCCCAGATGGTAGGCCAAAATTAGGATTGTTCTGGTAGGAATTCCAATTTGATGAATAATGAAAGGTACCCTGGAAATAATTATTCTGGAGATAATTATTTGGTAGCATGGAGACAAGGTGATTCATTGGTGACCTATTGCTTTAAGTTATCAGATCTCTGCAGCATTCCTTAAGTCCTATAATATAAGTTGGGGTTCAAAGCTTTCAGAGGTACATGTGTTTATCAGAGTGTACTATGGGAGAATGACCCCTGGAGTTCTATAAGCTAATCCTAAACCTAGATCAGATCTTTCACCCCTGAAATGATCATATAAGGTACTTTAAAAGATCCTAACAGTCATCAATATGGAGGAGCTTGACATCAGAAGTGGAGTGTTGGCAAGGGCTCGACTGTTGGGGAGAATAGAGGACAAAAATGATAGGAGAGAGGAAGAAAAAAGAAAGACAGAGAAGGGAGAGGAGAAGGGGAGAAACAACTGGAGTTTTTTTGGAGGAGTGTGTTGTGGGTGTACACATTAGTTATCCCACTATGATAGTAAGTGACAAATACTGTCTAGAATGGACCCTTGAGCAGGAGGTTGTTTTTCCTTTGTTTATTTCAGTATTGTGTGTTATTCCTTATCCTTAATTCATGTTTATTTTGTAATAAATCTACCCTTTGTATACTTTTGTTTGTCTCTTTTGACCTATTGTAGGTTGGGTAATGACTTGAGAGCACTCCTAATGGTTCACATTGAATGCATTTCAAAGAGTATATGAGATTCATTTTTCTACAGCAATACAGTAAAGATGCCAGACTGAACAGAAAAAATATATTAGCATACTATGGGAATTACTAAGTAATTCTAAAATTTCATGTCAATAATGTTTTGGCACAGAGAAGAATGACTGAATATGTGTTAGATATTGATGATATGCTAGAGAAAACCAAGAAAGCTATGCAGCTGAATATAAGAAATGAAATATGATTAAATATGTATCAACAGTCAGGCACTGCTGAATGTTGAAAAGATTAAGAAAAGGCAAGCAAGACTGTGTATGTGTTTAGGTGTACCTGTTATCCTATACACAGTACTTTGCATGTAAATGTAATGTATCTTTAACTAAGAGCAATTTTATTTTAAAAATCTTACATGACAACAGTTAAAACTAATAGAGTGCTGTCATTGTGATCAATTAACTTAATTTAAAGAAGCTGTCACTGACCTGTCATATCATATTTAATATGGAAAAAAGATTGAACGTGCTGGCTACAATGTGGATAAGCCAATTGTGTCCTGGAAAATGGACTATCTGTCTGGCAGACCGCAGTTTATGAGACTCAAGTACTGTATTTCTGATACGGATGTAAGCAAAACTCCACAAGTAACAGTCCTGTATCCTTTTCTCTTTACTCAGTACACCTTAGACTATAAATATATTACCAGGTCATGTCACTTGCAGAAATTCTTAGAAGGTTCTGCAGTTATGGGATGTATCGATAAGGGGGATATGACAGAGCATAGGAGTCAAATGGAAAGTTTTGTTTCTTGGTGCAGAAAGAATTATCTGCAACTTAACATGAGCAAAACCAAGCCTTTATGGCTGGTTGGTATTTAGGGAGTGGATGTATAGTTGGTGTACTGCTACAAGTACTTGGGGGCCACTTCAATGATAATTTAAACTGGTCTCGTAGAAAGAACAAATATAAAAAAAGGCCATAGCATGCTTAGGAGAAATGTTCTTCTTTTTTCAGCTGCTCCCGTTAGGAGTTGTCACAGCAGATCACCTTCTTCCATATCTTTCTGTCCTCTGCATCTTGTTCTGTTACACCCATCATCTGCATGTCCTCTCTTACCACATCCATAAACCTTCTCTTAGGTCTTGCTGTTTTCCTCTTCCCTGGCAGCTCTATCCTTAGCATCCTTCTCCCAATATACTCAGCATCTCTCTTCTCCACAAGTCCAAACTAACACAATCTTGCCTCTCTGACTTTGTCTCCGAACCATCCAACCTGAGCTGACCGTCTGATGTACTAATTTCTAATCCTGTCCATCCTCCTCAAACCCAATGCAAATCTTAGCATCCTTAACTCTGCTACCTCAGCTCTGTCTGTTGCTTTCTGGTCAGTGGCACTATCTCCAACCCATATAACATAGCTGGTTTCACTACTGTACTGTAGAATTTCCCTTTCACTTTTGCTGATATCCATCTGTCACACATCACTCTTGACACTCTTCTCCACCCGTTCCACCCTGCCTGCACTCTTTTTTTCACCTCTCTTCCACAATCCCCATTACTTTGTACTGTTGATCCCAATTATTTAAACTCATCCACCTTCGCCAACTCTACTCATTGCATCCTCACCATTCCACTGACCTCCCTCTCATTTACTCACATGTATTCTGTCTTCATCCTACTGACCTTCATTCCTCTCCTCTCTAGAGCATATCTCCACCTCTCCAGGGTCTCCTCAACCTACTCCCTACTATCGCTACAGATCACAATGTTATCAGCAAACGTCATAGTCCACGGGGACTCCTGTCTAATCTCATCTATCAACCTGTCCATCACCATTGCAAATAAGAAAGGGCTCAGGGCTGTTCCCTGATGTAATCCCACCTCCACGTTGAATGCATTCATCGCTCCTACCCCAGACCTCACCACTGTCACACTTTCCTTGTACATATCCTGTTCAACTCTTACGTACTTCTCTGCCACTCCCAACTTCCTAATACAATACCACAACTCCTCTTGAGGCACCCTGTCATATGCTTTGTCCAGGTCCACAAAGACAAGGCCTTCTCTACACTTCTCCATCAGCACCCTCAGAGCAAACATTGTATCTGTGGTGCTCTTTCTTGGCATGAAACCATACTGCTGCTCACTAATCATCACCTCACTTCTTAACCCAGCTTCCATTACTCTTTCCCATAAAAGAAAAAACCATAGGAGAATGCATTCCTTTAAGGAGAGTGATGATATCCTTCAATTCTTTTACAACTCTGTGATGGCCAATCCAGTTTTCAATGATATGGTGTGTTGGGATGGTAAAGTCACTACAAGAGAGGCTCACCGAATTAACAAGCTAATTAAAAGGGCAGGCTCAGTTATGAGACACACTCTGGACTCCCGGAGGGAGTAGCAAAGGATAGAATTAAAACCAAACTGAGTATCATTATGAACAGAGATGCACATCGTCTCTCTGACACACTAACACTGAGGATTTTCAGCTAATGAAGTATTCAGTAGAAATGTGTCAAGAAATGCTACTGGGGCTCCTTTAATAATAATAGTAATAATTCTTTGCATTTATATAGTGCTTTTCTCACTACTCAAAGAGCTCAACAATTGCAGGTTAAAGGCCTTGCTCAAGGACCCAACAGAGCAGAGTCCCTTTTGGCATTTATGGGATTCGAACCGGCAAGCTTCTACTTTACTAAATTTTTGGAATCCAACATTTGTAAGATATTTGTCTTGCACCAACCTGCTTCATGAAAAATATAATTTGTATGGTCTACCTACCTTTTAGATGTTGAATCTGACTTTTTGTCCTAAGAACTAGTTGTACCTCTCCCAGACAGTACATAAAATCTAGCATCTACACTAATAAAAGGCAAAGCCCTCACTGACTGACTGACTGACTCATTACTAATTCTCCAACTTCCTGTGTAGGTAGAAGGCTGAAATTTGGCAGGTTCATTCCTTACAGGTTACTTACAAAAGTTAAGCAGGTTTTTATTTCGAAATTCTATGTGTAACGGTCATAATTGAATCCTTCTCACGTACATAAACAGTATATGTCCATAGCCTGAAGCTCGGTCACCGTGTGAGGCAGCACTGCGTCCCCCATCACCACGCTTCCCATGTAGTTGGCTGCCTGCCTATATTGCGTCCCCCATCCCCACACCTCCCACGTCCGTCGCTCCAGTCTCTTCATTCCCTTCTTTGCTTCGCCTTGGTATTCACATCTCCCTGCTGATAACTGCAGCTATTTTATTTAATCCACGGCTTCTCCACTGTTTTATTGTTCGTTTATTATGATTATAGTTATTGTGTAGGTATTTTAGACTTAGTTTACTGTTCAGGTACCCATTTCCTTGCAGCGTTGCGTCCCCCATCACCAGGCCTCCCACGTAGTTATCTGCCTGCCTATATTGCATCCCCCATCCCCACGCCTCCCACGTAATTGACTGCCTGCCCATATAAGGCCGTCCTTCACTCTGGTCTCTTCATTCCCTTCCTTGGTTCGCCACGGTATTCACGTCTCCCTGCTGATAACTGCAGCCTTTTTATTTAATCCACAGCTTCTCCGTTGTTTTATTGTTCGTTTATTACGATTATAGATATTGTGTAGGTATTTTAGACTTAGCTTACTGTTCAGGTTCCCCATTTCCTTTATCGTTCCAACCATACCCCCATTAACATGTCTATTGAGGTGATCACCATCGATCAAAGAACTGTCACTTACCGAGTGGTTTCCATGCCCGGAGATGCCACCTGCCTTTTACATTCTCTGTGTTACATATTGCACGGCCATATCAGGCTCACTCTTGATATCCGGAGGAACATTGTGTCTTATGTATTGAATGACTGGGACAGGTTCAAGGTGTGGACTGATGACGGTACAGGAGATAATTATACTACACAGGGGCACTATAAGAGTGAAATGCTTAAGCCTTTCACCTATGCTTCTGCATGTGAGTTGATGGCTGCCGCTGAATTGCTCGTTTGTCGCTTTCAAGTGTACTGAAATGGCTAAAAAGTTTACACCTATGGAGAACCGTCAGTGTCTCTTAAATATCTTAGATTCACAGGTGACGATTTGAGTAGTGGACACTTTGATGTTTATGAATGTTTCAACTCTCAAAAGCTGGATGCAAAGTTATTGATGAAGCTGGTTGTATGCTTACAACGCTTGACAGATGCCGAATGTCACTTCAACACAAGTCCTGCAAATACTAACGTAATTGAAACAAACCATGAAACTCAAACTGATTATGACTGCAGCAATCCAAGCTGTGAGAAAACAGTAAAAAGGAGGCGTGTCAGACGTCTTGGTACATTTTCTGATGGAGCTAGACGAAAACAACTTTGTGACACTACCGCCAAAAACTCGCAGAAAAATCCACAAGTTAATAGACATGCTGTTGCTAAATACTCACAGGCAAATCCACAAGTTCATAGAGACGCTGTCGCTAAATACTCGCTGGCAATTCCACAATTTAATACCGAGAATGCCTGTTAAACATCTTAGATTCACGAGTAGTGATTTGGGTAGTGAACACTTCGATGAATGAAACCTGATATCTTTACAACAGTTGACAAACACGGAATGTAACTTAAACACAACACGTCCTCCAAATATGAACCTGATTGAAAGAAATAATGATAATCAAATCTTTGATGACAGCAACACTCATAACAGTGACAAAACAATTACATTGACAATCATGTTACGTTATTTTTAAAATGTTTCCTTTTCTTTTCCATAACTTCTTTAACACACTACTTACCTGCTGCGAAGCACGGATATTTTGCTAGTCAAAATATAATAAGATGTGATGTGGGCCCATAACGGGCATTGCTTTATTCAATAGAAAGCAAAGATGGCTAGAAATTGAACAGAAATGAGCCTACCAATGTACTGTGTGCATGTGTGTGTCTGTGTGTGTGTGCGTGTTAGAGAGAAAATGATAATTAAAGAAAATTAAATTATACCATATGAACTGAAACACACAACTATTTTGCTCTTAAAGGCTTTTCAGACTGCATTGTACAGTATATGCCACACTGAATATACTTCATGCTAACCAGAGTTAAAATCATTTCACGTTTCAGTTTGTATTCTAAATTATCACAAGCATCAGGGCAGAACTGTTACATCAAAAAGATACTGATTAAATTAGTTTCATGATTGACTTATGATGTGTAAGCAAGTAAGATTTTGCAAGATAACAGTTAATCTTTGTAAACTATAAAATTAAGTGCTTGTGCTGAGGGAAAATAACCTGGGTCATTGACATTTCTAAAACACAGAATGATAAAGATTGTGCTTGTAATAGCTGGTTAAATAGGAAACAGATGCAGATGTTAAAGATATAATATATATTATGTTAGCTCAGAATCTGACTAATCTAATGGGATTTCAATGAAATGCTATTAAGTTTAGTGATCAGCATTCAGTTTTGTCAGTTATTTTTTGCATTAAAAATAGGGCAAAATACTCTTGTTAAAGTTTACAGTCCACAATTTCTCTGCTCTTCTCTTCTAGTTTTTTGTCACAACTGATATTTTTACAGTTAAATTTGAAGACATAGTTTATCCATCTGCACCTAAGCTATTCTTAATGCCCATTTATATACAGTAATTGTTAAGGGTATTAGTATATTTGATAAAGGTCCCAGGTCACAACCAAAGTGTCCACACTTCTGAAAAGTTCAATTTAAATAGTGCAGTATATTATTTAAGCAAGCAAAAGTTACTTTTTTGTAGTACCAAATAAACTGTCTATTGCAAGGATCTTCGTCTTTTAAATTAGATTACATCAGATAAATTGTATTAGTCCCATGGGGAAATTCAAATGCAGCAGCAGCATAAAAAGCAAGAATACAGACTAATAGGTGTGGCAGACAGCTGGGACCGTTGCCCAGCTGGGATACCTGGAGAATGGAAGGACCGGGAGAGAAATATCTTCCCCAGGATGCAAGAGGGTAGCCTCCCTGGATTTCATCGGGGCCGGGACTGCAGCTTGGAAGCTCAACCCTGTTGATGCCTGTGGCCACTGCCAGGGGGAGCCCAGATCATTCTGGAGCCATGGACTGCAGCACTTCCACATCTGGGTGCAACATAAAAGGGGCCGCCTCACTCCATTTAGAGAGCCAGAGTCGGTAGGCAGAGGACAGACCTTGTGAGAGAGGAGTGGAGGCAGCAGTGAAAGAGTAGAGAAGAAAAGAGAAAGGAAAGGAAAATGACTGAGAGCATTGTTACTGGTTTGTGCACTGTGTGTTGAAGAAAGAAAATAGACATGTGATTTTGGACTTCTGTGTGTCCTGTGTCTGTCTGCAGCTGGGCAGCTTCCACACAGGACAGATTATACATCCAATCAGTCAATCAATCAATCATTCAATACATACATAAATGAAAAATAAACTTAACAGGTTGTAAAAATTAAAAATATATATCTATGATCTATCAAAGGAAACTAAAACCATCTAGAGCAGGCAGAATTTATCCTAAAGTCCTTAATGAAATTAGTAAGTTTGTATGCAATAAAAATTCTTCTTAACAATTGAAAGCGCATAGGATAAAGGTGAGACAAGGAATCGGTGCAGTGACAAATGCATGCTGCTGTTTCGATTACGGCATTTGAGTCTCAAGTTGTATAATCAGCTGAAATAACTCTGGTATGACAAGCAGTAGTCTGTGCAATGTATATGTCTCTGTTAAATGCCATTTGGTATAGGGTTTGTAAAAGCAGTCTTAATGTCTGTGATGTGAAATCAATTGTAATGACAAATGCAATGCATTTTATTACTAACAATATTTGTGATGCGCCATATTTTGGAATGACAGAGATATAGCAATGGGATGGGAACAGAGACAGACAAAGGGACACTTCTGCTTTTACTAAGGTGGATTGTTATAGCAAGGCAAGGTTTAGAGGAGCACAACTACCAATACTATGTACAGCATAAAAGATTCAAATTTGTTTGTTTGCTATATTAATACGATCAGTGTACATTCTTTTTACACAAGTGTCAGTAACAATTACAAATGCATCATTTTCCTCTTTATATGTTGCACTTCACTGTGGCGAAGTGGTAGCGCTGCTACCTCACAGTTAGGAGACCTGGGTTTGCATCCTGGGTCCTCCCTGCATGGAGTTTGCATAGTGGTCTGGTTTCCTTCCACAGTCCAAAGACATACAGGTAAGGTGGATTGGCTATATTAAATTGGCCCTAGTGTGTGTGTGCATGTTCACCTTGCAATTGACTGTCATCCATGTGTAGAGTTTCCTCCTGCATTACGTCCCGTGCTAGCTGGACCCCGTGACCCTGTTCAGTACTAAAAGGGTTAGACAATAACTGACTAACTTCATTGTTATCTCATGTTCCCATGTCCAGTATAATATAAAAAATCAGTTTGGGTTTATTTGTATGAAGTATTTTTTCCAAAGATTCAAATGAATTTCATCTTGGGACTTTCGTTTATTTTAGTCTATTAAATGCAGGTGGTGGGTGTGACAGAACAAGATGCAGAGGACAGAAAGTTATGGATAAAGATGATCTGCTGTGGTGACCCTTAACGGGAGCAGACGAAATAAGAAGTAGAAGACTCTTGCTTTTGCTTCCTAGCAGGTATTTTGTCTTAATGCATTGACCACTACCTACCTCAGCATTTACATGATAGAATAAGTTTCTCTGACTTGTTGACAATGAAAATTTTCTGATGTGAGGATTTTCAATCAGTGTTTATCAGTTTAAAATGCAAAACTCCCATCTATAGCTTGATTTTTCTCATAAGTAATATTGGATGGGGTTTCCCTTATCTTGGCAAAAACCCTTCCAGTGGATTTCATTTGTCACATTTGGCAGATCACTGACCTCTAATAGGTTACAATGCTGGACTGATTGAAATAGAGATACATTTATAAGCAAATCCACAAGTGTAATGCTAAAATTAGAGACCATTTAATTAACTTGTTAGAACTTTTTGAAACAGACTTTGTCTTATGTAGTGCTTCAGGCAGATAAAACTGTCAAGTAGAGTAAATTAATTTTTAAGATGAGATAATTTTTTTATGTATTGAAAAAATACCATATGGCTGCATATCATACAAGACAGCAAGATTCAAAACTAAATATAACCATTTTTTATTCTCTGTGCCTGCTGACTTGATGAGAGAAATAGTTTCTAACAAACATGTTGTTTAGTCCCTATTTCTAATTTTAAATAAAGCAAGTTTGTTGTGGAACACATTCACCCATCTGATGTAGGACCTAGTGTTATAATTATAATAAACCATGAAACGGAGTGTCTTGGAGTGTAGTAATAATATAAATGATAGAATCTGGAAATTATATATACTTGTACACTGAAAAATTTAAAATTAACATTAAAGGGAAGGTATATATTGTGTGACTCGTAGAGGTAATAAACGAATGTTAGTGTTTAAGGACTGTAAAATTATTTATTATGATCATAACATTCTTGAATGTTAGGATAATTGGTATCTCTAAACTGGCCCAGCATGACAGAATATGGATGTGCATGAGTGTGGCCTGGAGTGGGCTAGCATCCTCACCAGGGTTACTTTCTACCAGTGTGTGCGAGTGTACATACACTAAAGGTAAATCAACTTCTTCCGTTCTTCCCATGAATATTGTGAGAGATAGGGGGCGCAATCGCTCCCTTGAACCCTTGTCCAAGACGCCAGACACCAGATAAAAGTCCAATAATTGACTTTATTTATTAACAACAGTGCACAAAGCACCCTCTCCTCCACAATACTCATTCAATAACACAATACACTTCAATAATACAATCCTCCACTCCCAGACGTGTTGCCACCCTTTCACCCAGCTGAGCTCAACGTCTGGGGATTTCCCATAGTCCTTTATAGTCCCTAACCCGGAAGTGTTTCCAATCCTTCAGTCCATGATTCCTTCTCACTTCCGGGTCAGATAAAAAGTTGTTTTCTTCATCCCGGAAGTACGTCAATTCTGCTGTTGCTTTGCCTATGAGGCACTTCCGGGTTATAGGGAACATATGACTCTTTGGGTCTCACTGCAGCGTCCTCTGTTGGTCCCTGGGGTGTCCAGCAGGTTTGTAGGGGAAAACTTCATAGTCCATGATTCCCTGCTGGTATCCGGGGCACCTCCATGCTGCAGGGAGAGCTCCATTTGGCGGCCTGGGGGTATTGGCCATGATGACAAGCCGGCCACAGACCACAATATTAAAATGCTTGGGAAATGGCTGTCACACTTTTCCTAGCACAAAGACTTTATATATATACATTTTTATGACAATGGTTAGGTCATGTAAGATTAATGATAACTGATATATTGAAATGAAAGTTTAATATCACTCCTTACCTTACCCAATCCAAATAATTGAGTAAACTTCCATTTGCAGAAACGCATGCTTTCTTTCTCATGCATGATGTCACTAAATCTTGTCAATGTTTTACAGTCATGGTCAAAAGTTTTGAGAATGACATAAGCATTGTTTTTCACAAAGTTTGCCGCTTCAGTCTTTTTATCCTCTGAGAGCAACTTCTCCTAACCATCCAGGAACTGTTTGGTGACAAGCAATGCCTTTTACAGGATGATGGTGCACCGTGCCATAAGACAAAAGTGATAACTAAGTAGCTTGGGGAACAAAACATTGAAATTTTGGGTCCATGGCCAGGAAACTCCCCAGATCTTAATCCTTTTAAGAACTTATGGTCAATCCCCAAGAGGCGGTTGGACAAACAAAAACCCACAAATTCAGACAAACTTCAAGCATTGATTATGCAAGGATTTGACCCCGATGTTGATTGACAGCAGGCCAGGGCGAATTTCAGAGGTCTTGAAAAAGAACGGTCAACAATGCAAATATTGACTCTTTGCATAAACTTAATGTAATTGTCAATAAAAGCCTTTGAAACTTATGAAATGCTTGTAATTATATTGCAGTATACTATAGAAACAGCTGACAAAAAGATCTAAAAACACTGAAGCAGCAAACTTTGTAAAAACCAATACTTGTGTCATTCACAAAATTTTTGACCACAATTGCAGACTACAGAGTAACAAATAGATATTTTGATTAAGAAGCCCTCCTTTTTCCCATCTGCTTTCCCCTCAATATCCTTTTCTGACATTAATGTAATGCAGAATGATCCAGTGTTTCCCAGTTCAGCCTACAGAGCAAAAAGAATGTACCTCAGGAATCCACAGCCAGTCTTCTTCCAACCGTATTTTGATATTATTGAACAACATAGAGCATCAATCCTTAACTCTCCTAGAATGTTTTGCATTTAAAATGTAGTCCATCAAATGTCATTTGGATTGGTGTGTTGACAGAGCTGTCACTGATTATTCTGCATTTTGCAACAGCACCCTTTATGTTCTTTATGTGCACTGTGGATAGAAACGTAGGAAATGTTCATGTCACAAATAACATAAATTTTGACCAAAAGAGTATGTCTCCTTTACGGATCCCCCCATGAAATACAGCATGTATTTTTATGCATAGGCATTACTATAGTAGACATAATTTCCTTTGAACAATAATGATTAATTTAATAGTAACCTTAATTTAAAATATTATTGTTATCTTATTTTTTACACAAATACCTTCATCAAGTCGCAAAGAATAAAAATCTGCATTTTTGAAAGCTACACTGTACTAATAGTCTTTTAAATATGCCATAAAGCTAATGAGCTTATTTTAGAGCAAATGAGAATTACACAAGGCACTGCAAATCATTCCCGAGGATCCTCTGCAGAAGCACAATCTACACTGATATTGTAGCATCTAGTTCGTAATTGAGCAACTTGGGGCCTATTAAAGATATCATTAACATGTATATATTTACCACTGACATACTTTTATGTACAAACTGCCACAGAAAGTTGAAATAGGAAGAAAAACATAATAATGTAAGGTGAATAATATTTGAAATGCTATGAAAATCCATCCATCCATTTTCAAACCCGCTGAATCCGAATACAGGGTCACGGGGATCTGCTGGAGCCAATCCCAGCCAACACAGGGCACAAGGCAGGAACCAATCCTGGGCAGGGTGCCAACCCACCGCAGTGGTATGAAAATTTCTATAAAAAACAACAATGTATTTCCAAAGTAATAAATATATTTATAATACATGCATTTTCTAAGTATACTGTATTTGTTATGGTTGTATTCATGCAGCACGGCACAATTAATTTTGTTCATAATTTTCCAGTTTATGGAAAAAAAAGTATAAGTAGATGACCCTAACTTAAAATCTATTACAATGTTAATCATTACTGTATATTGGTTTAGAGAGTGGCAGTGCAATGAAAGGTCCATAACTAAAAATGGTGCAGCTTGAGCTCTGTGGATTTGTATGCACTGGCGGCCCATGGATGTTTAAATGGATGACTGGGGCTGATTGTGCTAGTATGGGAAATAAAATTTATATATTAACATAAATAGACATAAAAATAATTAACAGCTTCTATAAGCATTAAAATTAGCATAAATTAGACATGCCAAGAAAATAAGATATGTCAAGCAAATAGTTAAATGAACATATTAGTCATATTGTATTTTCTAGTTAAGCTTGAAGCAAAATTACCAATATTGGGAAACTCGGAAGGCTAGAACATAAAGAGAATGACATACAGAAACTACCCGAGGACAAAAGAAGGGGGAATAAGAACACCTGTTGTTTGAAGGCCAGAAAGCAAGGAATGATACTAATGACGAAATACTGAAAAATGGCCATGGTAGGCATATGAGAAGCCAGCTGGAATAGTGAGTTAGAACAGGCAGCAAAGGTATTGTTACAAACGAAGTCAAGATGAATTAGTATATTCATGTATTAGCATAAATAAATATAGAAAAATATATAAGCATAAACCTTAGTGCAGATATTAATGTAAGTCAGACCTGCCAAGCAAATGGTTAAATAAAGGCAGGGGAAATGATAAGATAGAGACAGCTCAAGAATGGAAGAGAGGGAACATCTGCCCGCCCAAGGCCAACAAAAAATAAGCGAAGCAGAGAAAATAAAGATGAACAATAGACAGTAAAAATACCGGTGGCCAGCTGCAGAAGGAAGTCAGGAGATAATAATGGTTCCTATGAAGAGAAGACAGCTAGCCAGGTGCAGGAGGAATGAGCTGGTTTGAGCGAGGTCAGGATGATAGGGAATGGTTATATAAACTTTGATTTTTGAACTGTTCAGGGCTCAGCTCGATTTGGCCAAATTGGGTTGAGTCTGTGTTATTGTTTTATTGTAATAAAGCTATAAACTCTTGTTTGCCTATTCATTTCAGGTGAAAACCTTTCGGTACGTCTTTTGCTCTGAGATTTCGCTTCAACGCTAGCTCATAATTGGTTGCCTCATTTACTTTCTGCAGGTTGTAATTTAGATGCTGCACCCATGATAAGAGTGTAGCCAAAGCAGGATAGGAAAGACCAAAAACAAAGTAAGGACCCTGTGATGGGAAGCATGTGGTTGGTGACCTCATGGAGGAGAATAAAATCACAAATGCACTTAACACCTACCTATTGACTGTGTCTGTCCTCTTTGCCCAGCTCATCCTTGGATATTAACAGTTCCAGGTTTTATGCTGCAAGGAGCATGGAGAAGACCCAAACCATTACATGCAGAGAACACTTTTAAAAGAGCAAGTTTAAGGCATAATTCAAAACACTAAAGTCTGAGAAAAGCAAACTAGCACTAGGGCAAAACCAAACTAATGGTCAAAAACAATTTGCCTGACAAATCCTAAATTTCTCTGTTTCTCTATCTTTTTTTTCTTTCTAGATTGCTTAAGAATTGAACTCTCTTGCAAGATTGTTCCTTTTTCTACCATGTTTGGGTGCCAGTTAACACGTGATCCTGTTTTAAATAACCAATCCACACGATGTCAGTCTTTCTTCAGGATGTGACTCATAATGTAATTTTGTGACAACTGGTGAAGAAAAGAGGGGGGTTTGCTGGTAAGGCCAAATTCCGTTGTAGCAGACGTTTCTTGCTTAAATGGATCTGTGCAGATTTTTATTCTTTGGGTCACATAAACACCATCAAAATAATACACTTTCAGGATGTCTACAATCTTTCTACCTATCTTTTCTTTCACTAGCTGTTACACCTTGGATTTGCCACCAGTATCATTCACACCAGTTCTCTTCATTGGAAAACACTCCTTTGTCATGAGGTGCTTTTCTCACAATCCTTCAAACAGCTGACAGGGATTTCACAACATTAATAAACATAGTGCCACCCATTAAACCTAGAAAATAAGATGGAAAAAGCGTTACTACCTACAGTAAATCCTGGCCCCTCACATGATCACACAGTTATATTCTTTGGAACTTCCCATTATGCTCAATATTTCTAAGCACTCTTTACAGCACATTTATTGTGTGGTATAGAAGGAGCATATTGTTATGTTTGAGCCAGGGTTTGTTGCCTGCCTTATACTTATTTTTCTTTCTTTATTGTTTTTGAGTTATTATTTTTGAAGTGTTTTTTGTGATGTAATTTTGTAAATATTATTTAATGAACATTTTGTTCAATTGTTTTGTATTGTGTGAATGTGCATCAAAGGTATATTCCTTGTGTTTGTGGGTGGATACTCAAGAGGCAAGCCATTATGACGTCACCACTACGTGTCCACCCTCAGCCTTTATATAGATGTTAGGGAGATGGTTTTCAGCTGCTATACTCATTTTGTATTGCTTTAGTTTTTCTTTTCAGTTTTGTTAGTTATTTTACTTAACTTTACAAAAATGTTTCTTCTTTAATAGTTTTATTTTAGTTTATGATAATAACCTTGTAGCCTTCATTTACATAATTGTAACAAGTTACAGGCAATTGTCAGTGTGATTCCATGAATCTGCTGCGTAATATGACATGCTCAATGACTCACACCGACTAGTCCACAACTTTAGTTGTACAGTGAGTTCTGTGTGAATGAGAGCTAACAGCAAATGAATGCTTATCCAAAAGTACATAATGGAGTGACGAGGAAAAAGGAACCTCACAAACAGAAGAAAAAGCTCCTCTGCCTGACGTCTTGTGATTTATGAACCACGTCAGAATGGAAAAAAAGACCAAAATGGAAGTGACTGTGACACAACTCAAAGTAGCTGTTAATGCTTTGCCTAGCACCATCTCTTAGGCATATTATTGGCTTTCTCAAAAAGGGGCAAGCATGACTGTGCTAGAAGATCAGCATGTGATCACTAACTGTAACATGGCCAGCAATTGTCCATCATTTAAACTGGTGTGGTCCAACAATGATATCAGGAGCTGAAGTTGGGAAGTCTAAAATGAACCATGGCTAAGAGCTGAGTAATGACAAATCGGCTTAATAAAAATGGAACATAACAATGTCTGTCCATTAATTAACTGTTGAACTATGGCCAGTTGACAACGTAGGAGACAGAAGGAAACAAAAACTCTACTCAGCTGCTGCAATGAAAAATAAATAAACCTCTGTGGGTTCTCTGTCAGTTATAGCCAGGCACAGTCACATTTGTAGACCTATGCTAACTAACTGCCATCTGGACATTCTAATATGATGATTGAATCTTTTCATTCGATGATTTTAGGGAGTTATAGTTTAGCATGTTTTTCTTCACTTTCAGTTTTGCACATTCAGTACCCATAGCTGTCTCAGACTACATTTTGTCTCTCATTTCCTTTTAAAGTTTTTCTTTTTTTTTAATCATTGCAAAAACACCACCATATTTTTTTTCTGCCAGCTAAACCATAATAGCTCCACTCATGTAGTTTGCTTCTGATCACTTAACTATGTGCATTTTTACCTTGTGTCATATGAATGTGTGCAGTTGCCTCCCAATTAAAAAAAATTTAACTGGTCTCTGACCTTCATCATTCTTAGTCATTCTTTGTTTCTCAGTTACTTTGTCTGGTTTCAGGTTTTTTAGGAATTTTCACTTTTAAGATGTTTGTTGATTAGATTACTGAGGGTTAGTGGCAACTCATTTCTAAGAGTGGACGAGCAAGCAGTGACATGAAAGCAGACATATAAGGCTGATTTGCAACTTGAAATTAACCAATTAGCCTCCCAACGCATGAATTTGGCCATGGATAACCTTCAGGTTACCTCTACAAAGCACTCCTGCATGATAAACAGGGTAAGTAATTGTGCTTCTTCAGAGAAGCTTATTAAGCAAGTTTATAGAAAGTCCCTGAAGCTCATGCATTTTTTATCAATGATGTAATGTGATATGGAAGTAAGATAAGTAATGTACTCAAAAATTAAATAAAAAGAATGGAGAAGTGCTAGACAGGAATCAGTCCTGCGTAGGATACTAATTCATTCAAGCACTTAGACATTGTGTAGTATTGTAATATAATGCAGAGTGCACAGAAGTGTTAGGATAAGAAATTAAGGTGTTATAAGGGGTGAAAGAAGATATCCTCCAGAAGCAAATGTAGCCAAATGATTAAATTTATCCAATTAGGATAAGAAGACAGTGCTTAGGAAGAGCTGTGGTCGGTCTTCTATGAACTTATATAGGTAGACTACACTGAGGTCTGGACCGCTGCAGAAATAGCAACTTCAAGCATTTTGGTGTAAACCTTGATTCATATCATTTTTTAGAATCTATACTCAAGGCACGTTGCTGTTATGACCTATTGAGTTTAGAGCTGGCTTGTGATTTTTTTTTACTTACCTTATTGTTATCTTTCCTGCCTGTAAGAATGTGTATCTCTGCTGCTGCAGTGTTTCATATACTATAATAGAAAAAAACAAAATTGTTTGCCTCTAATCTGGACCTTTATTATTGAGAAGGTATGGCCTCAAAGGTGTGACTGATAATCATATATCATTAAGTAATTTACTAAAAGAATAGTCCGAACACTAAACTAAGGGCTACCCTTATAAGAAAATATAACAAAATGACAGACTGTAAAATATGACTATTAAATTTAGAGTTTGTTATTTCAACAACAAGCTGCTACTTTTGATTATCCAACAGTTTTGGTGACTAGCCTACCCCACAGAGTAATCTTTCACCACTGTTATTCTTAAAGCAATTCCTGAATTTTTTTTTTATATAAACAGAGATATATACTGTGCCTTCTTACACATTTCCATGAGATAACTCCTCATCTCCAGCCTTACAATTCTTGACAAAGGTCTCATTGTCCTATGGTTGTGCCAACTGGCACTCCAGTACAGGAATTACTCTCACTCAGAGGGAAGAAATCTGTAGTTATTCATTTTATAAACACCAGGTCAACTACAAGGTTACACGCTGAAATATTTTTCACGGCAGGGGTCCCCTGCATAGACTTTTTTTTGCACCCTCACTGACCTTGGTCAGAATCTCTCAAATGCTTGTTCTCACACACCACACACGAGTTTTAACAGCTGCAAAATCAATGACTTTTCACTATTCATCATTTTTCTTTAAAGGCTTTATTACAAGCCCACATTAAATAAAAACTGACAGGATACTGCAGAGATTTAAGATGGTATTTAAATTTTATGGCAGCTGAAGGGATTAAAAAAATGGACTAAGATAAAAAAAAGATAAACTGGCAAGTACTTTTATTTTAAAGGTACCATGAACAATATCATTTTTTATCTCTCCATCTTTTGGTAAAAGGTATACATATCTGCAAAGTGGCAACCTTTCATCTAAAAGTGAACGCAGCATATTATCCTCGCGTGTTGCCTTACTAGCATGGACATAAGTACTTGTTCAGTAACCTACGGTATGCTGCAACATCTTTTCAGTGACCTAGACCCAAACAGCAAGTTACAGAGTGTTATCTGAAGAAGCAGACATTTTCCTGTGCATATTAATAGTCACACAATTTTACAGGTAAGCAAAATTGTAACTCTAGAAGCACTGCATATGCTGATTAATGACTCTAATGACCTTAAATATGAATAAACAGAACTCATGTACTTAATCAGCAATTTGGAATGCTGGAATAGTTTTGTGCTTTTGCGGAGAAAACAATTATATATTCATTTTTTTAAATAAATGAAGATGACAGAAACAAGAAACATATACTGTAGCTCTGAATAAAACTGTATTTTGGCAACCTAAAAAAAAAAAAAGTTAGCATTTTAAAGGTTAGAATAAGATTGATCTTAATGCTACAATAAAGTTTGCTATGTTCCCCTTGGTCTGAAATATAAATTCAAGGACCTTTCTGACAAAGTTTTATGCCTTTCAGTATTTACTTTCCTGGTTTATTCTGTAAAATGTCAGACGTAACACATAACACACCTTGATAAGTACTGCAAAATTCAACCATTGTTATTCAAGCAAATATCAAGAGGGAAGGTATATTACTGTTCTTTGAAATAAGCTTAAATATTATAATTTATGAATAGCATATTATTTTTACATTTTAATGTGCTAGAAAATTTCACGGTGTATTAAAGCATACATTTTATATCCCTCACTAAATAACAGGAAAATATAAATAATTACATAAAATAACACTAGAGAATTTAATCAAATACAGTACTAATAGATAAAAGCAGCACCGTGGTAATTCTCGAGTTGGTGGTTGTGCACTTGTGCTGTGTATCTGTTATGATGATGTGGAAATGAGCAAAGGTGTTTCTTAAAATTTTGCAACATAGACTGTTTAAATCAGGTGTATACTGTATTATAAGATATGCATTTTGAAATACATTTGCCTGATTAATAAAAAAATAAAAAATTGTTAAATACATTGGAAGTGTCTTATATTTCATCTAGATGATCTCCATGTTTTGTTAGTCAGAAAATTGAGTTTACACAGTTATGTCCACATGCTTGCTTATTCAGGTTGACTAATTAATTAAGGATGGAGAAAAATTGGATCGACTAAATATTTATGCAGATTGAGGCTCAGTCATTGAGTTTGTCTTGTTAAATTAAATCTATAAAACAAGGCACTGGGTAAATATTGAGAACAGTGTAGCATTGCAATGCAATATAAGCTTATAAGTTTCTTGTTTGGTTTGATACTTAAGATATTTTTTTCTGTACACAAGCTGGTTAAATGTTCTTTTAAAACACAGTGTGCACTGGGCGTTGCTGTTTGAGTGTTCATTGCAGTTTATGACCTCCTTCTTTCCCTTATGCAATTCAAACCTATTTTAACCTTTGTATGTTGCTAGCACAAAACAAAGCCTATACACTCAGGGAATTAATTTAATCAAAATTGTACCGATTAATGGATTGAGTAATTAATGCATTAGTCCTTGTTATTCTCTGAACAGTTCACACCATTTTTCCAGGTTGAGTCATTGGCAGGGAGGTAGTTTGCAAAGCAGCAGGGATTAAATTACCCCTGTTTGAGGAATTTCCCTTATTCAGCTACAGATGGATTGTAGTCAGCATAAATAAAATATGCTCAAGGAAATAAATAAAATTATGCTAAAACAATAATATAGCTGTATGATTCTGCAAGATCTTACTTTTTATAAACTTACTTTGCTGTAGTGGACAAATTTTACAAGTTGAGCTCGGTAGTGCCATGGTTGAAATTTACTTTGTCATTGGCATAGTCACTGTTTGTTAAATTTGCATGATCTTACTGTGTAATATGTCTCAAACCAGCCCGATTTCCTCTAACATTGCAACTTAATATTATTTTAACTTTATTGCTGGCCGAATGAAAGTGTGGCTGTGTATATTTGTACTTCAGTTGAATGAAATTTTTTATTTGCCTGTATTATCTTCTGCCTTATGTCCAATTTGTCTGTGATACGGTGTAGCTCCTCACAACTCCTTTGCCAGGAAATGGAAGGATGAATGGGAAAATAACTTATTTAGAGCAATCTATTATTTTAAAAATTAGAAATCACTACCCTACAAATATTATTTGGCATTACAATGAACTGATCTGTTCACATTGGATCCTTCCTCAGTTCAGAGACTGCACTGTAACTGTGGGTCAATAAGCATTGCTAACATGGTCTTTTGTGAATGAGTGTGAATATTGCATGTGTGTGTTCAGCGATAGAATGGCATCCTGCACATCGATAGTTCCTGCTTTGTACTCCATTACCTTGATCATTACTATTTATTTTTTTCATTTGGCAAATACTTACATTTATTAACTCATCCATCAATTTTCAAACCCACCTGGTCGGTCTAAGTTCACAGTCATTGAGTGCCAGCGCCTGACCTGCTTGCATTGACAGCCAGTCTTTTATGGATACCAGTCAATCACTGGGCACACTCATGCATTCATGCTGGGCCAGATAATAAATTAATCTAACAAACACAGATTTTGGATGTAGAAAATAAATCAATCAATAAATAAATTTAAATTTGCATGTGCTTTCGTTTAAATAGGGCCAAAATGTAGTATTTTATTCGGTTTCTTTAAAACTAATCACGGATTTCCCATTTATTTAACTATTATAACAGTTTTTAAAACTCAACACACAATATGATGCTAGAAAGGGTGCTGCTTGCTTCCAAGGAGAAATGCTGCATATAAGAATTGACACTATTTCTTGATCTTGATATTTAGTGAAAAAACAATATGGGTAAACTTTGCTGTATATTAATTTCTGTATACATTTCTTTTCTCCCTTTATTCCTTTTGCATGCATACATCTATGATTATCTTGCAGCAGACTGAATAATTTATTTGATACTTGCTACCCCTGTTGAAAATTCTAGTGTATTTGCATTATAAGTTTGAATTGCAGTATACAATAATAAAGCCATCAGCATTCAGAAATTTCAGCCAGGGACAGGTGCAGACGTGCTGTCAGGTAAAAAGCAGTGTGAGTACATCCCGATAAAACAGAAAAAATATTGAATTACTTTGACCTATACAAGAAAGAATAACAGGGAAGCATGATGTTAGGTCCTGAAAAGTGTAGGTTTGTTCACCCTCTAATGCCTAGCAAGAAGTATTTTTCAGAACATAGTGCTGTCATGCTGGGAGGGAGTGAGAAAGACCTTAGAATGAAAATAAAAATGTATTGTTTATTAAGCTGCAGTCAGGCATTTTCTCTTTTAGATTATTCACATTGAAATCTGAGTGCACATCAGCAGTCTCAGCATGTCTATTTTTGCCTTCTGTTGCTGCTTTTAACAGTCAGCCTGAACTTGGAACAAAATGTTATTTGTTGATGTACACTTTTTAAACTAAAAAAAGAAAAATGTCTAGGAACTACTTGAAAATAGTAATTAAACTCACTCCCAAACACCTAGCTATCATATCTTGTAAATATCCATCTGTCTTCCCTTTTTTGAACCCATTTATCCAAAGCAGACCTACAAGTTACAAAAGCAAATACAAGCATTTTTATATACAAAATGAGAACAAGACATGAAGAAGATGACAACCCAACCCCTACGATTCACCATGTTTAAAGTGATGTGTTAATTACGGATTTCACGTCCATCCCCAACTGCTTTTGGACCCCTTCCTAAGGCACCAAAAGATTACATCAACTAATAAAATTGATTTATACAAAAATGACCCAGAGAAATGGAGCAATGAATCAAAATGTAATTAATGACATATATACAAATCACATAAATTCCCAAGAGATGTATCAATTCTGAAACTGCCCACTCCCTTTTCCAATATATACAGTTTATTTCCTTTATAAGATAAAATATCCCTCACTGTTTCCCATTCTTAAGACGTGCTATCCCAGAATAAAAGTTGTTATTTGCTCACTCAGATCTCGATCCTTTCAACTGTCCAGTCCAATACAGCATATCGGGATTTCTTTGAGGTGGCCACCATCATACTGTATAGGACTTCAGTGCTCCACATGAAACAATCTCTTTCCTGGCTCCAGGTAGCTCACATCTGTCCCATCCGCCTTAAAGCTTGGGCTCTGGTTTTTCTTCTTCCTTTCCTGCATTTTCCCGCTCTTTTTTAACAGTGTATCCACATCTGTTTCCATGGCACCCTGCCAGAAGTCGCAGCAACAGACCCATACCTCACAAAGGTCCTCCCTATTAACATATATCCAATCTGCCCATCTTAAGCCTTACACTGTATTCCATGTGTGCTCCGACAGAGACAGGGTTCACATTGGTTATAGCATAATAGAGAGACAAAAGGTAAACCAACAAATACATTTATGTGGCAGTGCTACAACTGGCCCCTTTGTCATACTCATTACACTCCAATTCAGAATGACCAGTTGACCAGAGATGCACATCTTTGGCACTTGTAAGGAAGCACTGCAGAGAAAAAGACTGAACTAAGAAACCAATACAGATCTTGGAGGTGTGAGTCAGTAGTGTTAATCACCATGCTGCCCATCGTATAAACATCAGCATCAGATCGTATAAGCATCAGGCTCAAAGTGGAAATCAACCATTGCAGAATACGCTCACAAGAGTCACTGATCAATCTAAAATGCAAGGTGTTTAGAATTTGAAGGATAACTCAATACCTTGGCAAGAAACCAAATTAGACAAATTAAGAATGTGCATATTACACATTAAGTGTGTGGCCTAAAAATGAAACTTTTAATAGTGCAATAGCTCCACTACTAATCACTGTCTTCTTGATCTAACTAAACTTTGTAAAATAACATGTCACCTTATTACTGGTATTTGGGTCAGTATTGTAAAATGTAGAATTTGAAAAGTAAAACAAAAAAAACATATGTCGAAAACAATTTGATAAAAACTGAATTAGCCACAAGAGACTTGGAATGATATTCAGCCTGATTAGAATTTATGTGGAAATTGCACTTTTTTTTTGTAAGCATCCTTCTTTCCTCTAGTATCTTAAAAGTATGCATGTTATATTAGTTGATGTAGATGGAATTAATAGGTGTTAAGTGTGAGTTTAACCTGTGATGACACACTTCCCTGTTTTGATTTGTTTAAAGGAGCTTGTTGCTCTTTGTTTATGATATTTCTTTAGTTTCTGTAAAAATCTAAATTTCACACTTGAAGTGCTATCTGTCTATCTATCTATCTATCTATCTATTCATATACTACATAGTGTGTAAATAAAAAATATTATGGGCTTCTGTGAGAAGATCCAGCCAAACAACCAATCTATCAGATTTTTTAAAGCCAGCTACTGGAATAGTTGACAGAAGCAAAAGCATACATCATAATTTACTTACGACAGTCTTTCATTAAAGATTAATTTTGAAACTAGGTGCTACTGGCATCACACGTAATTTACAAAACTAGATCTCAAGTTGGTTAACGGGATTCAAAAAGTATAATAACGATGGATGAATACTGCACGTAAGGTGAGGTCATCATTGAAGTCTCACAGATGTCTGTCCTTGAACAGTTATTTTGCCACAAAGACCCAAAAATCTTCTAAAATAGTGAAATACTTGTGTAGAAAAGTGCAAAGTGCTAGACAAATACTGTCCTAAAGGAAACAACATCTTTAAAGGTTTCAGGAGTTTATGTAGACAAGACATACTCATCATTTAATCAGTGCGCAAAAGGGACCAATATAACGTAAAATGTTAGGTTATACTTTGAAAACTGTTTAAAATAAATCAGGGGATGATATGCTCAGACTGCATAATTCACTAACAAGACCGCATCTTTCGTATTGTGTGCAGTTCTGGTAACCACACTACAAAAAAGACATAGCGCCACTTGAAGTTGCACCGAAGAGAGGAACCAGGTGCTTGCCATGACTTAAGGACATGCCCTATTCTGACAGGCTCACATGATTAAATCTGTTTAGTTTCAAGCAGTGGAGACTGCATGGGGACCTAATCCATGTCTTTGAAATTGTTAAAGAAAGCAATGAGTAGATCAAACAAATTCTTTGGACTAAATGTCAAATCACATACTCAAGGTCACCCGGTAAAATTAAGGGAAAGTACAGTTAAGGCTGAATCCAGCATATGCTTCTTCACATTAAGAGTTATGGGAATTTGGAAAAAACTACTGAGTCATGTAGATGAAGCAGAAACCTTGACAACCTATAAGAAGTACATGGATGAGATACTAGAATATATAAGCTGTTAGTTATTTATATAAACGAGCCTGATGAACTGAATGGTCTTCTCTTGTTCGTTAAATTTCATATGTCCTTATGATCAGTACTGGCTGGATGGGTTTAGGCTTTCAGCAATCTTCCATTGGAAAAATTAGCTCATAAAATAGTCATACAAATTACCAGGGCTGCAAACATTAGATATTCAAACAAACAGACATGATTATTCATATGCAAATTATATTACCACTGAATTTTGATACTGAAATAATGTTGATAGGTTTAAGCACAGAAGTAAATTTTATAGTTCTCACCCTGTGTTAGGCAACTAATCTTTCACAAAGAGCACATCATATAGGAAACTGTGACAGAAGACAATGAGCATTCATTTATCAATTCAGGTTTTATGGAGTCAAATTTTTTGAATGACTTTTGTCACTTACAAGAACAATTATGCCTCCTTTATTGTCCCAAAGTCTTGATAACAGGGACCCTCACAAGTCACAACCCTTACATGTATTGAAAGACCTTATGCTTTTAACAACATGGGGTTAAATAAGAAATTGAGTTCCGGCCATTATGTCTGGAAAAAGAAATGTTAGAGAGAACCAATGCTAAGCTATATTTGTGTTTGTACTATTCTGTTTATTAATGAATACATGCTGAATTGGTGTGATATTTGCCAAGTAGTGTAATGTATGATACAACATAAAAATATAAATAAAACTGTGAACTCTGACAGTCAAAGAAATTTTCCAATACCTTTCCTGAAACATTTTATTTTTTTTATAAACGCTCTAAAATATTGACAAGAAAAAAAACTAGTCCAGAATCTAAAATGACTGCAAACCTTAAATCTGAGTCTTTCCTAGATTGTCATAGATAGACATGATTTTCTCTCCCCTTTAGACAGAAATACAGTATTGTATATTTATGTAACATGCAAAAACTAATTCTAATTTTATATCGTTAGAAATCAAGAAGATTCAGTTATACAGTTCTGTCATATAAAGGGCATTTGCATAAAATTTTTCATTTTTATTGTCTTATTAGTGCCAGTTTATTTAATTAAATATTAATTGTGATGGATGGATATACTGACTTTTTGTCAACGGTTCCTCTCCTTTTAGTACAGTAAGTTTAGTGCTCAATGGTCAATGCCAGATTGTTCACTCTAGATAATACTTTAATCTGTTGGATTTAAATATTACTATAAACATGACAAATGTGAACACTGGTGGACCAGCAAATCTAAATTAAAAGATAACTGAATGTGCAGAATATCAATCATGCTATTGATTGACAGACATCAGCGGAAATGGGCGATGTTCTTATGCAGTGTGCGCAGATAATGCTAAAGATAACAAAAATATTAAGTGTTATTCTCCAGCATAGCCTCCACAGAGAAGCAATTATTGAATGGTAACATGAATAATTCAATGCATGCATTGATGATTTGTGACCTAATAAATTCCTGCATAAGTATGTTAAAAATGTTAACACTATACTCCAAAGTAAGGAAACATGCATATGCAGATTATTGTTATTATTTTTTATTTAGTCAGGGATGCAAAAATCAGCATAAATAATAAATTAAAGCTAAGTATATCTTCACAAAAGGAATTTTTTTACCAAAGTACACTGCCCCCTAATAATCTACCCTCTTCTATCGATGTTTGGTGTATTCTGCTTAGAGTGGCAGAGGAGTAATTTATTATCATGGTACAAATGTGCTGTACATACATTAGGAATCCAGAGGTAAGTTCATAGTAGACTGTCACACATATCATATCATACATACGTGTACAGCATGTACTGTACGTATCATATACAATATTTCACTGTAAGAAAATATATTCTAACGACCAGTTATTTGAAATTTTTAAACATTGTAACTCATATAAACTTAACTTTCTTTCTATTATATTCTGTAACATGCTTGTTATTATTTCTATTAAACATCTAACAATTTTGATTTCTCTTAAACAACTATGTAGGTCTTTTAAAATTTTAAAGATTTGTATGATGTCATCATCTAATTTTAAAAATATCAGATAACAAAGAAATTCTATTCTGATAGGGTAGAAAACTTCAGCCCCAGAATGAGCCTTTGATCTCTCTAAAGCTATTAATAAAAAGATATCTACATGAATTAATGAGTAATGTTACACTTTAATGCTAAAATATTGTTGCTGCTAATGCTTGCCAGCAGGAGTTATTAGTGTAGTTCTTTTAAGGTTAACAAAGGCACATATGGGCTTAACTAGTTTCTGACTAATGACGAGGAGAATGATTTGTTGCTGTTAATGATGCTATTCTAATGAGAGGGGTTGCAAACTGATAGATGTGATTTCAACAAGGGATAGTGTTTGGCAGAAATATGGATTTGGTCTGGTCTGGTCTTGGGAATCATCAAGCAAGAAATGGAACACAGCTGGCCAGTATGGGAAGCAAGAGGTGTTACATGTTAACTACCATTATTAAAACATTCCTGAATAGGACCCAGATGTGTCATGCATGAGTCTACATACAAAAATTGTTATTAAGGCTGAAAAGGCACTGTCAGTTTCTATAGGCAATGGGACAATTTACTGTACAAACAGAGTAACAGAATGATGCATTTTAGGAGAAATTATTCAGATATACACTGTATGGTGACACATACTGTATATATAGTATATAATGACCGGCCACTTTATTGGGAACACCTTTCTACTACCGGGTTGGAGCCCCTTTTTGCCTTCAGAACTGCCATAATTCTTCATGGCATACAGTAGATTCATCAAGGTGCTCGAAACATTCCTCAGAGATTTTGGTCCATATTGACATGATAGCATCATGCAGTTGCTGCAAATTTATCAGCTGTACATCCATGATGCGAATCTGTCATTCCACCACATCTCAATGGTGCTCTGTTGGATTGACATCTGGCGACTATGGAGGCCATTTGAGTACAGTGAATTCATTGTTATGTTCAAGAAACCAGTTTGAGATGATTTGAGCTTTGTGACATGGTGCATTATCCTACTGGAGTAGCCAACAGAAGATATGAACACTGCAGTCATAAAGGGATGGACATGGTCAGCATCAATACTCAGGTCGGCAGTAGCATTTAAACGATGCTCAATTTTGTACTAAGGGGCCCAAAGTATGCCAAGAAAATATCTCCCACACCACGACTACCAGCCTGAGCCATTGATACAAAGCAGGATGGATCCATGCTTTCATTTTGTTAATGCCAAATTCTGACCCAACCATCCAAATGTCACAGAAGAAATCGAAACTCCTCAGACCAGGCAACATTTTTAATAATCTTATTTTGTCCAATTTTGGCGAGCCCATGCAAATTGTAGCCTCAGTTGCTTTTTCTTAGCTGATAGGAGTGGCACCCCGTGTGGTCTCCTGCTGCTGTAGCCCATTTACTTCAGGGTTTGATGTGTTGTGCATTCAGAGATGCTCTCCTGCATACTTTGGTTGTAACGAGTGGTTATTTGAGTTACTGTTTTCTTTCTATCTGCTTGAACCAGTCTGGTGATTCTCCTCTGACCTCCAGCATCAACAAGGCATTTTCTTCCAGAGAACTGCTGCTCAATGAATATTTTCCCTTTTTTGGACTATGCTCTGTAAACCCTAGAGATGGTTGTGCATGAAAATCCCAGTAGATCAGTGGTTTCTGAAATAATCAGACCAGTCCGTTCACCACCAACAACCATGCCCCGTTCAAAGTCACTTAAATCACCTTTCTTCCCCATTCTGATGCTCGGTTTGAACTTCAGCAGGTTATCGTGACTATGTCTACCTGCCTAAATGCACTGAGTTGCTGCCATGTGATTGGCTGATTAGATATTTGCGTTAACAAGGAGTTGAACAGGCATATCTAATGAAGTGGCTGGTGAGTGCATATTTACATTTAAATTTCTCTCTGTATAATTTAGAGCAAATAAAATGATTTTCTTTTGATAGATGGAACACCCACACATCGTAGGGCATATTCATTCACAAACTCACATTCTCTCCTGCTAGGATAACCCAGAGTCACTATTTAAACTAAGCTGCACATCTTTGAGATGTGGAAGGAAAAACATTAACAGAAGTAAACCGAAAAAAGCATAAACAGACTGTGAAGGTTCAAGCTAGTTGAGCAATGGGTTGGAAATTGAGCCCCGGTCCCTTTAGCTGTGTGTAAACAGTGCAAACCACTACAAAATATAACATAGTATTTGAGCACCTTTATCATCTGTAGATGTTTTCGGATATTCCTTTGTTTAATTTATATGAACTAAATACATTTTTCTTCTAGTCTTGTTAATTGTTGAGGTTAGGTTTTAAATTTGAGTAATTTATTTTTACTCTCATTCTTTATGTTTGTGTCCAAGGCTTTTCCAAGAAGTCTCTTCACATTACATCATTGGTGCAACAGCATTCAAGCTATCAGAATGCTTCAGAAAGTGTCTAAGATTCTAGATATTCTGTAAACAATATCACAATTAGGTAGTGTTGTGCTTCAGAGCACTGAAATGGCATAGACCTTTTAAGAGAGCAAAAAGAGTCCCAAATAACCACAGAAATGCCCACTCTAAATGTCAAAACCCAGCTAGTAATAGGGCAAAAGGGTTTATTTTTCAAAAATGCTCAGAGTCACAAAGAAAGCCCAGTGAAGCACAAAAAGGCAAGAAGGAGTTGCCTGAAAATACAGATCTTCAAAAAATGGTGAAACAACAAAGCCAAATTTTTAAAAATTCAAAGAATTGCAGTAATTGGACGCTTAGAGACAAAGACTCACCAAAATGCCAAGCATATTTGATGGAACTGCCAGAATTGCGGGAAACCTTTGCCTTTATATGACTGAGGGAAATTGGTGGTAGTGGGTGGACTCACCTCTTGGGAAACCCACAAAACACAAGGCACATAACAAATGCTTAGAGAAAAAAATAAGGAATTATGTGAATTAACAAAAGTAACATTCACATAAATAACTCAAAAGTGAACAAAAAGGACATAAAACAAGGATTTGAACCCTAGCCAGGGGAGGACCCTGACAGAAACATAACAACTAGCTTCTGAAAGACTTAAGAATTTGTTCTTTAACTTTAAGTTTGTATTACTTTTTGGGTCTAGCCATGTTGATATTTTCTTCTCCTGGGGCTTCATGAATAACGCCATACATAGAATTCGCACTATAACATGACGTAAGCACAAAAGCCGAAATGTGCTTATGCACAGAAAAATCCAGATGCATAAATCTGTGCGTACTCCAACTTCCGCATTCTTCCGCTACATAAATCCCGATCAGCGTGAAAACTAACGCACATACCTTCTGTCCCGCCCCAACTCCTCCCAGAATTATGCCTCTTTGAATATGCAAATCAATATAAATCGCCCTTAAGCTCAGCCTTCTGTGAAAAGACAATGGGAAAAGTACAGGGTAAAATATAAGAATTTCAGTGAATACCAAGTGGAGGCAAAGGAAAAACATACTATTTGTTTATTTAAACTGTGGTATAATCAACAAAAGGAAGTTGATCGAATGACATAGCGTGTTGGAGAAACCTGAAAGCTTACGTTCACAAAGTTGCACAGTGCCGGATATAAAAAAGAACTTATCAGATATCAAAGTCGCTGTGAAAAGGCGAGTCGTAGCCCACTGTCTGAGTGTCATATGAAAGCTTATTAGGGTAAAGAGAGAAAAAAGGCACACGGTGGGAAAAAGCACGAAATGTCAACTTCAATCTCGAAGTTTCCACTTTAATCACATAGTTTATTTTGCCATTAAAGTAGAACATCATAAGCTTCATCTTAAAATCGTTTAATTAACCAGTTTCTCAAATCACATCGTAATTAAAGTAGCACGTTAAATGCTTTGTTTTGTATGTGATCTTCTATGTGCTCTATGTGTGTGAATCACTACTTGCTTCTTAAACCGGCTCTCTTCCTCTGACTGGACACAGAATCCATTACATTCGTGATACTACAGCTCTGAATAACTAAAATACTGAGATGTATATGTGATATCATTTTCATGATGATAGGAGTTAAAGCACGTTATTAAACATGGGTTTCACGGCGCAGTTATTGTGTGCGACCTTCGATGAAATTATTTATTACAGCAGTACTCATGGGTGGCTCTAGGCTTGTGGTGGCCCTGGGCAGAGAAAGAATCGGTGGCCCCTTCGCCCGCCAATGTCAATATGGTATCTTATGCACGGTGTGATGGCCACGTCCGTTGCGGGCAAAATTTGCAGCTGCATTTTTAGCTGTGTCGTTATTTTCTCTTTCTGTTTTATATTCAATATATATTGGCGTGGCCACCCCTGCAGTCCTTGGTTTTCTTTCTCCAAGTAACCGATCACCACAGAATCAGCTCTGTAATAGATGTTAAGCCATCTGTATGCTTAGAGCGCCGATTCTTCAAAACATTTAAGGAACATTGAAATATCTTCGCAGTACATGTTTAATTAGTCTATCCTTCACGCCAGTCCCCGTGAAGAATATACTGTAGATTATTTAAATGAAGTTAAAAATGTATCTATATAATATAATAAACATATTTTGCTGCATTTCATCTTAAAAATGATATCAGCATCATATGTAAATACACGCTTTATAAAGTGGCTCAGGTTGTGTAATATTATAACTGTAGTGCAAGTTTACAGTGGGGTGATTGTATTTATAAGTACAGTTCTACAAGAAGCAATTGATTAAGTGCGTTTAAAGTTCTTGGGATGAAACTGTTTTTGAACCGCGAGGTCCGTACAGGAAAGGGTTTGAAACGTTTTGCCGTGGCTGAGACAGCGTGTGCTTGATACTGTATACCAATAATTCTCTTTCCGATCAGCTGCTGCTGTGATTCACACAGATAGAGTGATATAAGTACTCTGAGTGGTGCAGTGAGAGTAATATGGAAAAACATGATCCGCTGTAGCAACTCCTAATGGGAGCAGCTGAAAGAAGAAGAAGAAGGTGCAGTGAGAGTAACAACGCTAAAGCAGTTATGGTATTTGGAATACTATGGCTAGTCCCTGGAACATTATATTGTTACAAGTTAATTAAAATCAGATGCATTACACTAATAAACAATATGCGGTTAGTTTCATTGTATTTATAAAATAAAAGAGTAACCACACAGGAACAGTAGCACTACTTTGACGCTGGGTGTCAACAGTCTGCAAAACTGAGCGGAGAACTTGCGTACTACAAGGTATGAGGTACCATGGAAAAGTGTGTGGCTTTACGCCAAGTGTAGGTTTTATACATCGCGATTTGAACGTGGAAAAGTTCTTACGCAACATTTCTGTGCATACGCACCATTTATACATGAGGCCCCTGGTGATGATCTTGATCCATTTCTAACAAAGATTTTCCTTTTGTTTTTCTCCCTGGATTTTTTACTTTTACTTTGTCTTCCATTTTTCAGTCCATCAAATATTTGTTTCTGCCTTTCTATTTATTTGAACATTAAGTCCGGCTTTGTCATTAAGCTCATTTTGGATCCCTTTGTCCCTGTAGTTTTGTATGTTTATTGTATTTGATTCCTTAGTCTATGAATTTTTGCTCTTGTATTTGGTTTTGGACTTGAATTTTTTAGTAGCTTTCCCTATATCTTCATTTTTATTATTTTTAAATAAACATTATTTAAGAGAGTTTGGTCCTTTGGGAAAGGGGTTTTATGGCTCACCTCTCCATTTTAGGATTCGTAGGCTTGGACATTCATTTCTGTAAGCTTCCTTTAGTGTTTCAGGGCTAGGCCTACTTTATCTTTCTAGGCCTTTGTAAAGTTCAAGGCTTAGTGTTTTGAGTTGAAACTCTTTCTGAGGAACACTTAAAAGACCATTGCACCATTATAATCCACTCAAAACTAATTTAATTCCTTCTTCCCCATTAACTTCAATTCATTTCACTGAGTTTGGCAAAGATCACAAACATTTTTGCAATTTCACCAAACTCACAGTGAAGTGAACTTCATGGGATTTGGTCATCACTAATCATCATTATTATTATTAAACTAATAATAATAGTTTGGCTAAAACAGAAATGAATAACTACAAAACAAATACAGCTTAAATCTTTTTCTTTGCTAATTTCAAATAATTAAATTTTGTTTGTTAAAACCTGGTCCTTTTTCTTATTTGAAATGCCTTGATTGCACCAATGTGTACATTGTCAATGTGCACAAGGTAAAACAGCAAATATTTCACACCTCACTAACTTCAACTGAGCAATGGTCATTTATTCTGTCTCTGTTCCTAGTTTTATGTGGGAAAACCAGTCATAAGTGTCATGTACTGTTTTAGAGCCAAAGCACACCCTAGAGATGGTGATTACAGCAATCAGTTGTTGAGAAGAATGGACTTTTGGATACGCGCATTAGGTACTGTAACCTCAGGTGGGTTAAATGAGTTAATGACTTAACCTGCACCCCATTTTGCTTCTTCTGTTTGCTTCACATCTGTGCACTCTAGGGATGTTTTTTCACTCTGTCCACGAGTGGTATTAAATAGTATATTGGCAATGTGGGTATGGTTTTTGTTTGCAAATCAACACAAGTTGTTCCTTAAAACTTCCCATAATACTTTCCAAGGTGTTTCATTTTTAGTATTCTTGGTGATTTGTCTTTCTAGTTTTAGTGCAGTTCTAAGCCAATGTGCTGCATCTGGTCCATCTAGTTTCCCTCATTACTATAGTTGTGCTTCTTTCACACAGTTTTATGCAGTTTGGTATATTTGTCTCCTTAGATATATTATAGTGTTGAATTGTTCGCTGTATTTGTTCCAAGTACTGTAATTATTTCATTAATTTCTCTTTTTTTCTGTCTGTTAGACAGCTGTCTTAATAAATCATTGTTGATTTCTTAGTTTGAATTATGATTTCACATCATTTGCATCTTCTTTGTATTCATTGTTCACATGTCTGAGGAACTGTTAAATAAGAGATTCTCAGCAGATTTGCCTTTAATTCAAATTGACTCTTTATTTTCCAGTTTTAACAAACCCTTTTGTTATTTCCTTTCATTTACTGTTTGTATTTTCCATCCTTATGGTACAATTTATATACCGTAATTCAACATTTAATGTGGATTGTGGAAACCATATGTGTTTACTAGCTCAAGCTTTATGATTTATATTATTTTCTTGTTATTTATTACTATTTATGCATAGGCCTATATCAAAGTAATTTTTCTGTATTTATATTCAATTTTTTGTGTTTCTTTTCCCACTGTTTCCCTTCTGGGTCATATTCTTTACTTTTAGGAGTTACATCTATGCTCACTAATTTATAGAAGCACATAGTAGAGTCGGAAGATCCCCATGTCTTCATTGTTAGCATTGTTTTGTGTACTCTGGGTCACAAAGGCAGTATCCAATTTTCATCTGCAGCTATGAAATTGTTCTTAAATTTATCCCAGTCAAAATGTATTACCTTGTGGTAATATTTTACAATATTGAATCTGGTGATGCTTAATTTTCAGAATAAATAGTGGTTACCCAAGATATACAAAGCTTTCTTACTTTCCAAGGTGTTTCATTTTTAGTATTCTTGGTGATTTGTCTTTCTAGTTTTATTGCAGTTCTAAGCCAATGTGCTGCATCTGGTCCATGAGGAATGGTTGATGAAAACTGGATTTAGCTTACCCATAACTATTCACTAAATGGACTGCTATCTTATACACCAGACTCATAGACTCCTGTCTAATCTCGTCTGTCAACTATTGCAAATATGAAAGGGTTCAGAGATGATCCCTAAGGTAATCCCATCTCTACCTTGAATGCATCTGTCACTCCTACCTCAGACCTCAATGTTGTCATACTTCCCTCATGCATATCCTGTACCACTCTTACATACATCTCTGCCTCTCCTGACTTCCTCATACAATACCAAAACTTCTCTCTAGGCACTCTGTCATGTGCTTTCTCTACATCCATAAAGACACAATGCAACTCTTTCTGTCCTTTTCTATACTTCTCCAGCAACACCCTCACAGCAAACATTGCATCAGTAGTTTTCCTGGCATAAGACCATACTGCTGCTCACTAATCATCACCTCCATTCTTAGCTTTCACTGCTCTTTCTCATAACTTCATGAACTGGCTCATCAGTTTTATCCTTGTGTAGTTACTACAACTCTGCACATCTCCCTTATTCTTAAAAATTGATTTTAGTACACTTCTCCTCTCCTTAGGTATCCTCTCACTTTCCAAGATTGCATTAAACAATCTAGTTAAAAACTCTACTACCATCTCTCCTAAACACCTCCATGATTCAACAGGTATGTCATCTGGACCAAGAGCCTTCCCATTCTTCATCCTCTTCATAGCTGTCCTTACTTCCACCTTGCTAATACTTTGCAATTCTTGATTCACTTAATACTTAAAAGAATTTTCTACCCAAAAACCCCAGGTATGCCACCCCAGGCAGTGGTGGTCAAGAAAAAAATGTAATCTCATGTATTCATGCAGAATACAGAGAAAATAGTTATATGGTCTTGTTACATAAGAGTAAATGAGAAATAGGTGCATTTTTGGAGTACCTAAACTAAAGTATTAACTTGCATTGTTATTAATGTTGGCAGGACGGCTTCCAGTTGCCAGCAATCCAGAACTGGAGATGGACTTACATTGTTAGCTATACACAGATCAATGTTTTTTATCTTTTCACATCTCTTCTAGAAGAAAGTGCCACTTCCAACGTTTTCCAGTGTAGGGTACTTACACACTTATATATACAGTGGAACCTCGGTTTGCGAGCATAATTCATTCCGGAAACGTGCTTACAGTCCAAAGCACTCGTATATCAAAGTGAATTTCCCCATAAGAAATAAACGAAACTCATGATTCGTTCCACAACCCAAAACTATTCATATAAAAATGATTAATACAAAATATAAAGTAAAAATACATAAAACAAATTAACCTGCACTTTACCTTTGAAAAGAATCATGGCTGGTGTGAGTGAATTTTTAAACTCTTGCGGGATTCCACCCAATGGGACGACACACGGAAGAGCGTCCCAAAGCAATCACAGTCTCCCAGCGCTATAGCAGTTTGCCGTAAAAGCAAATCCGAAAAGATTGTGGACATACTATAAGCGCCTGCCGTCGATGGGTGAGACAAGGAACATTATAAATGCACAGGGCACAGTACTACTTGGCAACGACCCTGCCTGACTGCTGTGTCTGTGTATAGGAGAGTGGCAGATCCCGCTACAATAAATAACCACGCTGTTGCTGTTTCAAGCTGAATAAAGCTGGTGTTAAAGTACTGAGACTCAGCTTCATGTTTTAGGGCACAAGACGGGGACTTGCACGTCACAGCACACACACACGTGCACGCACACACACACAGTCACATTGCTGTAGTAAACAGTATACGCTTGTATGGATGTTGACTATATGAGTGAGGCACGCCGACTCAGACAGAGAATACACACACACACACACACGAGAGAGAGAGAGAGAGAGACTGACAGACAGAGAGACAGGCACACACACGCGTGCGAGAGAACAAATATCAGCTCAGTTGTGATCACATGACGCTCAGCAGACAAAGCGTATCCATACCACTCGTATTGCAAGACCTCACTCGTTTATCAAGTCAAAATTTATTACAAATTTTAGCTCGTCTAGCAAAACACTCGTAAACCAAGTTACTCACAAACCGAGGTTCCACTGTATATCCATAGTAAAGTCATGCAGCACCTCAACTAATTATGGAGCATGTTTAAAGAGTGTGGGAAAAACCAAGGGTCCCATAAGAAAGTGTGTAGTATACACCAAATCTTCAGAAAATGCTCTGTAATCATAGAATCAAATCTAAAAATTTTACTTCTGCAGAATGTGTATTTGAAATTATTCATATTAGATTATTCCAAAACTTTGATAGTGTGAATGGATTAAAACAGTTAAAATCTAGAAATCTTTCTGCACAGTGCAATAAGGATGATCTAACAATGATGCAAGGTCATTATTTTAATCAGCAAGAATAAAAATAATATGTTTTCTGTGTTTCAAGCTACAGTTTCTTATTTCGCTATGTAAGAAATGATCTTAAGCCACATTGGGAATTAGTGATTGTATATTTATTCTCTACCGCATTTGACACTTTTTATATTGTAAAATTTGTCATATACATATGTTGTGGAAACCAGGGGCACGTACAGCCACCCTAACTCGACACAGAGTGGCAGACACAAGTTGACACAGCACACATGGCTTATTTTCAGAGGCGACCTCTTTCTCGCTCTCCAGAGCAGAGCATAATGCACAAAAGTGCAAGTCTCAGTCCTCTTCTCTTCGCTTCTGTTCTGATCCATCCTTCTGCTTCTACTCCCTCTCTGGCAAGCATTGTCCATCTCCTCCTGACTCTGGCTCCCCGAATGGAGTGCGGTGGCTCCTTTTATTCAAGTCCTGGGATTGTTCCAGGTGGCTCATCAGTATTACCAGGAATCACTCCCAGGTGTGGTAGAAGTTAACTATAAGGCCCTGCAGCTCCCCCTGACAGCCCTTATGGAACCTAACAGGGCTGCACCAAACTCCAACTCCCAGTGAGCCCTGTGGGAATCCGTGGTGCCTCAGCCACCCAAGAGGGCTACTTTCTAGTGTCCCAGGGGAGGTATTGTCTCAGCAATGCTCTCTCCCCCAGTCCTTTGATTCCATTGGTGTCCCAGCCAGGTAATGGCCATGGCCACCTGTCACAATGTATATAGATCTTGAAAATGCAAATAATATTGCAATATAAAGAATGAAAAAAAGTGATAATGCTACATATTGTGTAGTCTGTCTGGATGCAGTTAAACAATGAATATTTCCTATCCACTGTTCATTTTATACAGTTCATGTATCATTTCTTCTGCTTTAAAAAACCCTCATACAGTATATTGCCATTACTAACATATTAAACACAAAAATAATATTTCTTCAGCTCATCAGTTTTCAATTATTTGCACATTGTATCAAAATACAACTGTAAATTGTTAAAGTACCTATGCAATTTGGAATTTCATGTATTAAGTAATGATCCTTCCTTTTATTATTTTTTTGATTCATCAAAATTATTGTGCTTTTTAGCAATACAATTTACTTATAATATCAAAATTTTCATTCAAGATGAAGTCAATGATGTTTCTGAATTTGTCTTGGAAAAATTGTAGTTTGTGTCATTTAGAAAACAATTATAATGATTTCAGAATAAAATTAAAATATGTTAGCTAACTTAAATAATATTCAACAAATCTATTTTCTAATATTGGTTATTTTTAAGAAGGTTGCAATCACATAAAAGCTATTATCAAGTTTAATATGGCTCAATGATATCCTGTGCTCTTCTATATTAAATTTCTTAAAATTTGAATGTAGCTGGAGAACAAAAAAGTCACACATTTACACTTCTGCATATCTGAAATTATTAACCGATATCAGCTCTTTAATGACCCGCTCTCACAAATTTGTAACTAAAAATGTTATAAATACCCTTTACTTAGCTAATATGACAAATACGATATAAGGGCCATGTGTGACAATTCCACCTAATAAAGGCAGTGCTTTATTAATCTCCGAGAAGAAATTCTCTTGGCCTAGCAGTAACATATAACATAAAATGCACAGAAAGAGTGCAAAATGGTAATCACAAACTACAAGTCAAAACACAGGTAGAAAACACAGAATTATACATTATATTATAATATAAAGCTTGTATGAAAAGTATTTTATTAACGAAATATGTTAACACAAAGGAGGGATAACTCATGGACAACTCATCCAGCTGCCATATATAGGACTGGGGAACCATACCACCCTCTAGGTGGTATTTTACACAATTATATGACGTTAACACCTTCTACCAACAACAGCCCATTCTCTTTATTTCATTGCCTGCAGCTCCAGTCCCAACCAGATTCCCTGTTGCAGCAGTTAGTTTATTTATGTTTTCTTCCTCCTAAATTGATATTAATCCCTAACAGACTACAGCACAGAAGAGTACACCTACCACTGTGGACTGACTGAACATCCTCATAGAAGATCTGAGGCTCCTCAAAAAATGAGTCTGCCTTAGGTGTTTTTGTTCAATATGTTTGTGCTGTTCACCCCATAGAGTCTTTCATTAAGATGGACTCTCATGTACTGTATTTACAGTATAATATTAGAATCAATCATTTTAAATATTTGTTAAATGCACCTACAATCTGGAATAGCCTGCCAATAGGAATTTGCCAGGCCAATACAGTGGAACACTTTAAAACACTGCTGAAAACACTTTACTTTAACATGGCTTCTCATAACCTCACTTTAATTTAATCCTGATACTCTGTATGTTCAATTCATTATAATAACTATTCATGGTGGCTCTAAATTCCCTACTAACCCCTACTCTCTCTTCTGTTTCATTTTCCAGTTACCTACTCAAAGCATCATGATGCTCCAACATTGATGAACTAAAAGCCAGAAGTCTACATGACCATCATCATCAAGTCCTTCCGTGAGAACCCAAAATGCAAAGAGGACTGTTTCATTTATGTGAGGTAGAATGCCCAGAGAGGACTGGGAGGTCTCATGGTCTGGAATCCCTGCAGATTTTATTTTTTTCTCCAGCCGTCTGGAGTTTTTTTTTTCTGTCCTCCCTGGCCATCGGACCTTACTCTTATTCTATGTTAATTAATGTTGACTTATTTTATTTTCTTACTGTGTCTTTTATTTTTCTATTCTTCATTATGTAAAGCACTTTGAGCTACATTTTTTGTATGAAAATAAATAAATGTTGTTGTTGTTAAATAGTAAACTTTATCCAAATTAAGAAAGCTAGCTTCCAGATACTGTATAGTAGCAATGGATCACAAGAAATTATTCTTAAGCATACCAGATCAGTAGAGGTACCTTAAAGTATGATGAAACAGCAGGTTAGTTTTGTGATAGATTTATAAAATGAAACCTTCTTGAGCCAGTTAGACCCAATTGTATCTATGTTTTTAACTGTTTTGGAAGAGTTAAACTGCCCTTGCTAACTATAATTAATGTCTGTTGAACACATTATCAGTGTTTCATTCAATGTTTAGGCTGTAGATGCCACATGGGCTGGACGGAACATCCCAGCCAGGAAAGGGAATAGACCAGGAAGGAAGAATCAGAAAATGTTGACGGACAGCCCATTAAAAAGAGAAAATGTGGATGGAGGTTTATTTATTCCCCCAACATGCTAGATGGCAGCAACCCTGGATTTCAGTGTGCCATAAGGAACCAGCAGGGCATGCCGGGATGTGTAGTCCAGCAGAGCAGCCCTGCTGGGGTCTCTGGGTACCATGAGAGGGCGCTGTAGGGAGACAAGCTCCCTATTACAGTCTTATGTGCGACCCAGAAGTACTTCCATCGGGCAATTGCCCTGGCACCGGAAGTACTCCTGGGTCTGTAATAAAACGGGAAGCACTCCCTTATTCAGGCAAGTAAGAGCTGGGTGGTAGAGAGGCAACACGTGACTGGAGGAGGGCAGTGCGGAGAGCTATTAGGTAGGAGATGAAGATTTGTGGGTTGTGCTTTTTGTACCATGTTGGAGATATTTTTGGTTAATAAACAACCTTTATTTGAACCCGGGACTGTGACTCTGTGTTCATGTCAGCATTTGGGTTTGCTGACAAATCACAACGCCTTAACAAAAGACATAAAGTTAAGACTCCAATGTTAATGGATATTGCTAATGTTGCTTAGTTGTGATTTGCATTCTGTGCTACAGATCTGTAGGTTTATTTAGATTCCACATGTTTAACAGTCAAGACTTGTTTATCGTGTTTCTCTACATGTACAAGAATTCCTTACATGGCTGTTTCTGACAATGTTAATAAAGTACTCATATTCAGTACTTAAGGATTGTGTTTAAATCTTCTTTCGGCTGCTCTCGTTAGGGGTTGCTACAGCAGATCATTTTACTGATTGTGTTTAAATAAATATACTTTATAACATTGAATATAGTGATAAGCAGGTATTAGTCTGTTTGAATGATGTGTAGGAAATGTGAATTGTTTAGGAAACAGTGAGCTCCAAACAACAACAACATTTATTTATATAGCACATATTCATACAAAAAATGTAGCTCAAAGTGCTTTACATAATGAAGAATAGAAGAATAAAAGACACAGTAAGAAAATAAAATAAGTCAACATTAATTAACATAGAGTAAGAGTAAGGTCCGGTGGACAGAAAAAACAAAAAACACTCCAGACGGCTGGAGAAAAAAATAAAATCAGTAGGGATTCCAGACCATGAGACCGCCCAGTCCCCTCTGGGCATTCTACCTAACATAAATGAAACAGTCCTCTTTGTATTTAGGGTTCTCACGGAAGGACTTGATGATGATGGTCACGTAGACTTCTGGCTTTTAGTCCATCAATGTTGGAGCATCATGATGCTTTGAATAGGTGGTGGTGGCGCTGGCCGGCACCACAAAGAAACCGGAAAAAGAAACAGAAGAGAGAGTAGGGGTCAGTACGGATTTTAGAGCCACCATGAATAGTTATTATGATGGATTGAACATACAGAGTATCAGGATTAAGTTAAATTGAAGTTATAAAAAGGCCATGTTAAAGTAATGTGTTTTCAGCAGTGTCTTAAAGTGCTCTAATGTATTAGCCTGGTGAATTCCTATTGGCAGGCTATTCCAGATTTTAGGTGCATAACAGCAGAAGGCCGCCTCACCACTTCTTTTAAGTTTAGCTTTTGGAATTATAAGGAGACACTCATTTGAAGATCTAAGGTTACGATTTGGAATATAAGGTGTCAGACATTCCAATATATAAGATGGAACGAGATTATTTAAGGCTTTATAAACCATAAGCAGAATTTTAAAGTCAATTCTGAAAGACAGATAACCAGTGTAGTGACATCAAAACTGGAGATTTTCTTTTCCTAGTTAGGATTCCAGCAGCTGCATTCTGCATTTGTTGCAAATGATTTATGTCTTTTTTGGGTTGTCCTGAGAGGGGTGCATTACAGTAATCTAAGCGACTGAAAACAAAAGCGTGAATTACTTTCTCAGCATCTTTCAATGATATAAGAGGTCTAACTTTAGCTATGTTTCTTAAGTGAAAAAATGCTGTCCTAGTGGTCTGATGAATATGAGATTTAAAATTCAGGTTACAGTCAACAGTTACTCCTAAGTTTTTTACGTCCGTCTTAACTTTTAATCCTAATGCATCAAGTTTATTTCTGATAACCTCATTGAATCCATTATTTCCAATCACTAAAATTTCAGTTTTCTCTTTATTTAGCTTGAGAAAATTACTATTCATCCATTTAGAAACACAAGTAAGACATTGTGTTAGTGAATCGAAAGAGTCGGAGTCATCAGGTGCTATAGATAAGTACAGCTGTGTGTCATCAGCATAGCTGTGGTAACTCACGTTATGCCCCGAGATAATCTGACCTAACGGAAGTACGTAGATCGCAAAGAGCAGCGGACCCAGGATAGAGCCTTATGGAACATCATATAGGATATCATGTGTCTTTGAGTTGTAATTATCACAACTAACAAAGAATTTTCTACCTGCCAGGTAGGATTCATACCAATTTAAGACACTGCCAGAGAGGCCCACCCATTGACTAAGGTGATTTCTAAGAATTTTGTGATCAATGGTATCAAATGCGGCACTCAGATCTAAAAGGATGAGAACAGATAAATGGCCATTGTCTGCATTTACCCGCAAGTCATTTACTACTTTAACGAGTGCAGTTTCTGCACTGTGATTTGTTCTAAAACCTGACTGAAATTTATCAAGAATAGCATGTTTATTGAGGTGGTCATTTAACTGCATAATGACTGCCTTCTCTAGAATTTTACTTAAGAAGGGCAGGTTAGAGATGGGTCTAAAATTTTCAAAACAGAGGGGTCAAGATTATTTTTCTTAAGTAGGGGTTTAACTACAGCAGCCATAAGACAGTCTGGGAAGACCCCCGTATTTAACGACAAATTTACTATGTCAAAAATATTATCAATTAGCATTCCTGATACTTCCTTGAAAAACCTTGTTGGTATTGGGTCAAGGATGGGTTTCAGTTGAGAGATTATTCTATGTAAATCAGGTAAATCTATCCTGGTGGAAGAATTTAATTTGTTTATAATGGAGTACTGGGGCTTAGGAGGTGCCGCAGTGTTGGGGAGCTGTACTATGTTATTTCTAATATCATTCATTTTTTAATTGAGAAATACAGCAATGTTCTCACAGTTTTCACTGGAAGTATTTTGGGGGCATTCCTTTGTGTTCCCTGGGTTTAACAGATGATCAAATGTAGAAAATAAGACTCTGGGATTACTAGCATTGTTATTTATAATCTTAGAGAAATAGCAGCGCCTCTCAAGACGGACTGTGTTATTGTATTCTGTTATTTTAACCTTTAATATCTCATAATGGATAGTTAGTTTAGTTTTCCTCCATTTACGCTCAGCTTTACGACATGTTCTTTTTAAATCAGACACTCTTTGGGTCTTCCATGGAATAACAATGCTAGAAGATTTTTTAACTGTCTTTTCAGGTGCAACTATGTCAACAGCAGCTCTTACTTTAGAATTAAAATTTTCCACCTTACTATTTACATTATCCTCGCTATTATAGTTGGCATTATAAGTGGACTGATTGCTTAGAATGTTTGTAAGTTTTAAAGCTGCTGATGAGTCAAAGAAGCGTTTTTTAACAATATGCTTCTCATGAATGTTTTCTAACATTATTTCTATATTAAATAGTAGAAGAAAGCGGTCTGATAGACCAATATCAATGATCTGCTTCACATCAACTTTTAGTCCTTTGGTAATTACTAAGTCTAACATATGACCTGCTTTATGTGTAGGTTGATTAACGAGCTGTCTCAAATCAAAAGAGTCCAGGAGGTTCATGAATTCCTTTACTTATAGGTCACACTGATCATTGATATGAAAGTTAAAGTCGGCGACTACTAAGTGTGTCATAGTTCGTAATTAAAATTGACATTAAGTCTGAAAATTCCTCAAAGAAAGACGCGTTAATTTTGGGAGGTCTATACACGGTGTGAACGGGACCCGGACACAGACAGACGTCCATCGTAGTTCACCCAACACACGTTTATTATTTACAATATTTACAATATTTGTTCAGTGCACGTCCCAGTGCCTGCAGCACCGAACCCCCAAAGTCCATCTCCACTTCTCTCTCCAGCTCCGTCCTCCTTCCTCCCAACTCTAGCTCTCGAATGTTGGGAGGCGGCCCCTTTTATCACACCCCGGATGGGCTCCAGCTGCTTTCCGGCATTCCTCTGCGGACACGCCCCAGTGCGGCGGAAGTGCCGGCTGCGCACCCGGAAGCCCCCCGGGTGTCCCCTGTCTTCTTCCCCCCAGCACCTCCTGGTCTGGCGGAAGTGCTGGCACCGGGACGCCGCCTTGTGGTGGCCACAGGCCCCTACAGGGTTGGGCTTCCAAGCCCCTTACCCGAGGCCACCAACAAAACCAAGGCGGTCGCCCCCTCTTGGTTAGGAGGAGGCACCAGCCCTCCTCTGGTCTCCTCGGGTGTCCCGGCTGGGCTCCACCCCCAGCCGCCTGTGACAACGGATAAAACTAGAACGTGAGAATCTCCTTGAATAACAACGGCGAGATACTTAAAGGACTTAAATTTACCAAAACTAACATCTTTAGTTTAGAATTATACCCCAGGCTTAACATGGCCCTAATGATGGCTATTTATTTAGAGGACTTATTATTTTATTTTTGCTAAATTCATATAGAATGTACTGTAGGTGTCATCTTTAACATTGATTTTACTTTGTTTTTTTAGTGCAGCAAAACAGTTTTCCATCTATGAAAAATTTATGTAATTTCCTGATAAATAGGGAAAACTACTTTATTCATTTTGTTCATTTTTAGCAAATAGAATAAAATAATGCTTTATTGTCAGGTTGTTCAGAATGTTTGATTACTATTCATTCAATATACAGACACAAGGATTACTATACAAGGCTCAGCAGCCATTATGAACAATGCTGCACACCCTCCCTCTGACACACCAACACTGAAAACTTTCAAGCAATGGATTATTCAGCAGAAGTGTGTCAAGAAACGGTGCTGGGGCTCCTTTATACCAATAGCAATACAGTATGTCTGCATAATGCCTCACAGTGATTGTGACAGCCAAGTCAGAAGTTTCTTTAATTTGCTTACGTTTTAGTCATTCTGGTGTGTGTTCAGACCAAAATGTGTTTGTTTAATTATTTCCTTATCTTCATATTTATGTAGTTATTTATCTAAAAAGCTTCTGTAAAAAGCCAAATTTCCCCCTGGAGATAAAGAAAGTTCTTTCTTTCATTCCATTGTAACGTTTGAGTCCCTGTCTTGCAACCTATTGCTTTAGCTTGATACAGGAACAGCACGGTTATTTATTGTAGTGGGATCTACCACTCTCCTATACACAAACACAGCAATCAGGCAGGGTTGGGGCCAAGTACTATGGTTCCCTGCATTTATAATATTCCTTACATCACCCATCGACGACAGGCACTTATAGCGCGACTGCGGTCAGTTCGGATTTGTTTTGCCGGCGAGCTGCTACTGAACTGGGAGCCTGTGGTTATCATGGCAACAGATATGCTGTCTTCTACAGACATGGTAATCGCATTTCGTGACACACTTCGATGTGTCGTCCCATTGGGGGGAGTCCCAAAATAGTTTAGAAACCTTACACTATCTATCCATTATATTTACATCAAGTCAATGAAGCTGTATAACACCTCATCTAAAACCACTGCACTGGTTTCCAGTCAGGTTTTAAAGTAATATATACATTTTTACCTTGCAAAACTTGTTAATGCCTAGACTTTATAACATACACTCAATGGCAAGATACATGTTTTATTAAAATCCTTAGGATAAACATAACTGTTTCAGAAGGGAGAGCCTTTAGCTATACTGTTGACAAAGCTGTTGAAACTGGACAAAACAAAATTTTCAATCCTAGTTTTACCCATTTTGGATTACTATGCAGGAAGCAATGGATGAAGAGCATGAAAAAACAGCCATCATTGGGCCCACTCATGCACACACCCATACTCACACTTACATGTGACCATGTAATATTTTTAATTGTTATGCCACCTGTTGTGATTGACAGGTTCTGAAAGTGACACTTGACGCCACTCAGCTCTTCACCACATTATTGCTTCTCACTCTGGAGTGGAAGATATTTTTGCAAGAATTAATTTATGCTATTCTTTAATACACACACCATGTTTCAGCTACATCTGTTCTAAGGAACTAAAATACTACAAACTGGACTCTCTTGCAATATAGCTCTCTGAATCAGGTGAATAGTTTAATATATACTGTATATTTTTTTTGGAACACAACATCTGTATTACTGATTGTATCCTTTCCTGAACTGTACTTTGCTGCTTGTGTTTTGTTCTCTTAATAAAAGAAAGGAATGGAACTTTACAACAGATAGTCACCTCATATAACAGACCTAAACAAACCTCCCAAGGTACCCCATCTGATTCCACCAATATTGAAAACATTTGTCTCTTCAGTGATCCTTTGTGGAATATTCAAGGAGAAGCAGGACGCCTAATTGACCCTGGAAAACAGGGAAACTGTGTAGATTGGAATGCTCTTTTTCCTCGTTTCTGTTGCTATCTAGACTAAGCTTGACATTCTTATACTTTTTAATATATATATATATATATATATATATATATATATATATATATATATATATATATATATATTTAATTAATAGTACCCATTTAAAAAGATGTACACTATAGATATATTTTTATGAACATTTTGCAATGTGCTTCTGTGTGTTGCATATTGCTTTATGATTTAGTTATACTTATTCAGTTTAATTAATAAGAAGAATAGTTTATAACAATGGCAATTTATAATAAAACATAATACAAATATAAATTAAATACCTATTAGATCGGTTTGTTAATTATAAAAATATTAATGAAATGCATCCATTCATCCATCTTCTAAACCTGCTATATCCTCAGCAGGGTTGTGGGATAAATTAAAAACATATATTAATTATCTTACCTAATAAACATTGTAAGTCACACACAGTTCTTACCCTAACATTCTAAAGCCGCCTTTAACTGAAATACAAAAAACTGAAACATTAAAGTGAAATTAAAGATCAAATCAAAATGAACGTAAACCATCTTATACACTGTAATGGAATTGATTTTTTTAATCAAAATGGCAGTTTGGCTATTATTTTCATGAAATAACTTATGAAAAATGGAACAATTGAGGAATGTGATGTATTGTATGAAAACATTCTGAAAATATTTCTTAAAAGACTTTATTTGTCTTTATTTGATTTAAACACAAGATGTAGACTAAAGCATAAATCAGCATCACTTATCTTCTTGTAAAGAACTAAGTACTAAAGAGCCTGCAGCACATAGCTGTACATTTTCATATTAATTGCAATCAGAATTATCGCTGCTAATATATGACAATTTGTTAAAAGAAAAAGAGTGTATTTTAGTATTAAAATTACTTTTGTTAAATTATATAACAGCCTCAGATAATGGAATATATGTCTTTTGTAATAATTCCAACATGGCATTATAAGTAAAACTGCAAGAGTTATCTTTAATGCCTAATAAAATTTATACTAGGCAAAATGAAAAAAGCCAGCTAAGCCCATAAATGTTTTTTCTTTAACCTTTGCCCTGTCACTTAAAAAAATCTTAAAATCCAGCATTAGATAAAGCTTGCTATGCTTCAGTTCCATCTACAGTTTAAATCCTGCTGTTGTGATCCATGTCAGCCTGTCTTTCTTTAAAGTCTGTGCACAAATTAATTTCCACCTGCACAATTGAATTCATGCTGGCATGTAAATGATGCCTGTGACCAGGCACAAGATGTGCATTTTCTTGTTTTACACCCTAATGCCTTCCTACCTGCAGATAACTATGCTTCATTTAACTATCAGCCACGTACTATAATTGTGCCTTGCAGATCCAAAAAAAAAAAAAAAAAATCTGGCAAAGCTCAAACTATTCAAATGGAAAGGCATAAACTGCAATCCATTATAAAAAGCAATCTGCAAAACACCAACTGGATTTAAAGAGAAAATGAAATTACTCCTTAGATATTTTACAAAACTGTTAGGACAATGTAAAATGAAGACCTGGCTCGCAAATTACTAATAAACAATATTAATTTAACTGATTAGCAAAGTAATTGTCTGTATTTTGATGAAAATTATACTAAATAATTGGCTTCAAATGTTTATTTATACAATCTAATAAGACATATAAGAATTGTTATTGGGGTAAAATTAACAAACAGATATACAATATATCAGTATTTAAAACCATGAGCATTTCAAAGTATCATCCAGTAAATGTAATATTAAACATGTTGACACCATGCTCTTCTGTTTTTTATCATTTTATTTTATATGAAAGTGTGTTTTCTCCAGTTTGTCTCCATTATTCTACACGCTTTACAATTACTACTGCCCTGTCCAGAGTTAGTTCTTGTCTAGCACTCTCCTGTTTAGCAGGACAGAAAATAGATAGACAGGCAAAATAAAAGAAGATAATACATAACACAAGGTTTTATTTGTCTAACATTTATTTGCAATTAACATGGCCATTGTCCAGGGAGAATTTTGCACTGCATCTATGTCCCAACTGATAATTTCTGATGGCTGTTTGAGCAGGTGTTTATCCTTCTTCAACTGTCTGCTTAAAAACTGTGCATTTTCAGTGTAGTATGCCTTTATACGAGGGACGTTCATAAAGTTTCCATACTTTTATATTTTCGTTTTAATCAGTGAAGGTGGGAGGAGTAGTAATTGGGGATGAAAAAGTTGGTACAACGCTGAGAAAATTGCGTCACAAACAAAGGTGACTATGTATAAAAGTGATGTAATTTATTTTTGAAATTCTTAATAAACAGGGTTTAAAAAAAAGTGCGGAAACTTTTTTGAATGTCCCTTGTACCATTTCATTTGACTTTGAGCTTGCCCAACAGCAGCTTTTTGTTCAAAGGTTGAAACAGTTTCATTCCTCAGGTAAGAGAAGTATACATATTTCAGATATTGTAGACATTATAATACAACAACATCTTACATAGTAGACAAAAGTAAGCTTTTTGGACTATGATTTTAGCATTTTCAGTAGAGTAAGTGTAGAAAGTCAAGTTTCTCCCTGGGGACAAACAAAGTTCGATCTAACTTTTGTGGGAATTAATCTATCCAATCTACTTAATTCATATTTACCGACAGAATGACTTCCTGTCCTGGCAGCACTGGTCATTCGGCATGAACTAACCCTGGATGACACACACCAGTATATCACACTCACACACACATGCACAACTACTTCTACCTGGCCAGTGGCATGCTCAAAAAAGACATGAGTTTTCATGTTGTTTTGTGTGTCTGTTCTTCTCCAAGTACTCTGCTTTTTTCCTCCATATATGTAATAGAATAACTATGACAAGAACAGTCCAATTCAGCCCAATATCCTCATCCATCCTATTTACATACAGTAGATTCTTTAAAATAACATAAAGTAGCGATTTGAAAGTTCCTAAAGTCATGAAAGATGTCCACTGATGAGCCCTGAAAACTATACAATGGCTACAAATATGGGGTGAAAAAAGAAGGGCAACATAAACACAAAATATAATATGTTGAAATGTAAAAAGAAAATCATCATACAATGTATACCAAAATATACAGTGTATATTTTCATGCATGCACGCCAGAGGTTTGCTTTTCCACAATCACCTATGGTATGTGGTACCACCCCAGGATGAGAAGGGGCACAACTGCTAACAGTCTCGTCTCCTTTCTCTCTCATAGCCACCCCTTGAGGCCAATGAAGCCAAGGAAACCCTAACCCTTCTGGTCCGCTCAATTTAGAAGGGAGATGCTTCCAGAGAGTGACAGACAGACATGTAGAGGGAGTGTGTGTGTGTATTTGTTGTGATGTGATATTTTTCATACAAGTTGATAAATATTTTGTATGTCTTTATTTGTAATTTAGACAAAGCAATGTAATATTAGTGTTACATTATTGATAATAACAGCAATGGTTTGATGGTATAAGAACCCCTGCCCCCCTTTTAGGAATTTTACGACAGGGTTGGGGGAAGTGCCTCAAACAAGTTTGGGGCACTATTTCTCTGCTAAAGTCTCTCAGTCAACCCCCACAGGAAAGCCAGGCTGCCTAACTACCAAGCTTCACGGGGGTAAGTGTGAAGATATTTTCTGCCTCATTGTCTGAAGTATGGCTGTTTGGAACAGGCTTGTATCAGAAGCCTTTAAGTACCACAAAACTCTATTGGCTCTAGGGGTTGGTCAGAAAACATATAAATGTGCTTGCTTTACCTCACTGTCTCTCTCTTACCAAACTGATGAAAGACCATCTCACACCATGAACTGAAAAGGACAACACAATGAAGAGCACAGCTCGGCAGCCATATTGAGACAGGCACGCGGCCTGTTCTGAAGAATGCTGACCAAAAATGAGGACTTAACTAGAGACATTTTAAATAACTAATAAGTCTGTGTGCATCCTGAAACTACACGTTGTATGGTTGCCAATATTCAAATGTACTTTGCATATTGTTATTACTTATGAATATTAGCAATAATACATTATTTAAAGTGTAACTTAACTCCTGCTTGTCTTTTACTACACCTAGTTGCCTGAGGTTATACATGTAGAAGGGAACGTGGGGAGAAGTTATATGGTACAATACCTTATAAACAATGGTAAGTCTGTGAGATTTGAGGCATTCTGACAAAGGCTACATATTAATAATACAAAAGGGGAAAGTACAGCAATATATTACTCTACCAAGACAAAACAGTATGTCTTGCTAAAGACTGCCCACTTTAACAGGGAAATTGCATAAAGTTTGTTTTGTTTGGAGATTTTTTATTATTTGTTGGAATTAAACAGGGTCTTTGCCCAGCTGGCATCCCAATCTTTGAAATGTTGCCCTGCTACTACTATATATATATATATATATTTATTTATTTATTTATAGTCACACCAGTGCAATTGGGAGGCAGCTAAAGGGCCTGAATAATGGTAATTCCACGCCAGACCAGGGGTGGCAAAGTGCACTGACTTTCTTTCTCAATCCCTTGCAGATCATCCACGGGAAATCATGCATGGTTCTGGCGCCTCTGATGACGTCACTTCCAGTTTCGGCATGTCTAATGACGTCACTTCTGGTTCCAGGCCCTCTGATGATGTCACTTCCTGTCTCGGCAAATAAAGCCACCATCTTTGACAATCTGTCTCAGTTCTGTTTTGGACTCAAACCTGTAAAGTACTCCTAAGAATTACCTATTTGCAGCCAGGGAATGTTATATGGATGGCTGCCCCAAACCTTTCTTAATGTCTTTGGCTTGTTCTTATGACAATATATACACATATACATATATATAGTGTGGACTAATCCTTTCTCTTATCTCCCTGCAGACCAAATGCAGGAATTTCCGCCTGGCTCTCAGGACAAAGTCACTTTTGGTTCCGCCCCAGAAGAAGTCACTTCCGGACCAACAGAACAGCCCACCTCTTAATGACATAATTTCCACATCCCAAGAAGTTGCAGCCTAATGACCTAATTTCCGGCTCCAGTCCCAAGATTCCTCCTGTTCCTGCTTCTCAACTATACAGGTGCTGGTCATAAAATTAGAATATCATGACAAAATTGATTTATTTCAGTAATTCCATTCAAAAAGTAAAACGTGTATATTAGATTCATTCATTACAGACTGATGTATTTCAAATGTTTATTTCTTTTAATTTTGATGATTATAACTAACAACTAATAAAAGTCCCAAATTCAGTATCTCGGAAAATTAGAATATCAGTTAAGACCAATGCAAAAAAAGGATTTTTAGAAATGTTGGCCAGCTTAAAGGTATGAACATGAAAAGTATGAGCATGTACAGCACTCAATATTTAGTTGGGGCTCCTTTGGCCTGGATTACTGCAGCAATGCGGCATGGCATGGAGTCGATCAGTCTGTGGCACTGCTCAGGTGTTATGAGAGCCCATGTTGCTCTGATAGTGGCCTTCAGCTCCTCTGAATTGTTGGGTCTGGCGTGTTGCGTCTTCCTCTTCACAATACCCCATAGATTTTCTATGGGGTTAAGATCAGGCGAGTTTGCTAGCCAATCAAGAACAGGGATACCTTAAACCAGGTACTGGTAGCTTTGGCACTGTGTGCAGGTGCCAGGTCCTGTTGGAAAATGAAATCTGCATCTCCATAAAGTTCGTCAGCAGCAGGAAGCATGAAGTGCTCTAAAACTTCCTGGTAGACTGCTGTGTTGACCTTGGACCTCAGAAAACACAATGGACCAACACCAGCAGATGACATGGCACCCCAAACCATCACTGACTGTGGAAACTTTACACTGGACCTCAAGCAACGTGGATTCTGTGCCTCTCCACTCTTCCTCCAGACTCTGGGACCTTTATTTCCAAAGCAAATGCAAAATTTACTTTCATCAGAGAACATAACTTTGGACCACTCAGCAGCAGTTCAGTCCTTTTTATTTTTAGCCCAGGCGAGACGCTTCTGACACTGTCTCTTGTTCAAGAGTGGCTTGACACAAGGAATGCGACAGCTGAAACCCATGTCTTGCATACGTCTGTGCGTGGTGGTTCTTGAAGCACTGACTCCAGCTGCAGTCCACTCTTTGTGAATCTCCCCCACAGTTTTGAATGGGTTTTGTTTCACAATCCTCTCCAGGGTGCGGTTATCCCGATTGCGTGTACACTTTTTTCTACCACATCTTGTCCTTGGGACTTTCATTAGTTGTCAGTTATAATCATCAAAATTAAAAGAAATAAACATTTGAAATACATCAGTCTGTGTGTAATGAATGAATCTAATATACAAGTTTCACTTTTTGAATGGAATTACTGAAATAAATCAACTTTGTCATGATATGCTAATTTTATGACCAGCACCTGTATATCAGCCATGTTTCCTAACCTGTTAATTTCTGTTTTAGACTGTTATTTGTAAAAGAGATTTGCATCAACCTTTTTCTTGCAATCAGCAACCTATTCTCAATTATGCGGGAGGCTGCCTCAAACCTTTTTACTGTGTCAAGGCTTGCTTATTACCATAATATATAGATTTATATATATTGTATTATATATATAATATTTAATGTTTATTATATTTATAATATTTATATTTTATTTAATTAATATTATATATATTTATCAGCCTCGTTCTGAAAATAATCACTGTGCAGGCAAAGGATAGCAATTTCATTTGGTAGAAGGCATATGAAAACAGGTCTAACACAGGACTATGAAATATGGAAAAGAATTTGTAACAGCAAAATATGGTGTAGAGAAAAGGATTTTTTTTAAGGTGAGTACACTTTTTAACAGTTATTAAAATCTGATGAAGCTTCATGTCAGTTTATATATGTATTTTTAGTATACCAGTATGCCCAGAGGAGACTGGGCGGTCTCTTGGTCTGGAATCCCTGCAGATTTTATTTTTTTTCTCCAGCCGTCAGGAGTTTTTTTTTTTTTGTTTGTTTTTTCTGTCCACCCTGGCCATCGGACCTTACTTATTCTATGTTAAGTAATGTTGACTTATTTTTATTTTTTATTGTGTCTTCTATTTTTCTATTCTTCATTGTGTAAAGCACTTTGAGCTACATTTTTTTGTATGAAAGTGTGCTATATAAATAAATGTTGTTGTTGTTGTTATACAATGAATCAATAAAACCCTTTACCAAATTTTGAAACAAAAATATGTTTATTGATGCCTTATTTTCTTTTATTTAATAAAGTTAAATATGACCAAAAATCAAGCATTATTCTTTTTTTATCCAGTCACTAGAATTATCTTAGATTATGTAAACCATCATCACAAGGTTATTTTATAAAAGTGTTACAAAACTAAAAAAAAACCTCTGTGTTTCTAAGCATTTACAGTATGTATTGGTTTTTATTTTTCCATTTTTTAATAAAAACATATGAATGCCCTCCAACTGCCTCAAAGAAACCTTTGAATATTTATATTATTATTTTTTTTTTTTTTGCATATACATTTTAATTAAAATTCACATTAGAAAAGGTCTTGCAGAAAACAGCCATGGCTTCCTACCAGCACTTATGAGAAGCTACTCAAACTCAAGTGGATCCTAAAGTGTTTCTCCTGTCCAAAGTGATTGCTTGAGTACAAATTCAATTCATTCATCATCACTGATATTAAAAAAAATCTTTAGACCTAGAAATTTTGGGTGCCATCAACAGACAAATATATACATATATACATTTCATTTAAATTAATGTGTAATAGTGCACTGAGGCCTTTATGCCTGAGGCTTTCCACATCTTTGAGTTTTTGTAAAACTTAGAGTGAGGTATATGTTTATTTTATATTTCCTTTCCGTTTTCACAGTGTAGAAGTACAAATTTGTTTTTTTTTACACTGTTTATCTTGGCTTATAGTGTAATTCATTTTTCAATTTCTCTCCTAATGTGGTGGGTGTTTTTTTGATCCCTGTTTGTAATTTCCTGTATTCCTCCCCAGTTGAACTTCTTTTATTTTCTTTTAATTTCCTGTATTTTTTTTTTTTAAATCTTATGCTTTTATAAACATCTATTACATTGTGTATGTGCTTTTCTTTTGTTTGTTTTGGAAAATGTTTACTTTGCACACGATTCAGGATGCCCCTGATATGACACCATCTTTTGTTCACAATGTTGTATGAATGATGTTGTTTTCACTCTCTTTAATCTTCCCAACGCTTATCGATTCATAAAAATTTACTATTTATAAATTCTATGTGTTCTTAGGGTGTATTTGTGCATTTACAAAAAAACAATTTCAAAGTTTTATATTTTGGGATAGCTGTTTCTCAGAGTATGAATACCTTTCCCTTTCTCTATTGTGATTGTTAAAGATGACACAGTACATGCAGGTATCAACAACAACAACATTTATTTATATAGCACATTTTCATACAAATAATGTAGCTCAAAGTGCTTTACATAATGAAGAAAAAAGAAAAAAAAACACAAAGAATTAAAATAAGACAACACTAACATAGAATAAGAGTAAGGTCCGATGGCCAGGGAGGACAGAAATAAAATGAAAAAAAATAAAATAAAATAAAATCTGCAGGGATTCCAGACCATGAGACCGCCCAGTCCCCTCTGGGCATTCTACCTAACATAAATGAAACAGTCCTCTTTGTATTTAGGGTTCTCATGGAAGGACTTGCTGATTATGGTCATGTAGACTTCTGACTTTTAATCCATCAATGTAGGATTATCATGGTGCTTTGCACAGAAAACCAGGAAAAGAAACAGAAAAGAGAGAAGGGGTTAGTATGGATTTTAGAGCCACCATGAATAGTTATGATAATTAATTGACTATACAGAGCATAAGGATTAAATTAAAATGAAGTTATGAGAAGCCATGTTAAAGTAATGAGTTTTTAGCAGTTTTTTAAAGTGCTCTACTGTATTAGCCTTTCGAATTCCTATTGGCAGGCTATTTCAGATTTTAGGTGCATAACAGCAGAAGGCTGCCTCACCACTTCTTTTAAATTTAGCTCTTGGAATTCTAAGCAAAATTCATTTGAGAATCTAAGGTTATGATTTGGAATATAAGGTGTCAGGTGTCAGATGGAGCGAGCTTTGTAAACCATAAGCAGTATTTTAAAGTAAATTCTGAATGACACGGGTAACCAGTGTAGTGATATCAAAACTGGAGAAATGTGCTCGGATTTTCATTTCCTAGTTAGGATTTTAGCAGCTGCATACTGCACTAGTTGAAAATGATTTATGTCTTTTCTGGGTAGTCCTGAAAGGAGTGCGTTACAGTAATCAAGTCAACTGAAAACAAAAGCGTGAACTAATTTCTCAGCATCTTTCAAGAAAATAAGAGGTCTGACTTTTGCAATGTTTCTTAAGTGAAAAAATGCTGTCCTAGTGATCTGATTAATATGCGATTTAAAATTCAGGTTACAGTCAATAGTTACTCCTAAATTCTTTACCTCCGTCTTGACTTTTAATCCTAATGCATCAAGTTTATTTCTAATAACCTCATTATATCCATTATTGCCAATCACTAAAATTTCCGTTTTCTCTTTATTTAGCTTGAGAAAATTACTATTCATCCATTTAGAAACACAAGTAAGACATTGTGTTAGTGAACAACAGAGTCAGGTGCTATTGATAAATACAGCTGCGTGTCATCAGCATAGCTGTGGTAACTCACGTTATGCCCCGAGATAATCTGACGGAAGCATGTAGATCGAAAAGAGCAGTGGACCCATGATAGAGCCTTATGGAACATAATATAGGATATCATGTGTCTTTGAGTTGTAATTACCACAGCTAACAAAGAATTTTCTACCTGCCAGGTAGGATTCAAACCAATTTAAGACACTGCCAGAGAGGCCCACCCATTGACTAAGGCGATTTCTAAGAATGTTGTGATCAATGGTGTCAAATGCGGCACTCAGATCTAAAAGGATGAGAACATATAAATGGCCTCTGTCTGCATTTACCCACAAGTCATTTATTACTTTAACGAGTGCAGTTTCTGCACTGTGATTTGTTCTAAAACCTGACTGAAACTGATCAAGAATAGCATGTTTATTGAGGTGGTCATTTACTTGCATAATGACTGCCTACTCTAGCATTTTACTTAAGAAGGGCAGGTTAGAGATGGGTCTGAAATTTTCAAAACCAGAGGGGTCAAGATTATTTTTCTTGAGTAGAGGTTTAACTATAGCAGTCTTAAGACAGTCTGGGAAGACCCCCGTATTTAATAACGAATTTACTGTGTCAAAAAAAATATTATCAATTAGCATTCCTGATACTTCCTTGAAAAACCTTGTTGGCATTGGGTCAAGGACGCAGGTGGAGGGTTTCAGTTGAGAGATTATTCTATGTAAATCAGGTAATGACGAGTTTACTATGTCAAGAATACTATCAATTAGTATTCAGTCCATATTGGCTTACAGAAAAAAATGAGTTTATTTAGTGCCTTCTCCACTCAAAAATAACCATTTTAATTGATTTATTACCCCATGTTATTCATAGAAATGGCTGACAAAATTTGTAATGTCATGTTTTCATGGAGAACAGATATAACAAAGTTTCTGATGAAATGTTCTTCAACAGGGACTTGTGGAAACTTGAGGTTACTCTTATTGTATTTATCTAGTCAAATGCTCCCAAAGTACAAAACACATCTATTTTTTAATAAAATATTTTTAAATAATTACTTCCATATTTATATATAAGCTTGGGTCACTAAGTTGCATAGGAGACTATAAAAAAGAGCAGGTTTCCAAGGAATAATATCTTTATTGCTGAATTGGTAGGTACAAACATAAGACCTTATCGAGAAGGGGGTTGTCAACAGCAGAAAAACACACAGGAAGCCGTTCAATCATGGTGCTTCAGCTTCCGTCTCCAGGTTAAATGAACACAAAGTCCTCCACATCAAGTGATTTCACTGGCTCGGAAGTAGCGACTGGAGCAGACACAGTCTGAGGAAAAGAGGACAGGAGACTGAGCTGTTAGGTTTGCCGGGGCTCAGTCTTGTAAATGTTCCAAACTTCGTGCAAGAAGCATGTTATGTAGTAAGCATGCAGCTGATCCTGTAATGGGGACTGGTAAGAGTGTGTTTGTTTCTTGTTGAAATACTGTTTAAGAGGGAGTTTCTCAAGGACAGCTATGTATCATAGCCATAGGTTTACTGTTAAGTGTGGCCAGAGTGGTCACATTATATACATAAATATATATATATTATATATATACTATATATATATATACTAGCAAAATACCCGCGCTTCGCAGCGGAGAAGTAGTGTGTTAAAGAAGTTATGAAAATGAAAAGCAAACATTTTAAAAATAACGTAAGATGATTGTTAATGTAATTGTTTTGTCATTGATATTGAGTGTTGTTGTCATATCTATCTATTTATATATATATATATTTATATATATCTGTATATATATATTTATATATATCTGTATATATCTGTGTATATATATATATATATATATAATATATATATATATATAAAATACCTGCATTGGCAGCGGAGAAGTAAAAGAAAAGGAAACATTTTAATAATAACGTAACATGATTGACAATGTAATGGTTTTGTCATTGTCATGAGTGTTGCTGGCATATATATATAAATATATATATATATATACATCTATACACATATATATACACAGTTATATATATATATATATACATATACACAATTACATATATATACATACTGTATATATACATACTGTATATACATATATACATATCTACATATATACTGTATATACACATATATATACAAATCTACATATATATATCCACATATATATATATTAGGGGTGGGACTCGATTAAAAAATTAATCCAATTAATTAGAGGCTGTGTAAGAATTAATCTTGATTAATCGTATGTAATCGCACACGTAAATTTGCCCCAAATCGCAAATGTTTTTTTTTTTTTATTTAAAAGTGTTTTAGTGGGCGACAGAATCAAATAATAGACATGTACATGAATATTGTAAACTGAGGCTGTTTTAATTTCTGAAAAAAAAAAGCCTTTAAACTGCATTTGAATTCAAAACAGAAACAAAAATATCATCCCTGGTTAAAATTGGGCAGACTTAAAAATAAAGTGGTATTTTAAGTACGTTAAGTAGATTTTCAGAATGGTATTGTCTTTAAATAATAATAACCAAAATTTCAACATAAAGTGCAGTTTTTCTTCTTAAAAAAATAAGTCAGAAACATAAAAGGTAATTTGACCAACTTAATCTTTAAACTCTAAGTAACCTTAGCCAAAATTATTTTGTACATTAGGCTAAAACAGTGTGATCATTGAACATTTTGTAATTAGATGTAATTAGAATTACTAACGGTCACGGAAGTCCAATGATCCCCAGTAAGAGCCACAAAATCTGCTTTCTGTAATGCATCTAATTTTGCTTGCTTTTCAGTGTGCACAAAACCATGCTTTTATCAAGGCTTCGCTCGGGAATTCGAAATGATCAGTCGTAGGAACGCGCTTTATTCCGACTCTAACATTTTTGTAGCTGTGATGTGTGCATCAGTGTAATGGATGTACCAGGAAATCATGCATTGACAAAAGTTCCCGTTTGCTTGGAATTGAAAGTGTGATTAAATGCGTTATTTTTTAACGCGTTATGGAGTACATGCATCGAAGCTTCTCAGCTGTGCTTGTGCTAATAAAGGGAAACATTTTAAAAATAACGTAACATGATTCTGCGTTAACTGAATATTTTTTCATACGTCCCAAACCAAGGAGATGCGAAGGTAAAATGAATCAGTAGCGCGCGTACATACTCAGTGCATCCCCTCTCGGGAATCGAACCTTGAATGTCGGCGTTAGAGGCGAAGACTCTACAATTGCGCCACAGCATGTGGCTTGTCTATGCGAGAGTATTTACTGTAGATCGGGGTATATATATATACATTTAAATATATACCCGCGTATCGCAGTGGAGAAGTAGAAGTTATGAAAAGAAAAGGGAACATTTTAAAAATAACGTAACATGATTGTCAATATACAGTAATTGTTTTGTGAGTGTTATTGAATGTTGCTGTCATCAAGGATTTGATTATCATTATTTGTTTCAATCAGGGTCGTATTTGTACGATGTGTTGTGTTCAAGTTACATTCCGTGTTTGTCAATCGCTGTAAAGATAAGAGGTTTCATTCATCGATTAGTTTCTTACTGCATCAATAAACAGCTCGTCTTCTTCTTTATCTGAGACCTGACACACTGCATGCACGGGTTTTTTTTACACTGTCTTCCTTTAGCGGGACATTGACTTTTTCCACCGTGTGCTTTGTTTCCACAGTAGCTGCATTTATGAATATGCTTATCAGACACTTCATATTTTTTGCTGCCTTTTCAATTGTGTAATTCGGTTTTTGTTCAGCGCTCTTTGGAACTGTTGCTTTTTATCTGTGCACTGCGTCAGTTCACGTGAGCCACTCGGTGTACATGCATCGAAGGTTCCCAGCTGTGCTGGTGCCATCTCGCTATGTCCATAGCTTTATTTAATGTTACCTTAGTCCTGGCACTTAAAACTTTCTCTCGCAGTTTCGCTGAGTTTGTGTCAAACACCACCCTGACCATCTCATCTTCCTCTCCATAAGCACAGTCCTTCACCCGTGAATATTTACCCGTGGCAGTTTGCTATTGGATTGCCGCTGACGGACGGCCTTATATGGGCAGGCACTAAATTACAAACGCCAGCGGCAGCCTGTCTATGAACTTAATTTAAAGTGTAGGTTTACATCGTGCTTTGTTTCCGAAGTAGCAGAACTCGCTTCTTATTGTTTCGCTGCCTTCTCAATTATATAATGCATGTTTTCTTGAGCGCTTTTTTGAGGTCTTCCTGGTTTTCTATGTACTGCGTGATTACGTGGGAGGCGTGATGATGTCACACGAAACTCCGGTTCCACGGCGTTGAAGCTCATCTCCATTACAGTAAATGGAGAAAAACTGCTTCCAGTTATGACCATTACGCGTAGAATTTCGATATAAAACCTGCCCAACTTTTGTAAGGAAGCTGTAAGGAATGAACCTGCCAAATTTCAGCCTTCCACCCACACGGGAAGTTGGAGAATTAGTGATGAGTCAGTGAGTGAGTCAGTGAGTCAGTGAGTGAGTGAGGGCTTTGCCTTTTATTAGTATAGATAGTACTGCCTTAAAATTTTTATTAAGAAGAAAAGTAAACCTTTTTAAACTAAGGGAAAATATACTAATAATTATTTGTTAAGGATCTCTTTGTATGCCACGTTGTCAGTTCAGCCCTCCGGTTGTAATATGACCAAGCTGTGCGCTGAGCTTACTCTTGACCATGCAACATACAGTTGGCCATGTGAAAAGCAATCTTGCCTCAAAATCTCATAGCTTGGATTGCTCCTGTCATAATCGGTTTGAGTTTCTTGGTTTGTTTCAATTATCAATTGAATCTAAGATGTTTAAGAGGCATTGGCGGTTGTCCAAAGGTGTAAAATATTTGGCCATTTCAGTACACTTGAAAGCAACAACCGAACAATTCAGCGGCAGCCATCAACTCACATGCAGAACCATAGGTGAAGGGCTTAAGCATTTCACTCTTATAGTGCTCCTGTGTAGTATAATTATCCCCTGTACCGTCATCAGTCCACACCTTGAACCTGTCCCAGTCATTCAATACATAAGACACAATGTTCCTCCGGATATCAAGAGTGAGCCTGATATGGCCGTGCAATATGTAACACAGAGAATGGAAAAGGCAGACACCACTAACCACTCGGTAAGTGATAGTTCTTTGATTGATGGTGATCACCTCAATAGACATGTTAATGGGGGTACGGTTGGAACGATAAAGGAAATGGGTACCTGAACAATCTAAACTAAGTCTAAAATACCTATACAATAACTATAATCGTAATAAATGAACAGTAAAACAGTAGAGAAGCCGTGGATTAAATAAAAAGTCTGCAGTTATCAGCAGGGAGACGTGAATACCGTGGCGAAGCAAGGAAGGGAATGAAGAGACTGTAGCGATGGACAGCCTTACATAGGCAGGCAGCCAACAACGTCGGAGGTGTGGGGATGGGGGAGCGAACACCGCCTCACACGGCGACTGAGGTGCAGGCTATGGACGTACAGTATATATGAACATAAGTAGGACTCAGTTAGCGTTGGGAACCCACGTACCAAATTTCTTGAAGATGGGCCCATAGGTAACAAAGACTGTTCGAAATTTCAATTTGGCGGCTGACAGTGGCATCATACCACCGAAATAAGTATGTACATCGGTTTCGGTTAGAGCAGGAAAGCCGCCTACCAAATTTCTTGAAGATGGGGCAATAAATAAGAAAGTTTAACATGGCGGACGTTGTCAACTGTTATGACCGTTACCCGTAGAATTTCGAAATGAAACCTGCTTAACTTTTGTAAGTAACCTGTAAGGAATGAGCCTTCTACCTACATGGGAAGTTGGAGAATTAGTGATGAGTGAGTCAGTCAGTCAGTCAGTGAGGGCTTTGCCTTTTATTAGTATAGACTAGCCAAATACCCGTGCTTCGCAGCGGAGAAGTAGTGTGTTAAAGAAGTTATGAAAAAGGAAACATTTTAAAAATAACGTAAGATGATTGTTAATGTAATTGTTTTGTCACTGATATGAGTGTTGCTGTCATATATATAGACACAGACACACACATACACACACACACAAACACACACACATATATATATACACATATATACATATACATATATAGCAAAATACTCGTGCTTTGCAGCGGAGAAGTAGTGTGTTAAAGAAGTAATGAAAAAGAAAAGGAAACGTTTTAATAATAACGTAACATGATTGACAATGTAATTGTTTTGTCATTGTCATGAGTGTTGCTGGCATATATACACATTTACATACACTTATATATATCTATCTATCTATATATATATATATATATATATATATATTTATATATATATATATATATAAAGATATATATCTATATATATATATATATATATCTATAGCTATATATCTATATATATATCTCCTTTGGGGTGCGAGGAGCTGTTGCTGGGGGTGCCAGAATCCATTGAGGAAGGAAAATTAAAAACATTATTTGTATAAAATCTTAATTTATCGATCCATTCCTAAATAATTAAATGGACAGGCTATTTCGTATCAGTGCAATACGCTACTTGTTAAAACGGATCATTACTAATCTTACGTGCACTTAGTGCTGCGTGGGTATTATGAATCGTATTTGTTCAAGTTCTATTTAAATTTTAAATATAAGTAATTTTTATTTGGTTGACAGAAATATGTTTAGTAGGAATGAAAGTTAAATTTAATCATAATTGCATAAATTTTTCTTCACCATAGAAATTTAAAGACTAAATCCAACTGCCCGATGGGCTCATCAGGCAGTAGACACTCACTGCACCCACTCGTACTGCGTTCAGTAAGTTCACGTGAGCTGCTCTCTTGTGTGATGTTGCAATGTCCACGGCTTAATTTAATGTTAAGTAAGACCCTGCACTTAAAAGTTTCTGGCTGCACTCCAGTTATAATATGACGAAGCTGCGCGAGGTCACTTTTGAGAATGCAAGTGTAGTTGTCCAGGAGAAAAGCAATCTTGCCTGAAATCTATGGCATCGTTTTGTAGGGTCAGTCTCTGAGACTTATTACTTGTCATCGCACAGCAGAGCCTTACTGGAAATTGGAGGCATCTGAATTGAAATAGGAGATCAGAGGGTATAAAGGGGACTCGAGGAATACATTGAGTGTGGAGAAACTCTAGAGACAGGGTGTGTATTAACTTGTGGATTTTTCTGTGAGTATTTGGTGGCAGCGTGACGAAGTTGCTTCGGAAGACGGCGTTAGCTGTGGAGCTCAGCTCAGAGCGAAATGAGGTGAATGGGAGGGGAGATGATGACGTGACTCCTCCACCCTCCTTAACTGTCAATCCCTCACAAACACAGTCTCTCAGAATTTGCATAAGCACAGCCCTTCACCTGCAATTTTAACTTAGTTACAAAGTGATCAAAACTCTCGTTTATATCCTGCATCCTCTCATTAAACTTGTATCCCGCATTACCCGTGGGCATGACAAATACCAGCGGCAGCCTGTCTATGAACTTAATTTAAACTTTAAGTTTACACCGTGCTTTGTTTCCGAAGTAGCAGCACTCATGAATATGGTTGCAAATGTCAGTCGCTCATTTCTTATTGTTTCGCTGCCTTCTCAATTATATAATGCATGTTTTCTTCAGCGCTTTTTGGAGCTCTTCCTGGTTTTCTACATACTGCATTGATAGTCAGTTCACGTGATTACGTGGGAGGCATGATAATGTCACACGAAACTCCGCCCCCCACGGCCATCCTGCTCAACTCCATTATAGTATATGGAGAAAAATAGCTTCTAGTTATAACCATTGTGCGTAGAATTTCAAAATGAAACCTGCCCAACTTTTGTAAGTAAGCTGTAAGGAATGAGTCTGCCAAATTTTGCCTTCTGCCTACACGGGAACTTGGAGAATTAGTGATGAGTCAGTGAGTGAGTCAGTCAGTCAGTGAGGGCTTTGCCTTTTATTAGTATAGATATGTATATATATAAACCGTTTTGGGTAAAGTATTCCTTTAATACCCATTTTGTTTTTCACATGATCAGTCATCATTGAGATTAACATTTTCATTTCCTCTTATATTTATAACTAGCAAAATACCCGCGCTTCGCAGCGGAGAAGTAGTGTGTTAAAGAAGTTATTAAAAAGAAAAACAAACATTTTAAAAATAACGTAACATGATTGTCAATGTAATTGTTTTGTCACTGTTATGAGTGTTGCTGTCATATATATATATATATATATAACACACACACACACACGCACACACATATAAACATATACAGTGGTGTGAAAAACTATTTGCCCCCTTCCTGATTTCTTATTCTTTTGCATGTTTGTCACACAAAATGTTTCTGATCATCAAACACATTTAACCATTAGTCAAATATAACACAAGTAAACACAAAATGCAGTTTTTAAATGATGGTTTTTATTATTTAGGGAGAAAAAAAAATACAAACCTACATGGCCCTATGTGAAAAAGTAATTGCCTCCTGAACCTAATAACTGGTTGGGCCTCCCTTAGCAGCAATAACTGCAATCAAGCGTTTGCGATAACTTGCAATGAGTCTTTTACAGCACTCTGGAGGAATTTTGGCCCACTCATCTTTGCAGAATTGTTGTAATTCAGCTTTATTTGAGTGTTTTCTAGCATGAACCGGCTTTTTAAGGTCATGCCATAGCATCTCAATTGGATTCAGGTCAGGACTTTGACTAGGCCACTCCAAAGTCTTCATTTTGTTTTTCTTCAGCCATTCAGAGGTGGATTTGCTGGTGTGTTTTGGGTCATTGTCCTGTTGCAGCACCCAAGATCGCTTCAGCTTGAGTTGACGAACAGATGGCCGGATATTCTCCTTCAGGATTTTTTAATAGACAATAGAATTCATGGTTCCATCTATCACAGCAAGCCTTCCAGGTCCTGAAGCAGCAAAACAACCCCAGACCATCACACTACCACCACCATATTTTACTGTTGGTATGATGTTCTTTTTCTGAAATGCTGTGTTCCTTTTACGCCAGATGTAACGGGACATTTGCCTTCCAAAAAGTTCAACTTTTGTCTCATCAGTCCACAAGGTATTTTCCCAAAAGTCTTGGCAATCATTAAGATGTTTCTTAGCAAAATTGAGACGAGCCCTAATGTTCTTTTTGCTTAACAATGGCTTGCGTCTTGGAAATCTGCCATGCAGGCCGTTTTTGCCCAGTCTCTTTCTTATGGTGGAGTCGTGAACGCTGACCTTAATTGAGGCAAGTGAGGCCTGCAGTTCTTTAGATGTTGTCCTGGGGTCTTTTGTGACCTCTCGGATGAGTCGTCTTTGCACTCTCTAACACATGAAGGTCAATAACCAAATACAATTCTTAAACCCAAATGGGAAAAAATCACCTATTAAAGTAAAATCGCCAATCAGTTTTCCTGATAGAGGCCTATAGTTAAACTTATTTAAGCTATTCCCACAAAAAGCAATGCAAGATATTATGTTTTAGTAGAAATCTTCCCTTGCTTATAATATGATCAATAAAGCAAGCTCTCATTTCTACCTACTTTTATAAACAATGATGCCAAGGACATGAGTGATAATGATAAATCTTTCATGTCCTGCAACACCTCCTCTTCATGCAGCTCTGGCAAAAAAAGGAGAGAAACTTTATATTAAAACCATTCTTCACACATTTGATACCTACTTGGGGTAATCCATTTGTTTCCCTGGCTCAAGCCTTTGATAGACAGCATTTCATCTGGTGATGGACAGATGTTCAGTTATATCCACAGTAAAAACAAAGTAAAAGAGGTCCATTGAATACATCTTAGTAGTTTTCAAGTTTTTTTTTTTAATTTAAGAGGTGTAGCCTTAGCCTTTGTCTGACTGATTGTCTTCTTCATGTTGTCACATATATCTGTAATATTTAACATGTCAAGTGATTTTCCTCTTTGGCTATTGCCTTTGGAATTCCTTGGCTCTGATGGAGCCAGTTGCTGTTCAGCACCAGCTATTTTTGCATATTTGTTCTGGTAGTTGTCAAGATCTAAGAATGAGAGAATGAGTACTCAAAATGACTCAGAATGCCATTTTTGCAGATGGGGATCAGGATATCTGATGCTTGATTGTCTGTCTGTGCTCTTTATATATTTCATCGACCTCCACAAGCTTTCGTAAATTTATGGTTATGAGGTACACTTCCAGTTGAGCGGAGTTTCTCTAATTGGACTGAGGATTTAACAAGGACTGCTCTTGAGTCTCATCTTGATTCTAGAGTCACTTTTTCCTCCTCTGTTTTTTCTATTCATTTTAATAATTTCTCCATGTATTTCTGTGTACTTGCCCCTTCACAACTGGTTCTGTCTCGCTCTTCTACCTATTTTTCTAACTTTAAGTATAAGGATAAAAACTTGTGAATGGATATGTTTTGTAATGTTTCCTCCTACTGCTGGTTGTTTTTTCAAAGATCATTGCTAACCTGTATCTTCTCCCCATACCTGAAAAAATATTTTCCTTCCATGAACACCCTCAGACTCAACCAACCAATTTATATATGACCATGGCAAGACACTGGAGAGATTATTACATTATGTAGACATGACATTGTAGAAAACTAATTTTGCAAACTGTTTATGTTCTTCCTTAACCTCCGGCAAAAGGCTGCAAAAGTAAATGCCGTTTGATCGTTGACTCTAGTTTTGCTGAGAGCTACCATGATATTAATGCTGTAAAATATTGGCTTTATGGAGTGTTGAATTATATACCATGAGTTGTAGATCCTTGATCTTATAAATTCACAGAAAAGAAATATTACCTTTTTTCCTTATTGAGGATGGGTCTCTTGTAAATTTTAGATATAGATTCTCTGTTCTTTAGAAATAGAGCAATATTTAAGCATAGCTAACTTCAACGTATTGCTTAGTCAATCTATTTTGAAGACGTTATTAGTTCAAAAGCTGTGCTACACCACAGCTCAATGAGAGTAGCTCTCCTGTAAGTTATCAAAATCCTTGACAACTCTGCTGTTACATCCAATTTGGTCAAACTGACTAAAAGAACTTCTGTTCATAATGAGCAATTTGATATGTTGTTTAAAGTAATGTTAGCGTTGGTTATTTAAACACTTAAAAAAAAGTGTTTATCTGAAAAATGCCACCACTTTTAATAATTGCTTGCATTGTTTTTCCCCTTTAAAATCAGATTTGTAGAGAAATCATTAATCATCTCGTGTCAGTACCGGATTTAATTACTCTTTCTCAGTGTTCATTTAAAATCTTTCTTAATTTTGGGTACTGGGTTAGAAACAAATATAAACAAAGGAAGCCAATCAGCAAATAATTTATTCAGAGCTATGCATGTTGAAAGGTGTATGCTCTTGGGTTTAATCATAATTTTCAAATCCAGCCCTTAAATTCTTCAGGGGTTTAAGCTGCAACTCTATACGGTATCTCATGACAAATTGTTCTGAGACCTAACATGGATACACATCATTACGTTTTCAGTATCAAGTATTACATTTTTAACTTTAGATCTTTCTGATATATATATCGTGCAGTGGAATTTGCTGAGCTGAGATTGTTTTCAAGTAATTTGTTTTTATAGTAAAACCGTGAAAAAGCTTCCAATATTCTTAAAGACCTTTGGCCTGTTTAAAGAAGCACAACCACTCAATTTAGTTATTTGAAAGCTTTTATAGCTTTTATAAATTTAGTTCTTAAAACTTTTGGGCACTTACAGGAAAGTAAGTCAATGTCTTATTTTGTTGTACAGTATGTTCTAAATGAAAAGTGTCAATTCATAATATTACAGTTTGTGTTGATTTAAATTAAAAGGATTCACATATGAAGTAAAACACAGAAGAGTGTGACTGTAAGCTGTGATTGAAATCATACATTTATTAGACTATAAGATGCTCCTCTAGCACAAAACAGAATAAATACAAATCTGGCAAATAAACATTTGAACAGTCTGATACATTTCTACTTTATATTGGTACATTAAACATTATTAATTTCTTTAATGATTATCTACATAAGACAGTATTATAGACTGAGCAATTTGTTTCAAGATAATTGTAATGTAATAAAATATGTCACTCCCTGCACTGACCATTTTAGTAAATATAAACAGTAGTATTTTTTTTGTATTAGTCTCTGTCCATTACATTAGTTTTAAAGAGTTGGTAGAAAAGCTCAATTACAGTATTTACACTACCAAATAATATACATTCTTATTATTAAATGTCACTGTCTCTAGATTATTACAAGTAAATATTGTTATTCTTCTACTGAAGACACCAGATTTAGATCTGTTTTCACAATTATAGACATGCCCAACATGTGACCTGAACTTAAAAGATATTTTCTAAAAACACTGAGGATGGTTTTTGTTTTATTATAGTATCAAATGATACATCAATCCATCCATTTACTAAACCACTTATCCAGTTCAAGGTCATTGGAGTTTTGGATGTCTCCAGCTGAACGGTGCCCAAAGAGGAAATAACCTAATGACGGGGGAGATAAAGGCCTAAGGCAGTAAATTAAAAGATGATCAGATTTCAAATAACTGAGAAAGCCAGACTTGACCAGTTGCCAAAATTAAAGTCACTAACCAGAAAAATGAGTCAGAATAACAAAGCCAAAAGGTTCTCCCTATAAGCAGTTGTGAATTTGCTCCTAAGTAATATTATGAAGGTTTGTTTTAGTTGAATATCCCATTACTAGAATGTCAGTTAAGAAGTGCACTTCCGTTTCAAGTAAGGTTTGTGTGATGACGCAACACATCACAAAACTCATAACAGCAGGGAGCTGTAAGCAATGCCGGCAGCATTGGATGTAAGGACGAACACACCCAAGTCCATTGTAGGGCACACCTACATGCACACCAAAATTCATCATACTGTTTTAGAATAGTGCTCTATATTTCTGTATTCTAATGTTTTTGTGTTAAGTTTTCCAAATATTAATGTATGTTAGAAAAATGTATGTGGGGAAGATGTGCCCTTTACCATAACAAATGTATGGTGATAAAAATAAGCAGGATGACTTGGTGCCACTAGGGGTGATCTAACCTTATGCCCTTCCACACCAGAGCAGTGAGCTTAGAGTTGGGAGGCAGTGCTGGACAGACAGGAAGAAGTTTGGCCAGGTTGGTGACAGAGAGAGAAGTTCTGTGAGGTAGTGATTCCAGTGTACAGAGGAAATTGAAATGTAACAGTAAAGACAAACTAAAATATACAGACAGTGACACAGTAAATGTTCTACTCTTGCATTATCATGTGACAAGCATATTGAGCATAGACAATATGACCATAGCCAAGAAAATAAAACCAGAATACATAATGGCAATGCCATAATGTTAATGAAAATGATGATATAAATACATTTTCTTAAACAATACACAATAATAAAAATGGCACACACAATAATACATTTTGCAGGATAAAAAAAATCATGACAGTAGAGAGAGAGTAAGGCCTTCAGAACTTAACTCTGTTATTTTGGAGAAATGATGTTGAGCTGAATGACTTGTTGTTCTCAAAAATGCTCTAACACCCTAACTGAATCAGCCACCCCACAGGGAGGTCAGAGGCTCTTGTTATCTAGGAAGGCCGTGCAGGCACAGGTCTTTCTTATTTTATCTTTTCTATATGCTATGTTATTTCCTCTGCCATAATTATGTATTAAAATAGCATTTGTGTGCCATTGTTTAAAGACAGCTCATGAGGGTCCCATACAGTCCACATATACACAGTAAACGGATTATACAGTATTTTGAAAATTAATTGCCTGACAGGTAAAACTCAACAAGTAGCTACTATACAAAAATATTGCTGTTCTAGAAAAACAACACACTTTTGTGGTGGTAATTTGACTTTTAAGAATGCAATAAATTTGAATATCTTTAAACGAAAAATATAAATTTGATTAGAAATAGGAGTTCATTACTTAGATCTCTAATATGCTGCATATGTCATAAAAGTGTACACAAACTCAACAAGTATCTAATATACCAAAATATTGTTGATTTAGAAGAATAACACACTTGGTGATAGTAATCTAAACTTTTAAGAATGCAATAAATTTGAGTATCTTTAAACATAAAATATAAATGTCATTAGAAATAGGTATTCATTACATAGATTTATAATATGCTGTATATGTAATAAAAGTGTATACAAATTTATATTACGCAACCTGCAGAAAGAAAAAACTGTATCCCTTTCAGTACTGCTGTGATGTTTTTTTGGTATTTAATGTTATTTGCTGTGTGAAAATGGCTTGTATTCAACGTGTTTTATTTCAAATTGTGGTTAGAGTCTCTTTACAATTATGTTATGCGTTATAGTGAGAAGTTAAGCAAAATGACTCCTTTTATTGGCTAACTAGAAAGATTACAATATGCAAGCTTTCGAGACTAACACTGTACAAAAACCTAGTTATGCGTTATATAAAACTGTTTCAGAAACACGTGGCAGCAGTTTAAATATTTGCATATTCTGATATCCATAAAACACATGTTTAAAATAAAAAAACCCTGTAATTTCTTAATATTAAATTTAGAAAACTATTCTTAGTGTAAAACTATGATATGGTGTATATGCCGTAAATTTATTAAGCATATCTCAATTAAAAATAGTTATCATTATTAGTAAATTTTAATTTCAAACATACACAGTTCCCAGTCAACTGCCATTCTCGGAAAGCTTCTTCTTGCATCCTCTGCTGCTTACAAACACTCCTACTCAATTGTGCCCCAGAAAAGAATAATATTTTGAAAAAACGGAAATCAATCTATAGCTTTGTGGTTTCGTGAAAAATTCAGAAATCATTCAAGCTATCTTAACGTTAGGTCTGGGTGTAGATTATATAAAGTCTGAATATTTAGGTCTCTCAGGATTTATTATGAAATTCAGTATGAAAGGCAAAAGACACAAACAAACACTTAAGCAAACACAACTGCTTATTCTCTGCCAAGACACAGTAAGAAAGAATCACAAAGAGCTTCTATTACTAGGCTAAATATAAAATACTAAGACAGAAAAAACAAAGTGATAGGGAGCAATGCTGTGTTTTCTTGTCTTTCAGCCTCAGAAAAAGGTACAGGAAGATGCTTATAGTTCATTTATTATAGGAAAACAAAAAATACTATTTTTAAATGACTGTTTTGTTGTATTTAATGTTGTTTATATTTGTGCTGCAAACAACAGCTTCAAAATGCATCATAGAAAGGAAGTATGATCATTTTTATTAACTGAAAAGTGAGGGGCTTGTGTTTTATTATTAGACTATTTCAATATAATAGTGCAAATGTTTCAGAAAATGTAGCATTTATGAAGCAGCCTTAAAACAAAGTAAAAAATAAATAAATGTGACAAACAACCTTTATTATTGAAGGCAATTTAAAAGATCCAGGTGATAAATGTGGACAAGGATTGGAAAGCAAATTCACAATCAATGAAGCTATAAGATAAAAAAGGGAAAAACTATTGCTTTATTTATGCAATATATTAAAACAAACAATCACAACTTAGTCTTCTGAGTAAAGTATATGTAAGGATATTTGTCTTTTGTCACATTCTTCTGACATGCTGTATTTTTATATATTTTATTCTGAGATTCACACATATTTACTATTTGTCAAAGGAGTTTCAACAAATTTTTATCACAGTCGTATATACAGTATTCTGCCAAGGGTGGTCGAATATGAAGTAGCTGGCAGTATCTCTAAGGGGGATAAAGAAACTTCAATCACTGTCTTCAGATGCCCCAAATATAATTTTGGCCAATTGTATCCAATGTTTGCTAATTAAATCTTTACCTAAGTTTAATCAGTATCTCACTTGACCAATGTACAGCGGACATTCAAAAAGTTTCCACACTTTCATATTTTTATTGGAAACAGTGAAGGTGGGAGGAGTAGTAATTGGGCATTAAAAAGTTGGTATGATGGTGGGAAAATTACACAGCAAACAATGGAGACTATATAGAAAAGTGATGTAATTTGTTTTTATAATCTATACTAATAAAAGGCAAAGCCCTCACTCACTGACTCACTCACTCACTCACTCACTGACTCATCACTAATTCTCCAACTTCCCGTGTGGGTGGAAGGCTGAAATTTGGCAGGCTGATTCCTTACAGCTTCCTTACAAAAGTTGGACAGGTTTTATATCGAAATTCTACGCGTAATGGTCATAACTGGAAGCAGTTTTCTCCATTTACTGTAATGGAGATGAGCTTCAACGCCGTGGGGGCGGAGTTTCGTGTGACATCATCACGCCTCCCACGTAATCACGCAGTACATAGAAAACCAGGAAGACCTCAAAAAACCGCTCAAGAAAACATGCATTATATAATTGAGAAGGCAGCGAAACAATAAGAAGCGAGTTCTGCTACTTCGGAAACAAAGCATGATGTAAACCTACACTTTAAATTAAGTTCATAGACAGGCTGCGCTGGCGCTTGTAATTTAGTGCCTGCCCATATAAGGCCATCCGTCAGCGGCAATCCAATAGCAAACTGCCACGGGTAAATATTCACGGGTGAAGGACTGTGCTTATGGAGAGGAAGATGAGATGGTCAGGGTGGTGTTTGACACAAACTCAGCGAAACTGCGAGAGAAAGTTTTAAGTGCCAGGACTAAGGTAACATTAAATAAAGCTATGGACATAGCACGAGATGGCACCAGCACAGCTGGGAACCTTCGATGCAAGTACACCGAGTGGCTCACGTGAACTGATGCAGTGCACAGATAAAAAGCAACAGTTCCAAAGAGCTGAACAAAACCGAATTACACAATTGAAAAGGCAGCAAAAATATGAAGCGTCTGATAAGCATATTCATAAATGCAGCTACTGTGGAAACAAAGCACACGGTGGAAAAAGTCAATGTCCCGCTAAAGGAAGACAGCGTAAAAAAAAAAAAACCCGTGCATGCAGTTTGTCACATCACAGATAAAAAGGAAGACGAGCTGTTTATTGATGCAGTAAGGAACTAATCGATGAATGAAACCTCTTATCTTTACAACGATTGACAAACACTGAATGTAACTTGAACACATCGTACAAATACGAGCCTGATTCAAAGAAATAATGATAATCAAATCCTTGATGACAGCAACATTCAATAACACTCACAAAACAATTACTGTATATTGACAATCATGTTACGTTATTTTAAAATGTTCCCTTTTCTTTTTCATAACTTCTACTTCTCCACTGCGATACACGGGTATATATATATATATATAAATGTATATCTATAGCCCGATCTACAATACATACTTTAGCATAGAGAAGCGGTGGTGCAATTGTAGAGTCTTCGCCTCTAACGCCGAGGTTCGATTCCGAGCGGGGATGTACTGACTAATTACGTGCGCTACCCGATTCATTTTACCTTCCCATCTCCTTGGTTTGGGACGTATGAAAAAATATTAGGTTAACGCAGAATCATGTTACGTTATTTTTAAAATTTTCCCTTTCTTAGCACAAGCACAGTTGAGAAGCTTCGATGCATGTACTCCATAACGCGTTAAAAAATAATGCATTTAATCACACTTTCAATTCCAAGCAAACGGAACTTTTGTCAATGCATGATTTCCTGGTACATCCATTACACTGATGCACACATCACAGCTACAAAAATGTTAGAGTCGGAATAAAGCGCGTTCTTACGACTGATCATTTCGACTACCCGAGCGAAGCCTTGATAAAAGCATGGTTTTGTGTACACTGAAAAGCAAGCAAAATTATATGCATTACAGAAAGCGGACTTTGTGGCTCTTACTGGGGATCATTGGACTTCCGTGACCGTTAGTAATTCTAAATACATCTAATTACAAAATGTTCAATGATCACACTGTTTTAGCCTAATGTACAAAATAATTTTGGCTAATGTTACTCAGAGTTTAAAGAGTAAGCTGGTCAAATTACCTTTTATGTTTCTGACTTATTTTTTTAAGAAGAAAAACTGCACTTTATGGTGAAATTTTGGTTATTATTATTTAAAGACAATACTATTCTGAAAATGTACTTAAAGTACTTAAACTACCACTTTATTTTTAAGTCTGCCCAATTTTAACCAGGGATGATATTTTTGTTTCTGTTTTGAATTCAAATGCAGTTTAAAAGCTTTTTTTTCAGAAATTAAAACAGCTTCAGTTTACAATATTCATGTCCATGTCTATTATTTGATTCTGTCGCCCACTAAAACTGTTTTAAATAAAAAAAACATTTGCATTTGGGGCAAATTTACGTAGCGATTACATACGATTAATCAAGATTAATTCTTACACAGCCTCTAATTAATTGGATTAATTTTTTAATCGAGTCCACCCTAATATATATATGTAGATATATATATGTAGATATATATATATGTGTATATACAGTATATATGTAGATATGTATATGTTGTATATACAGTATGTATATATGTGTGTGTATATATACAGTATGTGTATATATATGTATATGTTTATATATGTGTCTGTGTGTGTGTGTATATATATATATATATATATATATATATATATGCCAGCAACACTCATGACAATTACAAAACAATTACATTGTCAATCATGTTACGTTATTATTAAAATGTTTCCTTTTCTTTTTACTTCTCGCTGCCAGTCAGCTATTTTATATATATATATATATATATATATATATATATATATATATATATAAATAGATAGATATGACAACAACACTCATATCAATGACAAAACAATTACATTAACAATCATCTTACGTTATTTTTAAAATGTTTGCTTTTCTTTTTCATAACTTCTTTAACACACTACTTCTCCGCTGCGAAGCGCGGGTATTCTGCTAGTCTATACTAATAAAAGGCAAAGCCCTCACTCACTCACTCACTCACTCACTGACTCACTCATCACTAATTCTCCAACTTCCCGTGTAGGTAGAAGGCTGAAATTTGGCAGGCACATTCCTTACAGCTTACTTACAAAAGTTGGGCAGGTTTCATTTCGAAATTCTACGCGTAATGGTCATAACTGGAACCTATTTTTCTCCATATACTGTAATGGACGTTAGCTCGATGGCCGTGGGGGGCGGAGCTGGCGTTACATCATCACGCCTCCCACATATTCACGTGAACTGACTGTGACCACAGTACGTAGAAAAGAAGGAAAAGCTCCCAAAGAGCGCTGAAGAAAAACGCTGAATACTTTATTCGCAAGATACAAATTTAATGAGAAGACACAAGGTATAAACGAGACTTTGGCTCACTTTGTAACAGAGTTAAAATTGCTGTAGCGAGAAACTTTTAGGTGCCGGGTCTTAGCTAACATTAAATAAAGCCGTGGACTTCGCAACATCACACAAGAGAGCAGCTCATGTGAACTGACTGAACGCAGTACGAGTGATCACTTCCATGCATCAAACCTGTTCAAAAAACGCATTACACAATTGACAAGGTGATGGCTTTATATGTCGTTCGTTTATAAAACAGCGGAGAAGCTGTGTAAAGGCTGTTTCACAAAAAAACAGCGGAGCTTCTTATATGAGCAGGCAGTCAGCTAAAGAAGGGAATCAATAAATATCTATAATCGTAATAAACGAACAAAAAATAGCGTACAAGCTGCGGATTAAATAAAGGAAATGGGTACCTGAACAGTAAAGTAAGTCTCGAATAGCTACACAATAACTATAAGAATCGTAATAAACGAACAATAAAACAGTACAGAACCGCGAAGCAAGGAGAAACGATAGCCTTATATGGCGTTCGTTTATAAAGCAGCGGAGAAGCTGTGTGAAGGCAGCTACACAAAAAAAAAGCATAGTACCACACTCTGAATGAATTCCTGGCATCACCGTTATACCCTCTGATCTCCCATTTCAATTCAAATGCCTCAAATTTCCAGTAAGGCTCTGCTTCGCGATGACAATTAATAAGTCTCAGGGACAGACCCTACAAAAGGTTGCCATTGATTTGAGGCAACATTGCTTTTCTCCTGGACAACTATACGTTGCATTCTCAAGAGTCAACTCAGTGCACAACTTGGTCATATTACAACCGGACTGCTGAACTGACAATGTGGTATACAAAGAGATCCTTAACAGATAGTTATTGGTATATTTTCCCTCAGTTTAAAAAGGTTTTCTTTTCTTCTTAATAAAATTTAAAAGCAGTTCTTCGTCGCTGTGAAGCGCAGGGATTTTGCTATATACAGTATATATATGTAGATATATATGTATGTATGTATGTATGTTTATATATATGTAGATATGTATATATATATATGTGTGTATATATATATATGTGGATATGTATATATATGTGTGTATATATGTAGATATGTATATATATGTATATATGTGTCTGAGTAAATGTATATGTGTGTGTGTATGTATGTATGTATATGTATGTGTGTATATATGTTTATATGTGTGTGTGTGTGTGTATATATATATTGTAATAAGTGGAGACCAGAGACGCGGAAAGGTTTGGGGCAGCCACCCGCTTATTACGGTTTCCCGGCTGCAAAAGTCTTTGAGGCATTGTAATAGTTGTTTACACAACAGAGTCCAAAACAGAACTGCCTGCCTAAGCCAAGGCAGTGAGCTTTATAGCACAGAGGGCGGAAATGATGTCGCCCTCTGGGCCGGAACTGGAAGTGACATCATCCTTGGGGCCGGAACCGGAAGTGACCTCATTCTTGGGGCCGGAACCGAAGTGATGTGTCCTTCCTGGAAATGGCGGCTCCTGGTGGGATTTCCCGGGTAAGACCTGCAGAGAACTCAGAAAGAGCGTCAGTGCACCCCGCCCCCCCCTGGGCAGATGTATAAACAGTATTTCCTAAGCCCTTCAGCTGCTTCCCATGCACACGCAGGTGACAAGACTCCCCTCAGCCCAGACCCGCCGGGTCGGGCGACCTGCACCGAGAGGTCGTGGGCCCGGGAGAGGGCATCGGCGTTGGCATGAAGAGACCCCTGTCGATGAACGAGCGTATACTTGTACTGCTGCAGGTCAAGAAACCACCTCGTGACCCGTGGATTCGACTCCCTGTGAAGGGCCATCCACTTCAGAGGTGCATGATCCGTCACCAGAGTGAACACGCGACCCAAGAGGTAGTACCGCAGCTGAGTTACTGCCCATTTGATCGCCAGAGCCTCTTTCTCCACCGCCGCACCTGGTCTCCCTGTCCAACAGTTTCCGCTCAGGTACATAACGGGTGTTCAACACCGCCGACGCTTTGGCTCAACACGGCACCCAAGCCTGTGTCCGGCGTCCGCCTGGAGGATAAAAGGGAGAGAGAAGTTAGGGGAGATCAAGATAGGTGCTGAAGTCAGAGCCCTTTTTAAGTCACTGAATGCAGCCCCCGCTTTATCAGACCATACCACCGTATTAGGAGCTCTTTTCTTTGTCAAGTCGGTCAAGGGCGCCGCTCTCTCGGAGAAGCGAGGCACAAACCGGCGGTAGTACCCGGCCAAACCGAGAAGGATTGGACTTGCCGCTTGGTTTGGACGGGCCAGGCCATTATGGCTTGCAACTTGGAACACTGTGGCCTCACAGTACCCCGCCCACTAGGTAGCCCAAATATTTGGCTTCCTCAATCCAAAGAAACATTTCTTGGGGTTGATTCGAGCCCGCCTCTCCCAGTGTCCGTAATACTGCTGTGACCTGCTGTATGTGTTCCTTCCAGGTGCTGGAATAGATGACGACGCCATCCAGATAGGCAGCACAGAACGAGTTATGGGGCCGGAGCACTTTGTCCACCAGACGCTGAAAAGTCGCAGGCCCGTAACCCGAATGGAAGGACACGATACTGCCAGTGTCCGCTAGGAGTGCTAACCGCGGTTTTTCCTTCGGACTCCGTTAAAGGAACCTGCCAGTACCCCTTTGTCATGTCAAGTGTAGTCAAGAATTTGGCTGGTCCCAGTCTCTCGAGGAGGTCATCCACGCGAGGCATGGGATAAGCATCAATCTGGAAACTTGGTTAAGCCGACGGAAGTCATTGCAAAACCTCCAACTGCCGCCAGGCTTAGCAATCAAGACGATGGGACTGGACCAGGGACTACTACTTTCCTCGATTACTCCTAGTGCCAGCATTCGCTTGATTTCCAGTTCCACTTCTACTTTCTTTGCCTCCGGAGTCTGTAGGGTCGCCACGGACGATCACCCCCGGGTCAGTCAATATGTCATGCGCAATCAGAGAGGTCCGACCGGGTTTTTCACTTACCACCTCTGGGACAGAGCGGATAGCTGCTTCGAGCTCTTGTTTCTGCCTGGGGGATAGCTGCTCGCCGAAATTAAGGGAACTTACTTCGCGAGAGAGAGCAGGGCTGTCCGGAGGAGGGATCGGGACCCTCTCCTTCCACGGTTTCAGCAGGTTTACATGATATATTCGCCAGCTGGTCGGCATTGGGCTGTTTCACCAAATAGTCAACCAATCCCTTCCTTTCCTTAATTTCAGAGGGGCCTAGCCAATGGGCGAGCAGTTTAGAGTGAGAAGTTGGTACCAATACCATGACGCGATCCCCGGTTGGAACTCCCGGAGAGTCGTACACGGTCATAAAGGCGGCCTGTGCTGATTGCGCCTCTCTATATGACTTTTAGAATCGGTCTTATTGCATCAAATCTACGCGCAATTGGGCGATATATTCCAAAATATTAGTGGAGGGCTGTGCCTCCCCTTCCCAGCCCTCTTTAAAATATCCAATAAACCCCGGGTTGTCTTCCGTACAGTAATTCAAATGGAGAGAACCCGTAGAGGCTTGAGGAACTTCCGATATGCAAAGAGGACAAGGGGAGGAGTTGGTCCCAATCCTCCCATCCTTGCTGACTACCTTACGTAGCATTTGCTTGAGAGTTTGATTAAATCTCTCCACTAGGCCATCGGTTTGAGGATGATACACCGAGGTCTTTAAATGCTTTATTTTCAGTAACTTGGCAGTCTCCTTGAACGCTTCCGAGGTAAAAGGCGTTCCTTGGTCCGTCAGGACTTCTAGGAATGCCTACCGCAAAAGACTCCTACTAGTTCCCGTGCAATATTTTTGTGGTAGCCGAGCAACGGAACGGCTTCAGGGAATCGGGTAGCATAATCCACGAGGACGAGTATATATTTATATCCTCGGCTGAGGGTTCTAGGGTCCTACTATGTCAACCCCAATCCTATCAAAGGAACGCCAATAAGGGGAAGGGGAACCAGAGGAGCACGGTCCTCCTAGGAATTTGCCGCAGTTGACATTCCGGACAGGAAATGCAAAAGCGCTAACCTCCTCATTAATCCCCGCCAGAAAAACGGAGCTTAATTCGCTCTAATGTTTTATCGGAGCCGAGATGGCCTCCAAGAAGGTGGGAGTGTGCTAACTCGCAAACCTGCCGCCGTAGGTCCGCTGGATTAGCAACAACTTCCGGACCTTCCCTCATGTTCAGCGACCCGATACAACAAATCATTATCAACGACAAAGTGAGGTCCCTGTGGCATGGGCAAATGCGCGCTGGCGTTAACGAGAACCACTGCATTCTTTATGTGTTTCAGAGAGTCGCCATTCCACTGTTCTCTTGAAAGAAGCCGGCGTCGCTCTAAACTGAAAGTGCAACTCAGAGAGCGGGTCCGGTCTGACCTCAAGGGGCGGAGATTCCTCCTCGCTGCCGGGCGCTAGTGGATGACGTAGTAGCCCGCGACGGTCCGGGAGTGTCTTCGTCACTCTCTTGGCCTACCGCCCCACTCCCTGTCGGCTGATTACACGGTGTGGAAGCAACTTGAGATGAATCGTTGTCATCTATAACGAGGCCATAAGTTTTCCGGGGAATGCTTACTAAACTACCGCCGTTACTATCAGACCAGTCTCGCCCGAGGATTACGGGAAACGGAGGATCCGGATGCACCGCCACGGTAAGCTGTCGAAGGGTTCCTCCGAGACATACGTAACACCGGGCGGTATTGTATGTGCGGATATCTCCGTATACATTTTAGACTGGTCTTCTTTTTAATCCACTGTTGCGGTAGAATAAAACGGCGAGCAAGACAGACACGGTACTGGCGGAATCGAACAGCGCTGTTATCTTATGTCCATTAATAAGAAGCTCCCCGTATGTTTATCCGCCAGGGATTGCTAAGGGCACACAAACAACCCCGCCATTGTCCCCTACGGTCCGCCTTGTTCCCGACAGGTCGCAAGCCAGACGGCCCGGCGACTTCGGAACAAGCTCTGGAATGCGTGGAAGGGACTGCTTTAGTGGGTCATAGCTCCCGGTAGTCCACAGAGCGGCTGTTCTGCCCTCCCAGGTTTCACAGCCGCCTCTGGGTTTGCAAGAGCTGCAGCAGCTCGTCCATAGAATGGAATTCGCCCAGGCCGTCTGGGCAAATTCCTGGGGTAGTCTTTTCAGCAGCAGAAAACAGGCCACTTGCTGCACTATTTGTAAGGGGGTTAACTCAATGGCCGTAGCCACTCACCCACCTGTTGCCAGAGAGCCATAGCCTGCTCTGACAGCCCTTTGCTTGGGTTAAACTCCCAGTTTATGATTTCCTTCACCTGCCGCCTGGGGACAACCCATCGCTAACTGGGACCTTGGTCCCGATGGGCAGCTCGGCTTTCCTGCCAAGGAGAGCATACTGAGCCACTCGTGTGTGTTCCCCAGAAGCCAGCCCACGCCTGTGGGTCCCCTACCTTCTCCACGAGATGGGTGGTCCCCACCGGTTATGCTCATGGAGCAGAGCCTGCACCGCCCTTCCTGACCCTCTGGCGCACTCCCGCCCTGAAACTCGCCCCGTACTCACCCACCTGGTTCCGTGATAGTTCGTGTCCCGGTTCATCGGGACACCATCCTGCCGACTACGCCACTGTAATAAGTGGAGACCAGAGACGCGGAAAGGTTTGGGGCAGCCACCCGTTTATTACGGTTTCCCGGCTGCAAAAGTCTTTGAGGCATTGTAATAGTTGTTTACACAACAGAGTCCAAAACAGAACTGCCTGCCTAAGCCAAGGCAGTGAGCTTTATAGCACAGAGGGCGGAAATGATGTCGTCCTCTGGGCCGGAACTGGAAGTGACATCATCCTTGGGGCCGGAACCGAAGTGACCTCATTCTTGGGGCCGGAACCGAAGTGATGTGTCCTTCCTGGAAATGGCGGCTCCTGGTGGGATTTCCGGTAAGACCTGCAGAGAACTCAGAAAGAGCGTCAGTGCACCCCGCCCCCCCCTGGGCAGATGTATAAAAAGTATTTCCTAAGCCCTTCAGCTGCTTCCCATGCACACGTGTGTGACAATATATATATATATATATATATATGACAGCAACACTCATAACAGTGACAAAACAATTACATTGACAATCATGTTAAGTTATTTTTAAAATGTTTCCTTTTCTTTTTCATAACTTCTTTAACACACTACTTCTCCACTGTGAAGCACGGTTATTTTGCTAGTTCTTAATAAACAGAGTTAAAAAAAAGTGTGGAAACATTTTGAACGCCCCTTGTATGATAAGAGAATGCTCCAAAAGTAATACTGGAGTATAAAGGCAATTGCAAATCTAGAAACTAGAAAATCCCTAATATGTTCATCAGGTTATAACTATAACCACCCCATTCATCTATATAAACAATGATAGAAAAACCTGTAATTCAATCAATCAAAATCTGTCAAGAGGGGTCTAGGAAGCTATTTTAAATGAACCAGCTGATCTGCCTTTAAATAGTCATTTGCTGATATTTCTGAATTGTTGGCACAATAAGCAATTATATCTCGTTCTGCAAGGATATCATAATTCTGGTCTAACCAGTCAAATGATATCTTAACTACAAGATGTAGATTACTAAAGATTTAAAAGAATTCACCCAAAAGAAAAAAAACATTTCAGCAAAGAACTATTATAGAAAAAGGTGAAAAGTAAAATAAGGTGTGCATAGCTGAAGTATAAGGGCAGAAATAAGAGTGAAATGTAAACTGACCAACCAGAGATTGTTACAGCTCATTATGAAATTGATGGCTAGCATTCACAGTTAAAGAATAAATCGAGTGGAATTGATGGGAGCTACTATTGATTTTGCGATATATCTAGTTGAAGCAGACAAAATTCAAAATGAGTTTGTGCAAGACAGTATTGACAAGAACATTGTACTTGAAACATTTCCAGTCATTAAGAAATATATCCAAAGAAATGACATTATTTGGAAAAATGCATTATATAGAAAACAACAGCATATTTTCTTTACACTAACATTGAAAGAGGTTTTAACAGCTTTGGAACTGACCACCATCTGCCAAACCCATGAATAGGATGTACTTTATATCAGCTATAGCCCAGTGCTGTTTCCAAAAATGGGGAAGCTTACAATAAAGTAAACACAAAGTAATAAGACCGTCCATCTTTATATGCATCTGAATTCCTGCAATAAATTATCATCTGGCTCAATTAATTCTGTCATAGGTCTGAGACACCGGGTTATGATTAATAGATTATTGAGCCAATGACTAGTCTCTGACTAGAACTGTAGATAGGAGTCAGCCTTTTGTTTGATCAAGATTTTGTCAAAAAGTCTCTATATTCCACTAAACATTTGATTTATAACAGGCACCCAAACTCTGGAAAGAAGCCATAGTCCTTCTATTTGCCAAAAATGCACATCCAAGTTTCCTGAATGATGTCAGACTGGTTGTTGTAACTCCTCATATCAATAAGCAACCTCATTAACAACCTTTGACAATCTGATTAAGACAATGCTTTTAAAAAAGACTTAACAACTTGCATACAAAGCAAAGACGGGCACAAAGAATGCCACAGCTACACTTTTCTATCTGCTGTATGAGCACTTGGAAGGTTCCAAAACCCATACCAGAGTGTTATTTTTTGATCATCTGTTATATTTGATTTTTTATCTAAAAGAATACAGAGTGTGCTTCTCCTGTCTGCTTCTGATGAGAACCCTTCATCAACAGGGTCACCTCGTGGCTGGTGTCTGTCTCCTTTTCGGTTTATTTTGTATACAAGTGACTGTAAGTTCACATTCATCTTTTTCAAAATAAGGAGAACAGTATTAGAACTAAAGTTGATGAATTTCTTAAGTGATGTGATTTATAGCCAAAATTATTAAAATACCAAAAACTATGTCATAGCATTCTCTAATTCAATGAATTCAAACCAGGGTCATGAGGAAGTTTGAGTGTGGTTGCAGGATCGGGGAATTTGGGACCAGATCGTATCCAAGCTATCATGTGGCACAAAGAAGGAACAAAGCCAAATCAAGAAACCAGATCACACACCCACACAACAACCACACACTCAATTTTTTTTTAATAGAGACTTAATTATTAAGTGTGATATCACAATTTTATAAATCTCTTATTGAACCACTTTACACGTTGTTTTATATTATTGGATTGGACATCTCAGCAGTAAGATCAAGAACCTTCTCAACAACATTCTTAAAACTAGTACTAAAGCTATTGAACTGTGGGAATTGTCTCTCGCTGAGCAGTTTCACAATTTGAACCAACTGGATTCTGTTAGATAATATCAATCATCTGTTACCAAAGTTTCAATTATTGCTATCAGGCTGCAGATTTAGTTTCCCAAAACTAATGAGCAATATTTTAAGAACCCTTTTATTCCTAGTGTTATAAGCATTCTGAATTCAATTTACTCTTGTAGTTTCCCTTCCCTGTAAAATGAAAAATAGTGCATTTTAAAAATCGTTTGTAGTGCTGAGTGACAATGTTAGCCTTGAAGAAGTATGAAAATGTAGGGTCACCAAAAGAATGGAAGAGTGAATAACAAAAAAATTGAGAAACAGAATGAATTTACTTGCGGTCAGGGTTGTAATGTGTGTATTGTGGAACTGCCAAATTGAGAACAATCATTAACAAATGTCAAATGCATGGATGATGTATTTTTATCGCTTTATTTATTTATTATTTAGTATATTGTATCCGTCTCTTACCTTTTAAACAAACACATTAACTGAAAATAAATGCATTTCCCTGATATTTTATGAATATAGTGGAGGTGGCATTGTCCTGTAGTCATTAGTTAAAGACATGAATGTTATGTTAAATGGTGTCTCCAAATTTAAGTGTGTGAATGTGAGTGGGTGAGTGTGCCATGTGATTGGTTGGTTCCTGCATTGTTCGCAGTGCTACACGGATTGGTTAGCTTGGTTAACAAGTAAAAAAAATGAATGCACTGGAGAGTTAATTGAGCTACGCCATTTAAAGTTGAAAAGTTTTTGAAAGAAATTTGTTCATTGATATGTTCCATGCAATGCAGTCTACAGAGATATACATAAAGGTAACTGTACATAAATTTTAAGTGTTTTGGCTGTGCTTAGAACAGAGGAAACAAACATACACTAATAAGAATGGCTGTACATCAATGTCTGATAATAACACTTGAATAAATTATAAAGTATGTAACACATAACAAATCCATGAAATATACAAAAAATTGGCCTTGACCTAAACATTGCTGACTAGGAATTTTTAAAATCACAGAATAAACAGTCAAATGGATACAGAAATTGCCAAGAAAAGATAAATACACAAAAAGTATTCAGATTTCTGTTTTTTTGGTAACAATGGAAACATATTACTATTGACATAGTCATGTAATTACAACAGAACATATAAAATGGAGTGGAACAGAAAGAGCGAGAAGTACAGAAACATATCCACAACATACACTCACCAAAGAAATTATGGCTACTGGGAATATTGATCAAAAGGCAGATTTTTTTTTTCCAGATGGAAATGAGCAGAATGACATGCAAGCAATGGGAAAATAAAATAATTGTAATGAACTAATAAACAATTACTTGGCATACAGTAACAATTACCTTCATATTATTAAGTGTTATGTAATTTACATATGATTAAGGTGACAAGTTATTTTTTTATTTCTTTTAGATTTTATTTTTGTAATGCTCAGTTTTTTCTTGTTTTCTGGTGAGTAAATTTGACTTTTTAAAGGGGGTTCCATACGCGTGTCATTAACTGATTTTCTTTACAACAGTATGCAACTGATGTGAATGAATAGGCTTTATAGGTTGTTGCAAAAACAAAATACAAATAATTTTGTTCAACTGCTAGGTACACATGTAGTATGCCAGGTGACTTACAGAAGTAGTGCTTATTCACAGAGAGGTTGGAAGCATGTGCTGAGAAAGCATGTTGTCACAACCACAACACGATAAACCACCCAGATTAAGATCTGAGTGCAGCCATTCAACGGGTGACACATCAGCACCACACTGAACAGTTTGAGTTTTTTTACAGTGGCTGGAGTGCCAATCCTGCCACCAACCCCTGAGTTTTCCCTGCAAGTTGGAGGCTGTGCTTGCAGGGCTGAATGCAGATTCACAGAGAGCCAGCCTGAAATGAATTTACTTTAAGGAAAGTACTTATGAGTCTGTATACTTTATTTGACTGTCAAGAAACGTTTAGCTATCTTAACATTTAATTAAATGTATCCATTTTTCAGTTTACCTTGTTCACTTTATTCTGTTGGGTGTAAAGAAAAACTGATACAATAACGGGAGCATGACAGAATCCAGCCATGAATAGCATGTCAGGCCAAACATTTTCATCTATCAATGCTTTTTAAAGCATCCTTTGTGTCTGCAGCTGGGTGTTTCAGGTATACTCTGTCTACAGACACAATGAGAACTGCATATATTCGTCTGTACATGCAATAAAGACCTTCTTCCCAAGGTGGTCCATTGATATCCAAATCAGATGATAGTTCAGGTTTCACAAAAGGTATCTTGTATTGCACGATTAAGGAAAGTCTGTGAAACCCTTGGAATCACCTCTCACTTGTGTAGGTCATTTTAAAAAGCTACTTTCTAATGTTTTGTAGGGGCAGATCCAAACCGCCGCAGTGTCCCACATTAAGCGGAGGAAGCGGCTTGGGGAAGCCAGTTCCTCCAACATGGGAGGACGTGCCACTGGGTGCGCACGTCCCGCGAAGGGCCGTCCTCGGCAGAGGCAGAGGAAAACCCTGTAGTGTGGGAGGTGGACATGACGCCTTAGCCCAGTAGCGGTTCCGTGGCGGGGACTGCAGACTTGCTGTACGGAGAAGCCGAAGGAGGGAGCATCAGGGGGCCGATCGGAAACGGAGAACATTGGCCCAGCTGAGAAGATGAGCCGAGGGGCTGTGTCAGGGCAACGTCCCCGCCCCTTGTTTTTCTGTTTTATTTACAGGGTCGGGCCCTAGGCTGCAATGTGTTGGCTTGACGCCAAGGCGTTTTCGTCCTCACGGAATGGTCCGCTGGTCCCGGGAGGTCCCAGCTAGCGGGGGAGTACTGTCACAGGTGGCTAGGTGCGGTCGGCAATCAGCCGCCTATTTAAGGAGCCGCCGCCCTGCAATCAAGGCTGGAGTCGGGTGAGGAGGAAGACGAGGTCGTGGCAGAGGAGGCGAAGAGAGGCCTGAGTGATTTGTGTATGTGGACAGTGGCTATTGACTTTGGGGAGACTGGGGGTTTGGTGGCGGTGCACTTGACTTTTGTAATATATTGTGAATAAACGAGTGGTGATGGATAAAACAGTGTCCGCCTGTGTGTGTGTGTATTTCACAATATATACACACTGAAAACCGATGGTGAAAGACAGTCACTCAAACATTAGAGCTAAATAGCGCACAGCTTAACTTTTAGGGCTGATTTACTAGAACAGGATGGTGGAAACATTTCCAGATTGTTGCTGAGTCCTTGGCTCTTCAGCTCTGTCCAGATGACTTGGTTCAGTGAGCTATCCCAAGGATTAGAGAAATTGCTGATTGGCAGGTAGATGGTTAAACAGTTGTGAAAGACAGGTGCAGTAGGATATGTGTAGTAGATGCTGTTTCTGTTATTGTATTCAAATGTTGTTTGATTAATCGATGTCTTTTAAAAGTGGGAGGAAATGGGAGTATGGAGAGAAACACACACACAAGCCAGAATTTAAAGTTGTGACACATTGTTAATTTTTTAAGTTATATTTGCTATTTATTATGCAAATATTCTAAATATAAAAATTTTCTTACAGATCCCATACATTAACACTCACCATCAGTGATATAAAAAGACACATTTAATATCCACTGTAACAACTTGCCAGTAAAAATCCTTGGCCGTGTAGTGCATCAGATGATCTGATGTAGTATACAAGTGCAGAGGGAGCTGAAAGGCTGCAGTTAACAGTTTGCCATGGTGAGAAAATTTGAATTCTCCTTAGAAACGTTTGATTATTATCCAGAGCAATGAGATATTAGTATAACTCTGTCCTTCTCCAGGACATCTCCTGTTCGTGTTCAGTGCCCTGTCAACAAATGTAAAATAAATGATATTTCACTTATAAATTAGTTCTTTGCCATTTAATTTCTGCAGATCCAGCATTATGTACTTAAAAATGGTTTTGTTTGCTTGAGATGAAATCCAGCTTAACATGGATAGCAAAATTTACCTCATATAAATCTGTACATTAAGGGATAAATTGTTATTTGCGCAAGCAAAATTATATTTAACATAGACTACTTTTTTCTAATTTTATATTGGCAGTTATGTCTCAAGAAAATTATACATTTGAATACTTAATATTTTAAATATAGTTTTTGTATTTTGGATGGATGGGTGCAAATATATAAAAAAATAAATAGATTTAACTTGTGTCTCACTTTATTTTATACTATTTTATACTATTCAATCATATCCATTCAGCTGAATCAAAACCCATTACAGTTTACCTTTTTGTTTTACCTCTAATAACCAGGGTAAAAAAACATTAGAATTATGTATTTTTATTTTGTTACAAAGGCATTATTTACATTTTCAGGTACCTAAAAGTAATTGGTTGTAATGTGATAGGAAAAAGTGATATGTTTTTAAAGAAAGTAGAAAAAAGGCTTTGAATCTAGCACACTTTCTTTTTCCTTTTAAACAGTAATATATTCATTGTATTTATGGTTTCAATGGATATGTGTACCTTACAATAGCAACACAAATTACTTTTACAATATTTTTATAAATCAGTTGTCACTTCTGCCCCCCAGTGTCCTGGGAACATTTACACACATATATCGATTTTGTCCTCCTGGTATGGCTTTTTGGTCTCTAATCTCTTGGTCGCTCTCTTCAGTGCTGTCTGTTCCTATTTCCCACTTGTCATATATTCTTTTATTTCTAGACCTTTTAGGTCTTGTTCTTTTTTTACACCAGTGTAAATTGTGTCATGTTTGGGCACAGTAGCTGTTAAACTTCTCTTTAGATGGAAGACCCCTGCCCTGATTACCTTGCGGAAGTTTATCTACCTTTTATAAATTGAATAGCTGTGTTACTGAGGTTCACCTGGGAAATTTCCTAAGAGAATAGGCCTTGAGGACATTGGCGTCAGGTAATAGGATGTGTTAGAAGTACTATGGAACTATCTGTTGTGGTGGATGGCCGGCCCTCACCCCCAGGCCGCCAGGAGGAGTTCTCCCGACAGCATGGATGGGCCCCGAATTCCAGCAGGGCCTCATGGACTATGTAGTTTTTATGCACAGCCCTGTTGGATATCTTGGGGACCACTGGGAGTCGCTGTCGGGAGGTCTGTGGACTCATATATGCCCTATAACCCGGAAGTGTGTCATAATCCCGTGACAGGAAGAAACAACGTGCTTCCCGGGGCGAAGATACGGACTATTTACCCTAACCCGGAAGGAATAAGGACTTGTGGACTGTTGGGCCGGAACACCTCCGGGTCAGGGAGTATAAAGGACTCTGGGAAAGCCTAGACAGGGAGCTGAACTGGGAGGAAGAGTGGCTAAGTGTCTGGGAGAGGAGGATTTTGTTTGGAGAGTATTATTGGTGATTAGTTTCTGTATGAGTAGTGTGGAGTGGAAGGTGCTTGGTGCACTGTATTATAGTAAAATAAATAATAGTTCTACTTTTACCTGCTGTTTGGCGTCGTACCTGAGGGTTCAAGAAGTGGATCAGAACCTCTACTGCTACACTGAGTACTTTTCTGTATACTATATTTATTTATTTATTTGTTTGTTAACTTTTATTAATTATTAGTTTATTATTAGTTCACTGGAGCTCCTTACTCTGAAATATGCTAGATAAAATTGACCAAGACTAAAACATTCCTTCTGTAGATCAATTCCTTTTTTTACTGACTGACTTTGACTTTTGTTGATAGTCACTGCAAAATACAATTTAATGGGAAACTGTATTCTTTTGAATTGAAACAGGTAATTAGTAGGGATTATAGGAATTTAGGGTATAAAAATAATTTCACACTGCAGCATATCTTGTAAAAATGGCAGTTAAATAGTGGATTAGTCGAAAAATGTAAAAAATTGCAATAAAAATAAAATTCTTTATTTGTTAAAGTAAAGTTCTGGACCCCTTTGGTACTGTGTCTCTTCGGAGAATCCTTGGGTACCGCTGGTTTGACTTTGTGTCATATGAGGAGTTGCTCACGGAGTCCTTAATGAGGCACATTACCTGCATTGTAAGGAGCGTCAGCTATGGCCATGTGGCGTGATTCCCAGAGGGTGATAAAGCTTGCAGGATCCTCACTGTTGAGGACCCGAGGGGCTGGACCAGGGTAAGGGGGCACCCATGTAACATCTGGCTATGGCAGATAGAAGGTCATTTCCAGACCATGACGCTGGACTGCATAATTGCCAGTGGTGTTGCCAACCAGAATCCTGGGCTATTTCATCATGTGGTGGGTGTGGCAATGCACTGTACATGCTCCCTAACCTGACCTGATGATCTAATAAAATAAAGATACAGCAAACATATAATTTGTCACTGTTTTAATACATTAAATACTGTAAATTCCTAATATATTAATATGTATAAAATAAAATTTATGTATAACACAAAAATTCCTCCTTTTTTTGCCTTTGCCTTTTGCCTTTTCCAGACATTGTATGACTTTTTGTGCTCTTTAAAGCTTCACATAGTAACAGAACTTTTTGTGAAATAAATCTTTTATATATAAAAATTCTATGTCTTGATGGGATTTTCTCCTGTATTGGACATTTCTGGAATTCTTCAGTACATACATGCTTGGGAAATCTCAAGCGGCACAGCATCCAAGACACCTTCACTGCAATTGTCCATCCACTCTATTGGTTACTGGTGACATTCACATGGCCTGTCAATCACTTCTGCTGTATCCTTTATTTACATAAAGCATGTTCTTAGTGCATCAACAAGCATGTAAGCTAGTATAATATTAATAAATATCAACAAATAAACAAATTATTGGGTAATATAAAATTGTTTGCTAATCTTCCTTTTTCTATCAGGTCAAGTATGTTTTTGACTGTGTTCTGTGATTAGCTGCATCCACATTCAGGGATTTTTCCTGCCTTATGCCCAATATAATTGCACAAAGAAAAAGTGCATGCAATGACAATTTGTTAAAAAAGGAGCAAGAGTTAATTCAATCAATGTGGAAAATAGAGGTTTTTTTTTAATATGTGGTAATACATTTTACCAGGTTGTAGGGATTTCTTTTTTTGTGACACAGTACTGAAAGAAGAGAGTTCTTAATATTTCAGACCACATAAATACACAGTATTTTAATTAAAGATACAGTATTTGGGTTCCCTTGACAGAATGCAAGGACATTATACTTTGAAAAATGAATGACAAAGGCGTTTTTAGGAAGTATGAAAAGAGTGGGAAATTGCCAGGAATGTACTTTATTAACCATTACTATAACTAATTTATCCAAATGTATTATTATTCTTTAATAGAAAAAAAATCTGCATCAAACTTAATGAAAACTATAGCTATAAGTGTATGGGGTGAAGATTGAGATCAAGAAAGTGTGTCAATTTAATGGCAAGCAAGCTAAATAAGTAAATACATACACAATAATAAACAGGAACGATGCCACTAAGCCAAAGCAATGATATGGAAGTTCAATGTATGCATGACCCCATAAATTATATACAAATTAATGCAGCAAAAATGAGCAATGTATGAATAACATTCAGTGGAAAACTCCAGGGTCTATTTGATACCTGAGTAAAATAAATACTCAAAAAACAAAATGAGGCATTGACTGTGCTAGTGAGTGCTTGGAGAATCACTGAACTGAGCAGGTTGAATGTATGGTTATGGATATTCTGCAAATTAAATGGGACAAAGTGTCAGCTGTGGCATTTTATGTCATGGAGTGTGTTCAATTTTATGCAATGATAATCTAAACAAATGGACAAAGCTGTTTATTTTAACTGTAACTATGTTAAAATTCCAAAGCAGATACTACAGTTTAGATGATTGAGATGGCATTCAGGATGAGACAACCACCTAAATACTTAACTGCAATGTAAGGACTTCATATATTTTTTGGTTGGAATAATAAGAGTAAAGTCAACTCTGCCAATAATAAGAGTAAAAGTCAATTACGGTTCCCCAGGCCCTTAAGCTGTCTCCTAAATACACCCCCACCTTAGCACAGACCCACCCCGTAGGGCGACCTGCACTGAGAGGTCGTGAGAACGAGAAAGGGCATTGGCGTTGGAGTGAATGAATAAGCGAATACTTAAACGGTTGAAGTTCAAGAAACCACCTGGTGACCCGAGGATTCGACTGTTTGTGTAAAGTCATCCACTGTAAGGCTGCATGATCCGTCACAAGAGTGAATTCCAAAGCCAAGAGGTAGTACCTCAACTGTGTAATCGGCCATTTAATCGTAAGTGCTTCCCACTCCACTGCCGAATACCTGGTCTCCCAATCCAACAGTTTCTGGCAGAGGTACATGACAAGGTGTTTTACACCATCAACGTTTTGGCTCAATACGGCACCAAGATCTGTGCCCGAAGCGTTGGTCTGGAGAATGAAAGAGAGAACTCAGGAGCTTTCAAAATTGGTGTAGACGTAAGAACGCCCGATCTGACGCTGTTCGTTTTCAAATAATATTGCATGTACTGTGCGTTGAAACTGCTGCACTGAATAAGCTGACTCCTTCTGTAACAGCGTCAGCGTGTATTCAAACCCGATCTGACGCTGTTCGTTTTCAAATAATATTGCATTAGTGCGATGATGTTTTTACATATATTGTCTCTTTCATTCATCTTGCGGTTTGTAATCAGTGACCGCTGTTTTTCCCCGATCTTGCCAGTTCACATGTTGCTGTATGGTGGTGTTTCTTTGTACTCCAGGACATGCAGAGGACAGAATAGTACAGAGCAGTAAGTTCAGCGCTATATGCAATCAGACAGACAAACAGGCAGAGAAGGCACTAGATATATAAATAAACATGGAAGGCACTGTATAATAGATATACTGTATAAAAAACAGCTAAGGGGATAGATATATAGATAGGTAGGAAGGAAAGGCACTATATGATAGGCAGACAGGGAAGCTCCTATATAATAATAAAATTACTCTTATTACTATGTAGATAGACAGGGAGTTCAGCGTCGCAGCGTGTATTCAAACCCGATCTGACGCTGTTCGTTTTCAAATAATATTGCATGTACTTAACTATTTTAGAATAAAAATATACATTTGATTTCAGTCTTTTTTTTTTATTCAGTTCCATTCTCTCAGTCGCGTTCACAATCCCCCCCCAAATCTGACAATGCTGTTTTCACATAAAGATGCGCTATAACTCAAATGTGATTTATTTGGAGACGCGCTATACTCGAATGTGATTTATTTGGAGACGCGCTATACTCGAATGTTATTTATATAGGGAAGAAAGTACAATGTCAGGTGCTCATTCAGTGTAATAGGAACCATAGCACAGAGAAATGTGTACACTGCAACAAGCACACATGTCGTGAATGTAGGAAGGGTGTGTGGAAATTGTTAATAATTGAATGTGATGATTTTATATAGCACGGATCTGAAATCAGCAGTTCTTAGCATTGCACCACGCAAGCTGTCGTATCAACCGCCTACTGTAACTTGCTTTATTTTTTCTTCACTTATAGTCTAGAATAAAAGTGCACTTGTTTTTTATTCTTGTACACCAACATATGTTCCTGTGTTTGAGCGACATGGGCATGCTCAAAAAAATAGACGTGTAATGCCACGAAAAGTGCATGCAGGCACTTCAGTTCGCAAGCATTGGTACGAGAATGCAGTCACAAGTACGCTGCAGAGCTACAGCGCATCTTTATGTGAAAACAGCATTCTCAGATGGGGGGTAGGGAAGAATCCTGAACACGACTAAGAGAATGAAAAGTGAATAAAAAAAAAACTAACCTTTACAAGTATCATAAATTACACTGGCTGTTACACACTGAAATCAAATGCATGTTTTTATTCTAAAATAGTAAGAATAAGAGCAATTTACTTCTCAAAACTGAACCATGTGGGATCGAACTCATGACCTTTTGGATACTAGTCAGTGGCTGATACCATTACGCTACCGTAGCAGCTGTAGTAAGTATGTGTCAATATAGCATGCTAAGGTGGCTTTTTTCTGCAGTTATATTTTTGAATAAAAGCATACTTGTTCTGTTATATTTGTACCTTTTGTGAAAGTGCTTGATATTTGGACTTCAGGCTTCATACATTATATAGTTTATGCTTACATTTTGTCATTTACTACTACAATATGAAAAACGTTTCTGTTTTAAAAATGTGTTTACATGGATTACTGTAGAAACGGAACACACGTGAAATGCGTGTATTCCAAATAATGATCTATTATTTCCACTGTAAAACTCCACTTCACTCCCAGATACTCAATCAAGGCATGAGCTGAGAGAAGCTTGTGCACGTTCTAAGTCGGTGGGGAGATGGAATAGCCGGCTGCTTGCAGCCTGATTTTTATCAGCACATTTAAATGACAAAAGACGCTGGTGGAGAGCTGTGAAGCGATTTAAGGTGGGACGGAATTACGAGTTTTTTCGTAGGCTCTGGTAATTCTAGTGTTAATCATGTCAAGTGTGGTCAAAAATTTAGCTTGGCCAAGACTCTCGAGGAGGTCGCCCACTCGGAGCATTGGATAAGCATCAAATTGGGATACTTGATTAAGCCAATGGAAGTCATTGCAAAGCCTCCCATCAGGCTTATTAACCAATACAATTGGGCTGGACCAGGAACTATAACTTTCCTCTATTACTCCTAGTTCCAGCATACACTTGATTTCAAGTTCCACCTCTATTTTCCTTGCCTCGGGAAGTTGATAGGTCCGATCTCTAATGATAACCCTGGGCGCTGTCACTATGTCATGCGCAATCAGAGAGGTTCTTTTGGGTTTTTCACTCACCACCTCCGGTATGGACAGGATAGCTGCTTCCAGCTTCCGGCTCTGGTTACAGTTTGACTCTGTACTGAAATAAAGGTTGATGGTGTGAGCAAAGAATGAGCTGGACTGAGCAGAGGTGGGATTAAAATCTCTTTCCTTCCAGGGCTTCAGCAAGTTCACATAATAGATCCTCTCGCTTGGTCCACGATTTGGTTGTTTCACCAAATAATCAACAAGTCCTTTCCTCTCCTTAATTTCATAAGGTCCTTGCCAGTGGGCAAGTAATTTTGAGTGGGAGGTGGGAACTAAGACCATTACCCGATCTCCCGGGTGGAATTCTCAGAGGGTCGTACCACGATCATAATAACGGGCCTGTGCTGCTTGCACTTTTTCTAAGTGACTTTTTAGAACAGGTCTAATTTTTCCAAATCAATCACGTAACTGCGCGATATACTCCAATATATTGGTAGAGGGAAGGGCCTCTCCTTCCCATCCTTCTTTCAAAATATCCAATAATCCCCGAGGTTGTCATCCATATAATAATTCAAAAGGTGAAAACTCCGTAGAAGCTTGTGGGCAAAAAGTACGAGGGAGAGGAGCTGATCCCAGTTCCTCCCGTCCTTGCTGACCACCTTGCGAAGCATTTGCTTGAGAGTCTGATTAAACCTCTCCACTACCATCAGTTTGAGAATGATACACCGCGGTCTTTAAGTGCTTTATTTTAAGTAACTTGGCAACTTCCTTAAACTTCTCCAAGGTGAATGTCATCCCTTGATCCGTAAGTACCTCTTTAGGAATGCCATCATGCGCAAAGACCTCTTCAAGTTCCCATGCAATTATTTTTGACGTGGCTCAGTGTAGGGGAACAGCCTCAGGATATCGAGTAGCATAATCAACAAGGACTAATATATATTTATGTCCTCAGGCTGAGGACTCTAAGGGTCCTACAATGTCAACCTCAATTCTCTCAAAGGGAACATCAATTAAGGGAAGGGGAACGAGAGGAGCACGGTCCCTCCTAGGGATTTGCCGTAATTGACAGTCTGGACAAGAGATGCAAAAACTGCGAACCTCCTCAAAGGAGGTGGGCGTGTGCTAATTCACAGACTTGCCACCGGTAAGTTTGTGGTATTAAGAACAGCTTTTTTACCTCCCCCTCATGCTCAGCTATTCGATATAATATAACTGTCGCGGTAGTACATATCAGCGAGCAACAATGGAAATATTACTATTGGTATCGGGAAGTGCTTCTACTTTATATCCATTAAGTATTACCACTCCTGTATGTGTTAGCATTACGGGGTTGACAAGTGAACATAAACCGCCTCTCCCCGTCCACCTGCATCCCTGGCTGGGCAACATTTCTGGGGAGTCCATTCAACAACAAAAAGCAGGCAACCTGCTGCACTATTTGAAATGCTGTCAGCTCAAACGGCCTTAGCCAACGGGATGTTTGTTCCCAGAGAGCTTCTGCCTACTCCCAGGTAGATCGCTCTGGATCTAACCCAATTTTTTAAGGTCCTTGACTGCTGGCCTGGGGAAAGCCCGTATTTATCTGGAATCTTAACCCCCTTGGGCAGCTCAGCTCTCTCCTCTGAGAGAACATAATGAGCACCCTTCGTTTCCTCCATAGGAACCAGCGCACATCTGTAAATCTCATCCATATTCTTCCTTTGAGAAAATACTAGCCCAGTTTCGTATTTAGGAAGCGGAGCCTGCACCAAGTCACTCCTGACCCCCGAATGAACTCCCCACCAGGAAACTCGGTACTTTCTCACCTGATTAATTCTTTGGTCCTGTCACATTTTCTTTCGGGAACCACCATCCTGCCAGCTACGCCACTGTAATAAGAATGAGTCTCCAGACATTATAAAGGTTTGGGGCAGCCACCCATATATTATTTCCCAGCTGCAAAAGTTTTTGAAATTTTTGAACAGAGATATTCACAAGACTAAGTCCAAAACAGAAGTGATTATTTGGAGATAAGATGGTTTTAAGGGCTGGGGAAGGAAGTGATGTCATCTAGTATGGAACCGGAAGTGACATCATCAGAGGTGCCAAAACCGGAAGTGACATCATCAGAGGCACATCAGCCGGAAGCAACATCATCAGAGGTGCCGCAACCTGGTAAGATTTCCTGGAAATGGTCTGCAAGAAACTGAGAGAGACAGTCCGCACACTCTGCCACCCCCCTTCTGGTGTAGTATTACAGTTCCCCAGGCCCTTTAGCTGTCTCCTAAATGCATGTTTGTGACAATATATAAAACTTAAAAAGTATATAAAATGTTTGCATTTTGTACACTATTCAGGTACTCATAACATAATATAACTTCATTCTTTTTCTCTTTAAGTTTATCGTTTGTTTCCTCAGAGGTTGATGTGCTTGCTGTTTCCTGAGCAGCTCTTCTTTTCTTTACCCTAGCAGCCTGCTTCTTCTCTTCTTTTGTCTGCATCTTTTCACGTTAAAACTGATTAAGTTAGTTTTTGTGTTGCAATTTCTTAGTATGTTTTTCTTAATTTTTCACTTAAGCTGGCACTTAAATCTTCAATCTGCCTCAAGAATGATTTAGCCATAGACGTGCAATAAAATAAAATAAAAATTAAAAGAGTAACAATAGGTCAAACGGTTTGCGAGCTGCAGGTGACTTAAAATCCTGGACAGACAAACAAACAGCCACGGTAGCATATTATATAAGAAGATATTTTCAAAATTCAGTTCCCATTGCCTTTTTACAGAATGCTGAGCTTAAGGGCTATTTATATTGATTGGCATATTCTCATAATTCTGGGAGGAGTTGGGAAGTGGCAGCTGGAGCATGCATGTGCGTTACTTTTCAAGCTGACCAGGATTTTTGGTGCAGAAGAATGTGGACGTTGGCGTTTGCACAGATTCCTGCATCTGGATTTTTTTGTGCATATACACAAAGCCGAAATATGCTTACGCACAGAAAAATCCAGATGCAGGAATCTGTGCATACTCCAACTTCCACATACTTCCGCTACATAAATGCCGGTTAGCGTGAAAAGTAACGCTCATACATGCACCTTATGTCCTGCCCCAACTCCTCCCAGAATTATGCCTCTTTGAATATGCAAATCAATATAAATCACCCTTAAGCTCAGCCTTCTGTGAAAAGACAATGGGAAAAGCACGGGGGAAAATATACGAATTTCAGCGAATACCAAGTGGAGGCCAGGAAAAACTAACTACTTGTTGGTTTAAATAGTGGCATAAACAACAAAAGGAAGTTGATTTAGTGACATAGAGTGTTGGAGAAACTTGAAAGCTCAGATATCAAAGTCGCCGTGAAAAGACGAGTCGTAGCCTACCGTCTGAGTGTCATATGAAAGCTTATTAGGGCACAGAGAAAAAAAAGGCACACAGTGGGGGAAAAAAGCACGAAATGTCAACTTCAATCTCGAAATTTTCACTTTAATCATGTAGTTTATTTTGTCATTAAAGTAGAACATCATAAACGTCATCTTAAAATCGTTTAATTAACCAGTTTCTCAAGTCACATCGTAATTAAAGTAACACATTAAATGCTTTGTTTTGTATGTGATCTTCTATGTGCTCTATGTGTGTGAATCACTACTTGCTTCTTAAACCGGCTCTCTTCCTCCGACAGGACACAGAATACATTACATTCGTGATATTACAGCTCTCTGAATAACTAAAATACTGAGATGTATACGTGATATAATTTTCATGGCGACAGGAGTTAAAGGACGTTATTAAACATGGGTTTCACGGCGCAGTGATTGTGCTTGACCTTCGATGAAATTATTTATTGCAGCAGTACTCCTGGGTGGCTCTAGGCTTGTGGCGGCCCTGGGCAGAAAAAGAATTGGTGGCCCCTTCGCCCACCAATGTCAATATGGTATCTTATGCACAGTGGATGGCCACGTCCATTGCGGACACTGCATAGGCGCCTCGTGCTCATGACATAAGCGTTTAATTTTTGTCGAAATTTGCTGCTACATTTTTAGCTGTGTCTTTATTTTCTCATTCTGTTTAATATTCAATATATATTGGTGTGGCCGCCCCTGCAGTCCTTGCTTTTCTTTCTCCAAGTAACCGATTGCCACAAAATCAGCTCTGTAATAGAAGTTAAGCCATCTGTAAGATTAGAGCGCCGATTCCTCAAAACGTTTAAGGAACATTGAACTATCTTCATAGTACATGTTTAATTATTCTATCCTTCACGCCAGCCCCAGTGAAGAATACAGATTATTTAAATGAAGTTAAAGTTTTACCTGTATAATACAATAAACATATTTTGCTGCATTTCATCTTAAAAATGATATCATCATCATATGTAAATACGTGCTTTATAAAGTGGCTCAGGTTGTGCAATATTATAACTGTAGTGCAAGTTTACAGTGAGGTAAGGAGCAATTGATTGAGTGCGTTTATAGTTCTTGGGATGAAACTGTTTCTGAACCGCGAGGTCCGTACAGGAAAGGCTTTGAAACGTTTTGCCGTGGCAGAGACAGCGTGTGCTTAATGCCGTATACCAATAATTCTCTTTCCGATCAGCTGCTGCTGTGATTCACACTCAAATACAGTGATATAAATACTGGTGCAGTGAGAGTAATATGGAAAAAGATGATCCGAGGTTTTATACATCGCGATTTGAACGTGGAAAAGTTCTTACGCAACAATTCAGTGCATACGCATCTTTTATACAGTCCATGAGGCCCCAGGTGACTAACAAAAATACGAACAAATTAAAAATGAAAAACTGAAATCACTCATTCATATAATTATTCAGACTCTAAATTCAGTATTTTGGTAACAATTACTGTTTCAGATCTTCTTGGGTAAGTCTCTACAAGCTTTGCATACCCAGATTTTTATATTCATCTATTGCAATTACTGCTTTTAAATGATAAGTTTACAATGCTTAGATTTCTTCATTGGGGTCTGATTACGTTTTTAGAGCCACCTTTAATATATTTTTCATATGTAAGGCAATATATAAAGACATGGAAGCTTTTGCTGCACTTTACTTTTCAGAACTTTAATGCTGGCACTTTAGAACACAAACTAAACACGTAAGTCTTATAATTCATTGGATATTTTTAAGTAACAGTTATTTTGGTATATGTACACTATAATATTATTAACGAATACAATCTTTTAACAGAGTAGTAAATACATGTTCATAGCATTGTATTTTTCATTTGTAAATAAATACAAATTAAATAAATGATGTTCTGTTAAATTTATTTTAATAAGCTATAATATATAGATTAGTGGGTCTTACAACGAGGTTGATTCTTTCCTTGTGCCCAATATCACTGGGATAGTTTTATTTCTTTTCCACTAAATACAATCGATCTGTTAGGAACAAAGCCATGTTTTAACAACTCTGAATGCTTTATATTCTAAAAAGTGCAATAAAATCAACATATATTTGAGAAAGTGATTGAAAGGTGTATGTCATCCAAGCCGATAATTGTTAAAATTTTACATTTAAAAAATTACTGTCAGTTTACTAAACTTTGATCATATGAATATACTGTAAATATTGCAAATTATAATAAACAACAAGAACATGCTACAGTTAGCACAATTAAACAATATCTTATTCTGATTGAATACTTTGTTTTTGTGTTTGTTTGCTTTATTTGACTTTGTCAAAAAATATAAGTTATACATGTAAGAATTTCTCTTCCTACCTCTATTAAACAGAATGGAATTTAAATCTAGTAAGTGTGATGCCAGGAACAAGATGGATTTTTGTGTAAATAAGAGAAGAGGAAAGCATTGCAGCAGTGTGGTTGTGTGGCTTTATTCTACTTTTAATGTAGCTTTATTGCATTAAGCTATTGTCCATATTGCAAGTACAAAACAATGATAAAAAGACATTTTGAAGTGAAGCTTCATAAGATAAATCAGCAATTTTTAGTACTGACAGCAAACAAAACGATTACCAATCAACTCCCTTTATATACAGTATGTTTGTTCTAACAGTTGTTCAAATTAACTGTTGATTTTAAAAATATTACTGTATTTACTAAATATGGAAGAATGAAAATCCTCTTATACTGTAATAAAGGTGTTCCACATACAGTATTGTGATCTTGTGACATAAATGACATATGATGTAATAAATTACTTATTTCTCAAAATCAAATTTACATGCTTGAACATTTAATTTTTGTCTAAAATAAATTGCTTAGACTTCTTGCCTACTGAAGATGGCTGTCTTGTTTTGAAATGTTCAGTTATTTAGGCCAATGCAGAAAGGCTAATTGTAGGCTTGGGCTACTGTAGGATCCTCAACACCATAAGATCTGCTGTTGCAGAGGCAGTGGTGGGATTGAAGGAGAGATTGTACAAAATTCCAAAGATTAATTGGATTAAAATAAATTAAGATTAACTGAATATAGTTAGCCATCCTTTCTGAATCATTCTCCAAAAGTTTTATAAAAAAAACACTTTATTGTTTTTATTCATAATTAAAGTATTTACTAGTCACATATTTTACAGTACTGTCAGCCTTTGGTAAATCCAGTTTATGAAATATGTTTTATTAGTATTTACTAAGTAGATATTGTAAAATGTTTGCAAGAGAAGTACAACAAGTCAAGTTGGAGAGCATGCACTGGTACAGTGTGTTGACACACCCACTATACAACGAAACAACAATCCCGGTTGGCAACCCCCCAGTCAGATACGCAGTTCAGTCCCACCCTCCAGAAATGACCCTATATCTGCCGCAGCCAGGTGTTACGTGGGCGACCCCTTGGCCTGGTCCAGCCACTCGGGTCCCCAACAATGAGGACCTTACAAGCTGGATGACCCTCAGGGAAACACGCCACATGGCTGTAGTGCCGTAACTGACACTCCCCCACAATGCAGGTAATGTGCCTCATTTGGAACTCCATGAGCAACCGCTCATTCGACACAAAGTCAAACCAACGGTACCCAAGGTTTTTCCAGAGGGACACAGTACCAAAGGAGTCCAGTCTACGTCTCAGGTCACTGGATAGCGTCCATGTCTCACAACCATATAGAAAGACAGGAAGCACCAGGACTCTAAAGACTTGGACCTTCGTCCTTTTGCACAGATATCGGGAGCACCACACACCCCTTTCCAGCGACCTCATGATCCTCCATGCTCTCCCAATCCATCTACTGACTTCATAGGAAGAATCACCAGAGACATGAATGTCACTGCCAAGGTAAGTAAAGCTCACGACAAGGTCGACACTCTCTCCGCAAACAGACACACTGTTGATGGCTGTATCCAAGAGGTCATTAAAGGCCTGGATCTTGGTTTTGATCCAGGACACCCGCAAGCCCAGATAATCAGACTCCTCGCTCAGTCTCTCGAGCGCCTCGATCAGAGCCTCCATTGACTCTGCGAAGATCACAGCATCATCAGCAAAGTCAAGATCCGTGAATCTTTTTTCACCAACAGATGCCTAAAAGCCGCTGGACCCCATGACCTTGCCCAACACCCAGTCCATACAAGCATTGAACAGAGTAGGAGCAGGAACACACCCCTGACGAACCCCAGAATCAACTGGGAAAAACGCAGAGGTTCTGTCTCCACTCTGTACAGCACTCACAGTACCATTTATACAGGCTGGCCATTATATCCAGCAACCTCAAGGGGATCCCACGAACCCCCCACAGGGCAGCTCGATCAACTGAGTCGAACGTTTTACGAAAATCGACAAAGGCTTCAAAGAAACTCTGCCGATATTCTCGTTTGCGCTCCATGAGAACCCTCAGTGCTAGAATGCGGTCGATGGCAGACTTCTTAGGTTTAAAATCAGACTGTTCCAGTCGCTGGTAGGCGAGCAAGTGATCACGGATCCTATTGAGGACGACGCTAGCAAGGACCTTACTCTGCACCGAGAGCAGTGTTATCCCCCTGTAGTTGCTGTAATCCAGGTGATCACCCTTCCCTTTCCAGATAGGGACAACAAATCCCATTTTCCTGTCAGTTGGGATGATGCCAGTCTCCCAAATGGAAGCAAAGATTGCTTGCAATGCCAGGAGGACAGCCTTACCACCTGGCTGGAGAAGTTCACTGCTGAATACCACAGATCCCTGCAGTCTTCTATCCCCTCAGTTGGTTCACCACCTGTGCAATCTCAGTGAGATTGGGTGGTTCACAGCTAATTGGAGGATCAGCAAGAACCATGGACCCAGAGATATCCAACATCCTAGCTGGAGGATCAGCTTTGAACAATGTAGCCAGCCCAGCAGGTCACAACTGCAGTGTCATCCGTAAGGACCATTCTATCAGCCGTCCTGACTGTGACTCTCCGAGGAACAGATTCAGATGTGCGTAATGCTTCGATTCCTCTCTAAGCAGGACATGGGTCGCTAGACTACAAATGGTGTGTCACTTGCTCACAGATTCCTCTAACAAACAGCTCTTTATCTGCCCTCATAGCCCTCGCAGCCATCCTTCTCAGTTCCTGGTACAGACCAGAGTTGCCATTGAGCCGGGCACTGCGACTCCTCTCGATGATATCCAGGGTGTCCTGCAAGATGAAACACCTCCTTCTTGGAACACATGTAACATCAACCCAACCCTCAGCAACCTTCAGGGTCTTGTCACGGAGTGTCTTAAATATCACATTAGGATCAGCAGTAAAACCTAATATGTGTAAAATATATTTTTTAATTCTGTGAGTGTGTAAATAGCAAATATATTATGAACTTTTTCAGGTACACAAGACAGATGTTTCAAGGTAAGTTAGTTATACTCATTAATGATGAGGCCAGAGAGTGGAAACATGTTGCATGTCGATTAGCACATGCAGGTAAAGAATTTCAATGCAGTCTGTACAAGTGATAATAATGACGCTATAAAGCTACATCAATAAACTGGCATCTTATGCAACTGGTTTCAGTAAATATTTATATTAAAAGTTAATGTGTATTCTTAAGTTGATCAAAAAAATTAATTTGTGTGTGTGTGTTTTGTCCATCTAGCCTAAGGATATCACTCATTATTACTCAACATATTTTATTGTAGGCAAAATAATTTAAAATTTAACTCAACAAACTTATTTTTGGTGGCACTTAGATAAAGGAATACAAATTCTGCTTTTGAATGCATTTAACATTTTGTAAGTGATTTATTATTTGAACTAAACCATGTATATGTGCCAGTAGCAGTGTCCTTTTCTCCATTGATTATAATGACAATGATGACACTTGTGTTACTGGGATCAAGTGGGCATGTGAAATATGTGGTATGTGTGTACATGGAGAGAAAGATTTTTATTTTAAAACTTGGACTCTCCTCCCACTACTCGCTTCGCTTTCCAAACCCGGGGGCGGGCGCTTGGCCCCCATCTATCCCGCAGCTGAACCACTCTGTTAGTGAAAGCTATTGTATTTAAAGATATTGTACAATCCCCCCTGGTGCCTTCAGCGCTCAACCCCAAGTTGCGGCCTAGTAAGCCATCCCATGACTTTCTTGATATTTTAGTTTGTAATTTAAAAACAGAACAAGAATCTGAAAATTTAACAACATCACATTAAATTCTGAAAAGAATGATATCAAACATATATACAGTATGTAGGTATTAAAATAAGCCCGATTTAAAGTGTGACAAAAAACATGACATAAAAACGTCACATAAAATTGTTGCACAAAATCGTTGCACTTTTAGCGATAGAGTATATAGAGTAGATTGTTTTCATTTATACAATGTGTTATTGTGTTAAAGTTTCTGCTATGTAATAATAACAGACTTTTATAATAGCAAACATTTTCCATCCATCCATTATCCAACCCGCTATATCCTAACTACAGGGTCACGGGGGTCTGCTGGAGCCAATCCCAGCCAACGCAGGGCACAAGGCAGGAAACAAACCCTGGGCAAGGCGCCAGCCCACCGCAGGGCATGCACACACATGAGTTCTAAATTTACTTTGCCTGAAAATTGATTCTTTGATTTATTGTATGAAGGGGATTGGAAATGTGAAATTCATGCAGTGAGAATAAATGTCCTATTAAACATATTATACAAGTTGGTCCAACATACCACCCACTGTTATACACTCAAGCAACTGTCCTATTTAGCATTGGCTGCTACAGCTCTGTGATGTCATGTTGACTTTGCTGGCATTGTTGTGCACAAACTTCAAATCGAAATTTTAGGAAAATGATCGTCAAACAACATTAACGATGAACCCTAGCAAAATTGCTACAAAAATGTTTTGGCGAATTGAGCCTACTAACACTAGTCTCCAACTATTCTCCTGCTCGCTCTTAAAAGAAAGACATTAAACAATCTCTGCCACTCACCACAACATTTATTCCCTAAGACATCCTCTTTGTCCTTCCGAAAACATTAAGCATATACCACCATTGTTATTCTATATTAACACCAAAGTATTGGGCCTAGTGTATAGGTCTTAAAGTGATTGAAATATAACTGTAGCTAGTGAAAAGTGTTCACCTGAGTTACTGCGTATAAAGCTCTGGGAATCTGTAGGGGGCAATACTCCACCATTTACAACAGGTCCAGAATTTGATTTTTTTTAGCATTTTTAAATTTTTGTGTAACTCCATCCTTTTATCTTTTATAAAAATAAGTACATTATTTTTGACATCTGCACACCTCATGACATTTACATTTGTTTTATGTAGACATGAGAAGAAATCGAACATGGAGAAAACACCACTCCAGTGAAGGACACTTTCATGCACATACCTACAGTCACTCATACTGGGTTACATTACAGTTCACAACTAATTAAAAATAGTAATGTTCTAAACCTTATGATTAAGAAAATATATTTTACCTTCAGATTTTAACATCCACTAAAACCTACTGCAAATTAATGGTTTTATCAATACACAAGAGTATATGAGTGGTGCACTTTATAAAAAATATAATGTTTTTCTTTGCTGATTTCTACAGTGATATAGTATTTGCATTCAAATGTATATTATACTGTGTGATCCCTCCTGAAACTTAAAATTAAAACTAATGTAATTTTGCAGCTGTTTTATAAAATGGTGGATGCTAGATCTCCTACTGTATGAAGAATTTGGCTATGTTTAATTTTAAATAAATTGTGTTTAATGTTATTAAGGGGTGAAGTAAGTGTATTTTTAATGTAGCAGCTACTTCCTGCCCTCTAATGAGCCAGTCTTCACTGCTCTTTGTTGCAAGAAAAGAAAATATTAATCAACCAGTTTATTGAATGAACAAAAACCCACTGATAAGCCCTCAGAGTATGTCAGAACACTCAAAGAGTTTTGCAAAGATGGCATCTATTTTTCATAAATTGAAAGGCCTTTTCAGGCACTGTTTTATACAAATCCTTTCATTTCTTTTAAGTATTTGCTTGTGTGGCAAGTTATAGAAGTTCAAAAAAAAAAAGCTGACTGTCTACTGACACTGCAAGTAGATGACGTGTAAGGTGATCTGTTAACTCAGTGGCGCTGACATGAAATGTATGGCAATGTGAACTGTTTAAGTGAGAAAGATTCCTATCCTCCGTTGATTAATGCATTCTCTTTTTAGCCAGTTATTTTGACCTTATCTTTTTACATTTAAATGGCATCCTAATGTCACTCCAAGGGCACTATTATCTATGCACACAGTGATTCTTTGGAATTATTATGAGGTGCTTTTGATCTGAACTTTTAACACTTCCTTCATTTAAAGGCACATTGGAGAAAGAGGCAGTCTTCATGTTAATCCATTTGAAACACAGAAGGTTATAAGTAAGGTAATGATTACATGAGAACTCACATAAATTGTACAAAACCTTCAGGAAACCTTGCATAACTTCCAGAGACAGTGTCATAGGTTAAGCAAGCTGTTAATAGTTGGGAATTCATACACATGTTGTCATTAATGGGCGGAAATGTGTTAGTCAAAATATTTACTTGCCATCAACGGTATGAGTGGACAATGGCAGGTCTAATTAACCTCGCTTTTAAACTTTCACATCTCCAGATGAACAACAGCACCCTTTACAGTTTAATTAGGGCTGATGTGTGAAGTCTGACTTTCAAATTATTCTTGAGTTTTTGCCCAAAAAAAAGTTACAAAAAAAAATCTTGTGCATAGCCATTAATACAATTTAGTCTTGTGTTTGCACATGGAAACGTGTTTTTTATATTTTTACAAATATTCTTATCAAAAAGTCATGTAAATTCTACCGTTTAAATGCATTTGAGGTATGCATATCTGAACCAGCATGGTGACAAAAGAATGCTCTATAGATGAGGCTGAAAAATTACATTTTGCTGTAGAGGATTTTTCATTGGCATTTCAGAATAATTACCAATTTCTTTTATCATAATTAATTGTCATAATCATAACTGAAGGGAGGACTTTTTTCGTAAAAGTCATGGTTTTGAGACAGAGAGTGATGCTACTGGATATTATTAAAGAGAATTTGGTACAAAAAGCAAATATTTATTGAAATACAAAAGTAATACTTAAACTAAAAGATTAAAATGATCCGAATATGCTGAACACAAAGATAATATTCTTTTATGTGAGATTTTTTAAAACTGAAATGAAAACTATACCAGCATAATAACAGACAGAGAGAAACAGCAGCATATAACTAAATTCTTAGCTCAAGATAGACTGTATATGTACAGTATATAAACATTATAAAATGAAAAATATTTGTTTCTACTGTTATTAATGAATTCTATACTAAAAAAAAAGAAAGGAAATATTTTTAAAATGTCAACTTTCTCTTGATAGTTCTTTAACTTTTACAAAACATTTTGTAGTGTTTTAAATTCTTTGCTGACCCACTCAGGATGGAATCAGATGAGATCTGAAAAAGAAATGTGCGTAAAAGTTACTTTTTTATAAAATAAAATGAAATCATTATGTAAACTTTGAGTATTGTACTTTTAATTTGTTGGATCATAACAACAACACAAATAACGCTGAATCCCTTGCTGTTATCATATTTTAATTTTATTATTTATATCTCAATTGACATAATTGTATTTTTTCCTCCTCTTATTCTATGCACAAGCATATCAAATGACAGGGAAAATGGTCAGCTATTAACACAGGATAATATGTAGTGAAAGGTGAAAACATCTCGGTCCAATATGGCATCAGGCATGCCAAAAGTTATTAGCTGTAGGAACATAAAATAAAAAGAACAGATTTCCCATACACAGAATTTGATTTCAGGTTCTGGAAAAATATGCAGGAAGGAACTGGAATATGAAAAAGCCCTTTATTGTCTAAGATGTCAACTAGATTTTTCATGCTCAGCCAAGGCCTGAGAAGAAACAGCAAATATGTCAACTGCATAGGTAATGGAAGGGATTTCACAGAAAGCGGAGTGAAGCTAATTTATCTTATCACTAATTAAGCACATCAAAAAGTGTCTAGCAGCAATTACTTGGACTGTTAAATAAAAAGGGCCTCTGTAAGGCCTCAGTGGGCAATAGACAATAAACTGGGTAACAGAGCAGGTTACCATAAAAAAATCAACTAGTTAACAGAAATCACATACAATGCAGTATATTATTGTTATTACTGTATTACTATTATAGGGCCAGTTTTAAATTTCCATCCCCCTTAATTAATCAAAGCTGATTCTCTACATATTTTAGAGGTATTCAATTATCTACATAAAGTGTGACATACTATTTATTTTAAAAGCTTGTAGAAAATATCCATACATACTGCTCACCATGTTTGTCAACATTTCAAAACAGAATAATGGAATTGTTCAGCAGAAGATGTGAAACGTCTGGAAAGGTGGAGTTATGACTAGCACTTTAGATGCATGACCTCTAATGAATGGCATCTGTTGGCATTTGCTACGTATTAATGAAAAATTTTAAAACCTTGTATAATTTATTGTATAATGAAAATATTTAGTTTTATTACTTAACCTACTTTGCATTAACCACAAGCACGACTCAAAATTATTTGTTATTATGGTTAACCCCAAGTCAGACTCGGGCTGATTTTAATTATCAGCTTTATAGTGTTAAGCTCTAATACCTCTCAGGAATGTATTCTGCTATCATCTAATGGTCTATAAATGAAAAGCTGTAAAGACATTTTTAGAATAAACTGAACTGTAACCATTAGTTGAATCACGTAATTGTGTTGAATATGTGAATTGGTCATCAGCCATCGACACAGATAGTGAAACTGATACATACGACACTGTATGACCAAACCACTGTGGCATACCTGGTGACTTTGGCCCTTTGAAGCTTCACCGTGGTGCAAGTAGCTTTGTGGTAAAAAAAGGTAAAATAATTGTGATTAAGTAGAACAACACAAGGGGAGTGCTGATTGTGCAGATCCGGCACTGACATTTTACTTTCTCACGTGCAATATTTTTAGAAAACCATGCAAAGAAATACACTTCAACTGTCTGGCTGTGCATTGATGACTGTTTCAAAATGTGTCACATGAAGGGCGTGCACTGTACTGCATCAGTATAGCTGTGGACATTAGACATACCATATGTACTAACGGATAAGTTCTCCCGCAGATAAGTCGGGACTTAATTTTACTGTATAATTTTTGGTATTGTATAATGTCGGTTGTATAAGTCGAATGTGGAAAACTCACACTATTGGTCCAAGAGATTAAGATATGCTAACGCCCACCTGAGAGAGTAACCACTGAGCACACTGCCTTTTTTTTCTATGTGGGTGTGGCAATGCGCTGTATCAGCATGTGTTCCTAACCTCTCTCTCTCTCTCTATTGTGCCTCCATGACCACACTGTAATTCCGAAGCAATTTTGCACTAATTTGTGTTTTTTGTATCTCACACCCTTATACACGTTTATCATAAGAGCATCCCTTATCTATGATGGAGCATTCAATCAGAAGAAAAAATGAATCTGATTTTAAATGAAACATCGTTGAAGTAACAATGGAAATTGGTAACTGCGCTGCTGCAAAATTTGATGCATATAAGAAACTGATGCGAGATTGGAGGGGGCAAGAAGCTGTTTAAAAAAAAATAATTTAAGTGTCGCATTTTTGAAAGGGAGTATAAGTTGGGGTCTGATTTTATGATTGATTTTTCGGGTTTCAAGACCTGACATTATATTTGAGTACTGTATATAAGGTACTTTTTCTGCTGCATTTATGTTGATGTTTTAGGATTTACACATAATAATATTTTTCTTTTTAAATAAATTTCAACTTTTTTTTCCGTTTTTTTTCCGTAGTAAAAATAACACTAAGGAGGTTAAAGGAATGTATTTGTGAAATTATTTGATTTAAAGGTAAATTGATAAAAAAAGTAAAGTTTTGTAGTCAAAATAACTGCCACTGACCAGGGTGATGAAGAACTATTGGTTTTTGAATGAAATGAGTGTTGACAATGTAATGACAGGGTAACTCCAAACATTTACACTATGAGCTGTTTACAGCATCAGAATATTACAAGATGCTCATCAAAACATATTGTTAAATACGTGACAAAAACAACCCAATAAATGTCAATTTCCGCTCAATGTCAAAAAGATCACGTAAGGCCTATAGTTTACTTCTTTTATTTGCTATAGCTACCTAATCACAGAGTATCAGAAAAAAGGTACAATGGGTGGCAATCAGTCTCAAATGTGGAAACAGATCATTTCAGTAATTGTTTTGCAATTCTTTTATACACTGCTGCTTCTCATCAATTTAATTTGAGAATGAACTTCATGTCTCATATGCATATATGGCTGAACTTTGTTATTGCCACTTGAATTCAAATATGTTGAGTTTGTACTAGATCTGTTGCTGGTCTAAATGAAGGTGTAACGTATGATACTGAGTCACGACTCTACACCAAAATTCAGAATTCTTTAAATCATTCTTGACTTACAATATTAACAGTATGGCTATGTTCCTTTTACCACAGACTGTTGTTTACTGGATTCACCTCTGTTATACACTGTCACACACGTGCGCATGGGAGGCAGCTAAAGGGCTTGAGTGAAGGCAGTTCGGAGGCATGCCGGGGTGTGGCAGAGTGCACTGACTCTTTTTCTCCCTTGCCTGTAGACCATCCCCGGGGGATTTCACCTGGATCACCTGACATCACTTCCGGGACTGAGCCAATGGAAGTCGGCCACACCAGCTCCAGTCCCTCTGATGTCACCTCCGGCTACGAGCCAATGGTGGAAGACCACGTGCCGGATCCATACGACCTCACTTCCTGTCTCCCCCTTTAAAACCTGCCCCTTTTCCTTTGTTTCTTTAGTCTTGTTTTGGACTCGGTTGTGTGCACTTCAGTGCTCTGTATTTTGTTAAAAGAAAACGACTTTTGCAGCCAGGATACCACAATATACGGGTGGCTGCCCCAACTCTTTATCTGTCAATGTCTCGTTCTTGTGACAACACCCATTTCTGTTTATCACTCCCTGCAACATGTAAGTTGATCATTAGAGTCTCATGGAGTACCTTATCTAAAGGTAGGTAATATTTAACATGCTGCTGCAGTTGACTGGTTCTGTTAGTTCTCCATAAAAATGCAGCATATAACATTTTCCTGTCTAAATTCAAGCTGTCTGTTCTTTAACACGTATCTACAGATAAAATCCTTGGTGGTTGAAAAGTACGTTTATTCAATTAGCACACTGCCGTCAACTTATTTTTTTTTTTTATTATTTTTTTCAATTTGTCAACTCAGCTAGATATTTAGTGCTGTGATGGGTGGCCATGGCCATTACCCAGCTGGGATGCCAGCTGGATGAAAAGACCGGGGGTTAGAGTACCCATAGGGCACTACCTTCCCTGGGATGCTAGAGGGCATCCCTCCTGGGAGGCTGTGGCACCATACATTCCCACAGGGCATGCTGGGATTTGTAGTTTGGTACAGTCCAATTGGGTTCCATGGGGGCCGCCAGGGGGAGCTACATTGAACTTCCATCACACATGGGAGTGATTCCAGGTAACAGTGAACCATTCAGGGAGTCAGAGTTGGTAGGAGGAAGATGAAGCTTGCCAGAGAGGGAGTGGAGTGGAAGGACTGAGTGTGACCCAAGGGAGAAGGAAGGAAGGAAGGGACTGTGTCTTGTATACTTTGGTTCTGTACTGTGCTGTGCTCTGGGGAGCAAGGGAAAAACACTTCCCCAGTTTTGAATAATAGAGTGTTGTGTGTTGCACTTGTGTCTCTACCTGTTTGTGTCGGGTTAGGGCGCCCCTGGTTTCTACAGTGCCTATTTGGGTAGCATTATATGCAAAGCAGCTATCAGTACTGACATATCAGTCCATCACTGGGCATTCTAAATCTAATCAGTAATTCCTACTTAACAAAATATGTAAATATTCAGCCACAATATTTCACACAACATATAACTTAATATTTTTCAGACAAGCAACATCAAGCACAAGGCAAGAAGTAGTTCTAGCTCTGTTTTCAGTTCATAGCTGGGAACCCCTCTCATGGTGCCTGTTTAAAATTCACAGTTAGCCATACACATACATTTGTTGTGGAAGGAAGAGCAACATTACTTAAAGGAAAAACTCACTCAGATATGGGGTCAACATGCAAACTCTACAAAAACAGAACAACTAAATTTGGGACCCAAGATGCTAGATCCATTAGGTAGCAGAGTTAACTCATGTGCCACCATGTTGCTCCAAAATGAAAGACAGATAAAAATCCTGCTTTCCATAATAATGTCTACTGTTTTAAATACAGAGTAAATAAATCTATTGATTGAAAGTGTTGCTTGCTATGTTGGTAGAAAGAAAGACATAGAGAAAGAAAAGTTTTACCTGCAGTTAATCCAGGAAGTAGACATCACTTTTCAGCCTATAATGTGTGGTTTGTCATTACTGACAGTGCTATTCAGCACAAAAACAAAAAGGCTCTTATCACTGAATTGCCTGATAAGAGAGGTGGTACTGCCATAGTGATATAAACAGATCAACAGAATTCTTAGACAGTATGTCAACAGATTAGCAATATTATAAAAATAGCCATTATTTCACATTGGCTTGATGACACCAACAGGAGACAAAGGGATATCTTTTATCTTTCCTGATACACACTTTCTGTCTCTGACACACTTAGGTTTTGGTTTGGAGGGACAGAAGTGGAACAAGAAGAGGGTCCTAATGCATTTAATTGCTGCTGCCTGACAACCTCCCTTGTCAGAAAAACACTCTGTTCTTTAGACTCCAAATATATAACCATGCAAGCTGTTTTCCAGTGAAGACCTCTGGCAGTTATTAATTTGTTATTCTGTTAAATTTGACATTGCTAATGCATACTGTAACTGATCAGGTTTATCAAAGAAGAGAGAAATATTGTGCCATTTTAAGCCTTAATAATATCCTGTATTTTCAGCCTAGGGTTTGTTCCAGACTTGCACTTAACTGCGGACATCCTGCATAAATGGATCTGAGCCCTCTGGAATTCGTGGGCTCTGAAATTACTCAATGAATAGTACATTATTGTTTTGTGTTCATGGCAATAATATTAATGTTTTAGGTGACTTTTTTGCCTTGTAATACAGTCTGCCAGAACATTAAAATTGATCTGATGCAAGTCTGAAATTTTTCCTAATTTTGCTGAGAGAGAGAAAGTGAGAGAGAGAGGTTACGACTAATAACTTTCCTCTTTGTGGTAAATTTACCCTCTGGTAATATTAGTCTCATGTGACTGAAATAAAGTTATGTTTCCTTTATATAGTGTGTTCATAGTCAAAACCATATGGACACTTATAATATCTTTAATTTACACAGGAATTACATACATCGAGTATAATACTGAATAATATTGTAAATGCCAACTACTTTTTTGTAATGTAACAAAATCTATGCTCGTAGGAAGGGTGGATGCCTTGCTTCACTCTGCAGTCAGTGGGGAGTCCTCTCTGTATTATAAAAATACAACTTTATGGGATTCAAAACAAATTTGAATCCTTTGGACATCAGGGAGTTGAGTTAGAGAAACCTGCATGGCTCCTCCAGATATCCTAGCCTCATTCAAGTCATTCAGCACACTTTCATTTGTGTATTTGCTGAGCTCTACCAGTATCCTATACATGATTTGTATGTTTGAGTAGAACAAAGAAAGAATGTAATGTGTTGTCTAATGTTAACATTGCCGTATGTACATTTTATATTCCTTCCAAAATCATATATATGTCATGATGAGATTTATTGCAGTAAGGGTTACAGTCTCATCTGTTATCAACATTATTTAGAATGTTACAAGTGTATTTTATTTCAACTAAAGAATGAGAGAGAGGGGTTAGGAGTACGCACTGATACAGCGCATTGCTGCACCCACCACATGACAAACAACCTCAAGATCCCAGATTAGGGCGCAGCCATGCAACGGGTGACACCTCAGCACCAAACTAGTTCAGATGGAATGGAACCAGTGTGAGGTTTTTTATGGTGGCTGCAGTGCCATTTATGTCACCAACCCCTAAGTTTTTTCCTGCAGGTTGGAGGGCCTAATTGCAGGGCTGGATGCAGATGAACGTCATAACCAGGATGGAGCAATTGCAGGTTAAGGGCCTTGAGTCACTTTTGGCATTTTCAGGTTTGGAACCGGCAACCTTCCAATTACCAGATCACCAGCCTCAGAGCCACCACTCCACCCAATTTAATTTGTAGTGATGGCAAAAATGAATCTCATGTTTTCATGAAGAATAGAGATTTAAAAAAAATCTGAAATACTTAGGGTCTATAGTGATCATCGCTGGACTACAGCAAACAATATCACAAAGTCCATTAAAATAATGGGTGGCATAATCCACGCCAAGTCATCTAGTCCTGTGCTGACACTGTCCCAAGCATGTTTTTACTAAAATATTGTTAAATAAACCACTTCCAGAAAACATGTGAGCTGTGGACCCATTCAATCGGATAAAGGTTGAGAAGCTCTGTTGGAAATAATGGGAATCGACTGCTCAAGTCCATGTGTGCAAAGCTTGTAGAGACCTGCCCAAAGCTGTGATTGCTTTTGAAGGGGCTCCTAGAAAGTACTGAATTAAGGGTCTGAATACTTGTATGAACGAGAGATTTAAATTTTTGAGTTTTAATAAATATACGAACCTTTCTGAAAGCATGTTTCACTTTGTCCTTATGGATTATTGAGTGTAGATTGGCAGGCAAAAATATTCAATTTCTCCATTAAAATTCAAACTACAGCACATGTATTATAATAATAAAGTGCACAAAGCACGCTCCTCTCCACAATTCCCAATAAACAAACAATACACCAATAACCAAATCCTCCAATCTCCCAGACGCTTAGCCACCCTGCCTCCCAACTCAGCTCATTGTCTGGGAGTTCCCATGATCCTTTTATATTCCCTGACCCGGAGGTGTTCCTGCCCAACAGTCCACAAGTCCTTATTCCTTCCGGGTCAGGGTAAATAGTCCTTTCTCACCCCGAAGCCCATCGCTCTTCCTATGACGAACTTCCGGGTCATAGGGCACGAAGAACTCTTCGGTCCTCCCTGCAGCTCCCTCTCGTGGCCCCCATGGCATCCAGCAGGGCGGTGCATAAAAACTCCATTGTCCATGATGCCCTGCTGGTCTTCTGGGGACCTCCATGCTGCAAGGAGGGCTCCACCTGGCGGCTTGGGGGTATTGGCCGGGATAAACAGCCGGCCATCCTCCACAACAGATAAAGGTTTGGGGCAGCCACCCGTGTAATATGGTATCCTGGCTGCAAAAGTCGTTTTTATCACAATAACCAGCACTGAAGTGCATACAACGGAGTCCAAAACAAGACTGAGGGAAAAGGGAAAAGGGGCAGGTTTTTAACGGGGGAGACAGGAAGTGAGGTCATAAAGATCGAGCATGTGGTCTTCAACCATTGGATCACAGCCGGACGTGACATCATAGGGGCCGGAGCTGGTGAGGTCGACTTCCATTGGCTCGGTCCCGGAAGTGATGTCAAGAGAGCCAGGTGGAATCCCCTGGGAATGGTCTACAGGCAAGGGAGAAAAAGAGTCAGTGTACTCTGCCACATCCCGGCATGCCTCCAAACTGCTTCACTCAAGCCCTTTAGCTGCCTCCCATGCGCACGTGTGTGACACACATCAAATCAAAATACTTTCTGAATCCACTGTATGTTGGACTGAATCTGAATTGAGAAAGGTGGACTATATGTTGTCTTAGAAGTGGCGGAAATAAAGTAGATTTTGTCTTAATGTGAACCAAATACAATTGTCATAAACACAGGCAAGAATTGGAAACCAAATATCTTGGGAAAATTGAAAGTTATTTTCATTGTCTTAAAATGCCAATTTTTGTGGGAAAATTCTGCATTATTTGCATTGTGTAGACCTCCTGGATGAGTGCATCTTAGCAAAGATAGAACATTTTAGAATGAGGGTATTCTTAAAATAGACTTAATTTGAATAAAGTGAAGGAATGCCTCCGTGTGTTTAATACAAAATCATTTCCCATTTGTTTGTTTCTTTCTTCCTCTATATTTTTATAAGAACATTCTTAGTATTTCCTTCATAGTAAACTTAAAAAGAAGAGGCTTATTAAGTAAAATTTAAAAATACAAATTAGTAAAAGAATAACAAATACTTGACTTATTTTTGTTTTCCCCTAATGAGAGTGTTTGTACAACACTGATAAAAAAATTAAGGCTGAGGAAAACTTGATTATCTCTTAAGGGAAATCCATTTGATTGTGTCCATTGAAATTAAATTATAAAAAATATTGGGCAATAAGAACAAAAAAAAAAAACATCTGCAAACAACTACATGAGAAAGAAACATTATGTACAATATGTTGGGAAATTCATGTAATTTATTTTGATCTAATAATCCACTGTAATGTTGACTTTACAATTACATACCCTAATAGCCAAAGCTACAGATGAGCTCACATTTTGCATTACTTTCTTATTTCACCCTACAGGATTACAAATTGCTGTGGGATATTTCCAGGGTAGAAAACGAGAAGGATCATTAAGGATTTGTTGTAGCTGTGTTGGGACAATCCCAGTAACTCTGTTCATTGCCCTTGCTTTAATTCATGCCAGTTCAATTTAATTATAAATGATTCCAAGATCACACCAAGGGGCAGCAGGTTTCAGTTTAGGGAAAAAGATTTTTTTTTTAACTTTTCTTGAATCAGCTTGACAGGTAAATGAGAAAATTGGGATTGATCATCAAAAAAGTTTTCTAAATAGTTTTGTGATTTCACAAATAAATAATCTAAAGTCCTGTTGGAAACCTATTGGATAAAAGTAATGGAAGGAACCATTATTTAGGGGTTCAAAATTGCATCATTTTACAAATAGTTTTCTTCAAACTTCATAATAAGGACCTCTTGTACAGCATCTGCTCAACTTCTATAAATAAGTATAACCCTCTGGGCATGTATTTGCTACGACACTAGATATTAGTTAACATTTTGGAGCTGCGCTTAGCTTAAATTTGTAACTCACCTAAAACCCATTCACTCGTTTCTTTAATGCAGTTTGGTTTTGTATTTTAAAGGTGCTCTGGAGCAACTCTATATGCACATAGATCAAACGCGTGGACAATAAGACAGATTCTGTAATGGAGTATTTTATCCTACAGGCCAGTGTCAATGGAAGAGCAGCAGTTCTGGTAATGGGCAAACTACTCAGTGCTTCCCAAAAGTAAAGTAATCCCAGTTAGATCTGTCAAGCAAGCCTGCTCAACAATTCAAAGTGGCTCTTATTTTTTGGTGACCCATTTATCTTGCAGTAAAGAATGGCTAATCTGATTTTTTGCTGGGACACTTTTAAATCTGACACAGTGGCTAAAACACAGATGTTACTTAAGTTTCAGTTTCACACATAATGTACCTCTTTCTGCACAATGCCACTGAAATCACTGTGTGAACTCAAAAATTATGTCATGACACATCCTGTGACAATCTGTGCTTTGACTGCTTGAAGCTGTGTTTCATCTTAATCTTTGCTCTCTGGTGAATGTGTGCATGCAAATAGCAATGCCAGGTATCATCTGTGTCTTTTCTTATAAACACAAGGACATTTCTTCATTTGCTTACATGTTAAAAAGAGGGTGATTCGTTCTGCTTATCAAAAAGAAGTGTTTGTTTGCTTCTGACTCTTACAAGCTGGGCATTGTGTAAAACAAATATATTACAGAAGTAGGGACCTGAAATTAAAAAGGGTAATGTAATTGAAACATGTTGGTTACTTTACATCACATTATTAAAAGAATATAAAAAACTGGCCCTAGGCAACGACTGGAATCCCAGCTCTGTGTCCTTCAGAAGGACAACCACAATGAATAGAGATGTGGAAGCAAATTTGTAAGGGTTGATGAAAGACGTGAATAGAAAACATGTTGCTTTAGTTCACCTATCTGGAGGCTATAACTTTGCTGCTTGTGCATTGAGGTTCCCGAAGTGCATGAGTAAGAGAGAGAGAGAGAGAAAGAGAAAAAAAAAAAACCCAATCAATAAACACAATGACATTCACATTGTACTTTCAGTCAATCAAGATAAAATAAAAAATAAAAAAGCCTAGGTAACATTAGAATTGGAGGTCTTTAGATCTGTGGCTTAAGATATTCTTGACATGTCTTGTACTGTATGTGTGAGATTTGATTGTAACACAGTGTGGTAATATATAGGTTATGTAAGAGTGACATTGTAATGAGATTAGAGTACAAACCTCCTGTTAGAAGTGGCAGAGGTTGTTAGCACTGACAGAGGTTTATCTGACTTAACAAATGTGTGATGCGTTATCTATCAAAGCAAGAAGAAATGCTATATATATGTAGAGATGAGATGATATATATATATATATATATATATATATATATCAAACAAGAAATTGTCCCTTAGAATTTGACTAATCCAGCTTTCAGGTTTTTAGATGCAGGAATCTTCCTCATGTATACAATAAAAAATAAGAATTTAGTTTAAATTTGAAATTATGTTGTAATACCAAAGCCTGAAGAAATGAACTCAAGTGTACTAATAACTAAAATATATACAATGCACCCATCCATTGTCTGCCCTGCTTCACCAGTTTAGGGTCATAGTGTAAAAGTAGTATTACTAATATTATTGTGTATTTGGCAGACATATTATCCAAGGAGAGTTACAAGATCAGAATACATTACATTTGTTTCATGGTATTTTTAGAGAATTGGAGTAAAGGCAGAATATCATGACTTGCTCAGTATGATGTTACAGATTGGCATTGAAGTGGCATTTTCGTGGTTTAATATCCAAAGTCCAAGCCACAGGCCCAGACGACTGCACCATGATGCCTACTTACATCGCACTACCTCCATTAATAACTACAAATAGACATTTAATGAAGTTGTTGATCAGTCGTTTGAAGTACTGTGAAGGAATTTTGCCCCAGTGACGCTATAGTGGGAAAAATTAAAGGACATTTAGATTTTAATTTTAGTAACATAAAAAAGTTTCGGGGGGATACTCTCCTGAAGATGCAGTTTACTTGTCCCAGCATTTCTCCCATTCCTGGAAACATATACTGTACTTATCTTTTGTTACCCTGTCTAGAGCATCTGATGTTTTTTATAGTATTTCTTGCACAGCAGCAAATCCTCTTCCCTTCAGTCTGAATTTTAATTTTGGCAACACAAAGAAGTATCAACCACCATATTGTTTTTTGATCAAGACCGTTTGATAACACGGGGTGTGCAGTTCCATTGTCAGGTGGAGGCATCTCACCTCATTCGAGGAGTCTGGGTCAAGTGGAAGAGGACAAAGCTCACTGAGGAGGAGTGGAGGAGAGGGAAGAGACAGAGAGAAGGAAGAACATATTTTAGAATTATGTTTGTGTGACTTTTGGAGAAGCCTGTGAGAGGTATTTGCATGAATAAAACGTGTATTTGCACCCTGGAATTGTCTTTGTGAGGTTGTGTTTGAGGTTTGGGGTGCAAACAAACAAATCCTTTGGAGAATACAGTTAAATTATAAGGTTGGCATTGAACAATCTATGAAACATGTACAAATTCAAGAAAAACTCCTCTAGAGAGCTGTAATATTAACAGTGCAGCTTTCTTACTCTGTATAGTCATTGTCTGGTGTTAATATCATGTGTACTTTAGAATGGGAAATTATTTTACTTGAGTGTTTAGATAGTTTGCATGTAATATAGTTATATTAATATTTTTGTAAAGTAATAAATATAATTTTATCAGTTTATAGCAATAACATAAATTAGTATATTTGGAAACTAAAATGCACATCATAAAGAGGGTAGAAGCTAGAGAAAATGAATGCCATGTACTGAAATCATTGGAGTTATCCCTTGTCCATGAAAGGAGCTGGTGCAGGGCATGGAAGATGGGGCATACATAGAAAGCACTTACTTGCCAGCATATCAGAGGCGCTTGCTTCTCTTCTGCTAAAGTCCTGGGTATGTGGCCCCTAGCAAGTGTTGAGGAAAGAAAGGCAGATAGTATTGCCTCTGAGCTTAAGTGAGATGTTTTATAGATTTTTTTCAGTTAAATGGCTGTTTGTATTATATGGCATTTTGTAATAGTTTATTTTGTGAAATACAGTATATAAAATAAATGTCCTCTGTATGTCTACTGTCTATAATAGTATAATCTCATATATAAAGTTTAGTGTGACCAAGCAACCATCTATGCAGCATATCCCCACAACATGACATTATTACAGTACACCTGTCATTCTAGTAAAAAGCAGGACATATTCTACACAAGACACTTGTTTTACTTTATTTAAGACAATTTATATACAACTTGATAAAGAATCTTCTGCTTCTTCACATCAACTACACACAACCTTTGCTAATAGCATATAGTAACTGCGTCTACCACTCTGTTTTTTTAAAAAGGACTCAAAACAGCCTTCAACACTATAAGGATTCAGCATTAAAAAAAATGTTTGCTCTCTGAATTCTGGGAGTAGTCAACCTCTTTTTATATCATTTCTATCATTTTTGTATTAAGCAAGAATGAATAAATGGGAGGGAGGAAGACAGGACTGGATGTCGAAGATCCACAAAGTGAAACACATTCAGTCTACCAGTTGACTAGTACATAGCTAGTTTTTTTGGGGTGTTATATATTTATAGTCTGAATCAGTGGCGTAGCTAGAGGTAGACAGAAGGGGCGGTCTACCCCGGGCGGCACATTTTTGGGGGTGGCATTATTGACCAAAATGCTCAGTACAATTCATGTGTAAGCAGCAGGGTTCAGAAAAATATATGAATGAAAAAAGTAAAATTCTCTGGTTTTTATCCACAAATGCTTCAAAAATAATTTTCAGACTGTCCAGTGACGGCATCAGACACAGCAGTTGAAATTTATGAGGCAATAACAAAAAATAAACAAACATTACACGGATAATAATTTCTAGGAAGATAAGCAACTAATTTACAATTTATAATTTTGTTTCATTATAAATCCGAATGCGTTCTTGCACTGTACAGAAAACATCCCCACCTATCACTTGTATACTACACTGGTTCTGGTTTTCGCAGCATAATTATATTAAACTAATAATTACAACACAGCTTATCGGTGCATCTATACTATATTCTTGTCTAGCTGATGCTTATAAATAATTATATAAATTAATTATAATAATAAATAATGTGAAAAATTATTGCTGTTTCTCTATATATTGTGGACACTGGCACTGACACAGACAGGCAGACATTATTTTGAATCACTCACCACACGTTTATTTACAATCCCTATTATTTACAGTGCACACACAGCCCCAAAACTCCCCCAAAGTCCAGGCCTCACAATGCTTTTGCCTCTTCAGATCCGCCTCCACTCCTCTCCACCAAGACTTTGTCTTCTACACTCCCAATTCTAGCCATCTAAAGGAGGGAGGTGGCCCTTTTTATACACACCCAGATGTGCTCCAGGTGCCTCCCAATTAGCTTCCGCCAGAACTCCCAAGTGTGGCGGAAGTACCGGTCGCGCACCCAGAGGCACTCCGGGTGTCCCTGGTCTTCTTCACCCAAACACTTCCAGGTGTGTCCCCGAAGACACCAGGGTGGTTGCCCCATCATGGTCTGGAGGAGGTGTAATTCCACCTCCGGTCCTTCTGGGCGTCCTGGCTGGGTACCACCACCAGCTGCTTGCCACAATATGAATACATCTAGGCAAAATTTATCCTAATTTTAATTCTATATGTCATTTTCATTTTCTATTCAAATAGGTTTACAAATTCAGATATGTTGGAGGGTGGCAAATTGAAGCACCACCCGAACTCTAGCTACGCCACTGGTCTGGATTGCCAGTTTTGTGCTTAATTACTCATTAACAAAGGTGAACCAGCAATTAATAACACTGTACTGTGGGAGAATATACAGCACTACAGGTTTTCAGGCCTTTATGAAGTATTCTAGAAACAGAGAAGACTGCACTTGAGAGGAATAGTGGTACATTCCTGTATTCTGTATATCTTAACTGTGCAACATCTGTTTCAGGGCCGATTAAAAGGCATTAACGTTTTTTCTTTATAATCAATCACTGTCAAATATTATTTTTAGCTAGAAGTGATGCATTTCAAAAATGCATCTTTATTTTTTAATAGTACAGATCAGTACAGCTAGGGCCTAATTCTTGTATTTCAGATCCACTGAATGAGGCATAGTTGATAAATAAGAAAATATGGAATACAGGAATGTAGAATGTAGTGATAAGATGAATAGTAAACTACACATAATTGGCTTCAAATTATAAGTATCATTGAATATTATTTGATTATTTTCCTGCTCAGATAAATGCCTCCGCAGACCAGCAAGTAAAATTACCAACTGCTAAGTCCCTGATGTGAGTGAAAATTACTATCTATTCAGCTCACAGCTTTTTCTATCAACATAAACATTTAAAGAGCAGCCAAAATGTAAACAGCAGTTTATCAGAAGTGGGAAAATATTTGTTAATAATGATCATTGTGGAAATGTATGCATCTTAAGCTGTATATAAAATATAAGACCATCTATTTACAGTAGTGCTTGAAAGTTTGTGAACCCTTTAGAATGTTCTATATTTCTGCATAAATATGACCTAAAACATCATCAGATTTTCACTCAAGTCCTAAAAGTAGATAAAGAGAAACCAGTTAAACAAATAAGACAAAAAAATTATACTTGGTCATTTATTTATTAAGAAAAGTGATTGAATATTACATATTTGTGAGTGGCAAAAGTATGTGAACCTTTGCTTTCAGTATCTGGTGTGACCCCCTTCGCAGCAATAACTGCAACTAAACGTTTCCGGTAACTTTTGATCATTCCTGCACACCAGCTTGGATGAATTTTAGCCCATTCTTCCGTACAGAACAGCTTCAACTCTGGGATGTTGGTTGGTTTCCTCACATTAACTGCTCGCTTCAGGTCCTTCCACAACATTTCGATTGGATTAAGTTCAGGACTTTGACTTGGCCATTCCAAAACATTAACTTTATTTTTCTTTAACCATTCTTTGGTAGAACGACTTGTGTGCTTAGGGTTGTTGTCTTGCTGCATGACCCACCTTCTCTTGAGATTCAGTTCATGGACAGATGTCCTGACATTTTCCTTTAGAATTCTTTGATATAATTCAGAATTCATTGTTCCATCAATGAAAGCAAGACGTCCTGGCCCAGATGCAGCAAAACAGGCCCAAACCATGATACTGCCACCACCATGTTTCATAGACCTCGCCGACTATTATACGCCTTGCTCTTGGAGTGATCTTTGTTGGTTGAACACTCCTGGGGAGGGTAACAATGGTCTTGAATTTCCTCCATTTGTACACAATCTGTCTGACTGTGGATTGGTGGAGTCCAAACTCTTTAGAGATGGTTTTGTAACCTTTTCCAGCCTGATGAGCACCAACAACTCCTTTTCTGAGGTCCTCAGAAATCTCCTTTGTTCGTGCCATGATACACTTCCACAAACATGCGTTGTGAAGAGCAGACTTTGATAGATCCCTGTTCTTTACATAATACAGGGTGCCCACTCACACCTGATTGTCATCCCATTGATTGAAAACACCTGACTCTAATTTCACCTTCAAACTAACTGCTAATCCTAGTGGTTCACATACTTTTGCCACTCACAAATATGTAATATTCTATCATTTTCCTCAATAAATAAATGACCATGTATAATATTTTTGTCTCATTTGCTTAACTGGTTTCTCTTTATCTACTTTTAGGACTTCAGTGAAAATCTGATGATGTTTTAGGTCATATTTATGCAGAAATATAGAAAATTCTAAAAGGTTCACAAACTTTCAAGCACCACTTTATTAGCAATTTTGAGATTTTTCATAAAATCATCTTCATAGGTTTTCACACTAATGAAATGTGTAATTGGAATTGATTAGTATCAAGTTTAAAATGCATTATTTTTGTAGGAGACTGGATGAGTACATTGCACATCTTGGAAAGATTTACATTAATTTTTTTCCACTGTTTGGTATGCTAAATCTACTGTTGAGTTTGTATTTTATAGCACTTAATATTGTGTACCATGTAAGTACCATTTAGTTCAGATATGTACACTGCAGTCTGCTACTGATGTGGTAAATTTTGAAGATGATGCTCTGCAGAATACAGATTGTCGCTGACCCTGTATGTCTTCATGGCCAATGGCGTCTCTCCATTAACAGTATGTGGGCCACTTCTTCTCATGATCTGGCAGATGGCACCTTGTGCCAATAATAAATAATTAGTAAACTTATGTCAATAATAAATGCATTGCTTAAATGTTTATAGCAAATTCAGCGTAGTCATTATAATTACATTTTTCCTAATTTCTATGAAATGATAAATGCAATTTCATATTTAGAGACATGTTTTTTTTTGTGAAAATGTCTTTGTACCTGAATAATTAGCCCTTTTTCTGGGAACCCAATTTTTTCCATCCATGTCCTAGATGTACCTTTGCTTCTGTCTGTGCATGTGCCTAAAAAGCTGTTCAGTTCTGCCTTGGGTATTGAAGGCTAGAGCCCTTTGAAAAACTTGTTGATTCCTTTTTGCAACACAGTTTTAAAGGATGCACGTACTTGCATATTTTCTGTTTTAGGGTAATCATCATCATTATTGTGAATCACATCAATCATTTTTAATACGATTTAGCAATTTGCCCATTAAACAAACAATTACAATTCATGAATATTTATTTGTGTTTTTGTTTTTGGTATTGAGAATTTGATATTGATGTTGATAAATCTTTTAATCGTTAGTGGCTGGCAAAATAATAATAATCTGCTTTGGTGTTTTGACTTTTCTTTTTGATTAGCTTCTTCATTTCCTAATGTGTCTTTATTTTGTGAGATCTTGTTCCTGTGTTATTTGTCTGACACTTTATCATCCCTGGTGCTGGTAGCTTAATATATTAGGAAATTCAGCATCTTTCGTTTCATCTATCCCTCACATACAGTTCACTGGAGGCCATCTCTTTCCCTAACTACACTCCAGAAAGTCAGAATGGTGATTCAGCCTCACCTATGAATATTAAATATGGCCTGCAACTGAATTTCTAGGCTTATTCCTTCAGAGACAAATATAGATGAAGAGCCAGAAAAAGTACTAAATTTGTAGTACTCACTTTTCTGAAATGTATTTTGTGTTGTGAGTTGCATCTCTATTTCTTTGTGGACCTTGAGAAACCATATGGAAGGGTCTCTAGAGAAGAGTTGTGATATTGTATGAATTAGTTGGGAGTGGCAGAGAAGTATGTAAGAGTGGTAAAGGAGATGTACAAGGGAAGTGAGACAATGGTGAGATCTGCTGTAGGATTTAAGGATGCGTTTAAGGTTGAGCTGGGATTACATCAGGGATCAGCTCTGAGCCGTTTCTTGTTTGCATTGGTGAAGGACAGGTTGACAGACGAGATTAGACAGGAATGCCCGTGGACTATGATGTTTGCTGATGACATTGTGATCTGTAACAAGAGTAGGGAGAAGGCTGAGGAGACCCTGGAGAGGAGGAGATATTCTCTAGAGAGGAGAGGAATGAAGGTCAGTAGGTCCAAGACAGAATACATGTGTGTGAATGAGAAGGGGGTTAGAAGAATGGTGAGGATGCAGGGAGCAGATTTGACGAAGGTGGATGAGTTTAAATACTTGGGATCAACAGTACATAGTAACGGGGTGTGTGGAAGAGAGGCGAAGAGGAGAAAACATGCAGGGTGGAGTGAGTGGAAAAAAAAGTCAGGAGTAATTTGTGACATTTAGGTACAGAAAGAGGGAAAGGGAAGGTCTACAAAGATGGTAATGAGACCAGCTATATTATATGGTATATGGGTTGGATACAGTGGCGCTAACTAAAAGACAGGAGGCACAGCTGGAGATGGCAGAGTTAAAGATGTTAAGGCTTGCATAGGAACAAGTACATTAGAGGGTCAGCTCAGGTTAGATGGTTTGGAGACAAAGCCAGAGAGTTGAGATTGCTGTGGTTGGACATGTGTAGAGGAGAGATGCTGGGTATATTGGGAAAAGGATGCTAGTAATGGAGCTGCTAGGCAAAAGGAAAAGAGGAAGGCCTAAGTGGAGGTTTATGGATGTGGTGAGAGATGACATGCAGATGGTGGGTGTGACAGAGCAAGATGCAGAGGACAGGAAGACATGGAAAAAAATAATCCACTGTGGCAACCCCTAACGGGAGCAGCCAAAATAAGAACTCATTGCTACTTTTGAAACTTTCCAATACCCTGTGGGACCAAGCTTTATTGTCAAATAGAGAAAGGATGGTCAAAGTGCCAAAAGGATGTTAATCAAAAAGCAGTACTCTATATGTCACAGTAGCAGTTTAATTTGTTGCTCTCACTGCATTCATTGGTTTTACAGTTTCTGCAGGTATCTAACATCTGGAGCTCTTTTAGACTTTTTGATAGGATATAAACTCACTGAGCAAATAATTAGAATCACTATATTATAATACTGGGTAGGGTCTCATTTTGCTCTCAAACAGTCTCAATTCTTCATGGCATGGTATTCACAAGGTGTTAGATACTTTCCTTTGAGATTGTGGTCAATATTTACATGATTGAATCATACAATTTGTGCAAATTAGTGAGCACTAATTCTGTAAATCACACGTATGACCGAATCCTAAAGGAGTTATATTGATTTCAGTTCCGGTGACACTGAATTCATTGTGATGTTCATGAAATTAGTTTGAGATCATTTTTACTTTGTGACATGGTGAATTTTCATGATGGAAATAGTCATTAGAAGATTATGGACTTGAAGAGATGCACATGATCAGCAGCAATACTCAAATCCCAGTCGTTGTTTTTAAGAGATGATTGATTGACATTAACAGGTCCAAAGTATGATAAGAAAACCTTCCCCATGCCATTACACCACCACCATTAACCTGGTCAGTTGACATAAGACAGGTTGTGTGCATTGGTTCATGCTGTTGGTGCCAAATTCTGACCCTATCATTTGTGTCCCTCAGCAGAAATTGAGATTTTTTTTCAGACCAGGCTACATTTTTCCAATCTTCCAATGTAGAGTCTTGGTGATCCTATGCCTACTGTAGCCTCAGATTTCTGTTAATGACTGAAGTGAAATCCGGTGTGATCTTCTGTGGGTATAGCCCGTTTGCTTCAAAGTTCAACATACTGTGCATTCTGAGATATTTCTCTGCTCACCACAGTTGTACTGAGCAGTTATCTGAGGTACCATAGCCTATCTGTCAGCCCGAGAAAGTCTGGTCTTTCTCTAATGACCCCTCTCATCAATGACGTGTTTCATAAAGCAGAACTGATACTAACTGGATATATATTGTTGTGCAATGAAAATCCCAGGATAATAGCAATTACAGGAATACTCAAACCAGTCTGTCTGGCACCAACATTGATGTTATGGCTGAAATCTCTAGGATTACATTTCCCCCCAAATTGTAGTATAATTGGCCTTTATCTTAATGTATTGTGCATGCATTTAGTGATAGTAAATGTATTTATTTCTGTTGTGTTTATCTTTCAGTAGTATGTTGACCTTAATGTAATAACATAATCCTTCTAGTGAATACTGCTGTTTTTTTATAGAGTTTCCTTTTTCTGTATAGTTTTTATTCTTCAAAACAGCTGCCTGTTCTTGAATGAAACTGCACCCCAAATTCTCTTGGGCTATTTCTGCTGCTAATTGGCTGGTATACAGTAGGTGCTTCTTTAGAACTCTTAAGTTGCTGATACTTACTCAACATGTGCAAGTTTAGGTTTTTTAAGTATGATGCTTTATTGAGAAGTAAAACTATTATTTAAAAGCAAATGCTACTGAGGCTCACAAGTAAGCTCAATATGATCTGGTTTCTATTGTTTCTAAAACAACACACACACAAGTAACATATCCAATAATGTTTAACATTATCTTCTGACATCAAAAAGCAGGGTCTGTATGCACACACAATGGCACGATTTTATCTCTCTTTATATAAAATTCAACGTCTCTCTGTCTGCCCGCTTTTCATGAGAGAACTACTTAACGGATTTAGATTGGGTTTTTTCTATAATTTGCTTGAACATTCTAGTCGATTTTGCAAACTCTCTCATCACACTACGTATCATAGTTTGCTTGCGGTACCGATTTGTTTGCGCAAATCCGAGAGAGACGCAGTGGGCCAAGGTACCCTCCTATCTCATGTGTCAGCCTCGGGGTGTATCTTACATCTGCTTAGCTATCAAACGAGAGATCTACTTAACAGATTTAGATCTGGATTTTTTCTAAAATTTGCTTAAATTTTGCGACTTCTCTCATCATGTTAAGAATCATAGTTTAGTTGCAGTAGCAATATATTATCGCTAATCCGAGACAGAGGCTGTGGGCCAAGGGAAGGGGGAAGAGTGGCGTCAGGAGTAGAGAGCTGGGCGTGGTCCTCCTCACTGTCCTGATTCACTACTATGCAGGCGGAGCCATGGGGGATGGCTAGTTTAGAATAAATTAAGAATATAAATGATAACCAATTTTTTTTTGTGAGGTCAGTCCATTTCATATCTGTTATGAATTAAACTTTGCATTTAATAGATATCGTGTTTATTTATTTATTTTAGTTTTACTCCAGCACTATTTGGTAACTCTATGGGTGCTGTCATTTTGGGTCTTACTGTATAGCATTACTATAGTGGTTACTAAGGAGTGTGGCCTACATCATGTTACATGTAAAATCTTGATGCCATGGCTATAAAACATTTGGGCAGTACATGCACTTTATCCTGGTAATGGGATATATTCAAACATTTTTGCTCATAGTTATCTTACTTTTGGTTATTTTACATTGTGGATAGCATCATCATCTAAACAAGACAAGAAAAGGCTACGACAAATAGTCAAGTCTGCTGAAAATATTATTGGCACCAGTCTTCCCACCTTACAGGACCTGTGCTACTCCAGAACCATGAAATGGGGAGGAAAAATCATCACCATCCCCTCACATCAAGGCACAACCATTTTGAACTTTTCCCATGTGCCAGTAGACTAAACTACCCTGAGACTAACAGATATAAGAACAGTTTCTTCAGCTGTCTTTGCTCCACCCCAATACATTGCAATTTTCTTACATATAGTTAACGTGTATATATTTCAGTATTTCCTGAACTGCCATACACATTGTATGCATACAGTATGTTTCAATTGTGTGCCTTGTTTTTATGTCAGGTGTGTACTTATAAAAAGTGTGTGTATCTGTCAGGTAAATGTACTAGGAGAGTCACCATAAAACCAAAGTCACATTCCTTGTGTGCACACTTGACTAGTAAATGTGATTCTGAAAATTATACTCTTTTTGGCCTAACTTTAAAACTATGTAAAAGTTACACAAATAGGAATCAAGAAGAGCTGAGGTCTCAATGCTAACCCTATAACCCTAACCACATTTATTATGGAGCAGAGTTTAGAAAGAAAATGTTGCATAATCACAGTGCTAGTGACAACTACAGAGCATTGCTTCAATCAGACAAATAGTAAATGGGCTGGTTTTCTATTTTTATTGCTGAGTTTGTGAGAATGGGAAGAGGCAGAGGGGTTAGTGTAGCACATGGGTCAGTGTTCTTCCTTGGGACTGGCAGCTTTGGGGTTGTACCATAAGAAAAGCACAGACGTGATTTCCCCAGCCACTCCTACATCTCACCACTACAGTCCCTTTGAACTAGTCCCCACAGTACCAGCTGAACTGTCACATTTTTGACAGCTGATTGGTTTTGGTTGGTGAATTACTGTGCTGGAACAACAGCTATGACACAGTTCTAGTAATGACAGAAATTTGACAATATCAGATCCACCATTAACATGCTTTTGGCCTCCACCAGCAAGGCTCAGCTAGGTCTGCATAAGATTTTTGTGGATAATGAAATAAAACGCCATCAGGATGAATAAGCAGAAAAAGTTAACATGCTTTGTCTGTGCACAGACCTTTTCAGAGAATGAATAACACTAAGGTAGTTTGGTAAATGAACAGACGGATATCTGGTTAAAATCTCTGATGGATGATTAAAAACAAAACAACTAAATTTAATACATTTTCTTAATGGGTATCAAAGACATTTTTAACAACAAATAATGTTTTTCATTCAGAAAGTTATGATAAACTACAAATTATACTGAACGATAAGGAGTTCTTTTAAATTCTTACTGCGTTAAGAAACTATTAACTTTTATTAATAATGAATAATAATAAAAATGAAATTGTGTAATAAGATATAATTGATATTTTTGTTATTTCTTTCTAGTAAAGAAAAGATGACAATAATATCTCAGTAGTTCTTTACTTGCTAGGATTTAAACAGAGAGGCTGCATATTAGGCAAAATGCCACCAAAGTACATATATTTTGGATTTGAAACTCTCTGACTGAGATGTATTATAATGATAATTAATGAAAAAAAAAAGAAAATACAAACTCAATAACACCTGGAAAATATTATGACAAAAGTATTCCCCTAAAATTATAGTAACACAAATTGGCTGCAAAATTAGAAATATTTCTGTTCCTATCATTTGAACCATTTTCAAAATATAACATTTTATTTCACATTTTGAATTGTTTTTGCACAATGCAGAGATATTTTGGAATGTTAACTTAAGACAAAGATAAAATTAGTAGAAATGTCTCATCAGACCGTACAATACAATACTCTCTCTGTAATTCACCTTTAATTCTCTAGTGAGCTCTTCACTGGCGACTTTTCACTGAGTGTGCAAAGTTTCCTTATAGCTTCCAGCTGTCTGCAGTTGTAGATGTTGGGCTGCTGCTTTCTACAATGTGGCTTACGAGCCTTTTAAGTTTATTTTTGACTCTGTTAGCATTGAATAAATGATTGTCTGATAGCAGTAGATTTTCCTTAGAATATAATTAATGTAATGAACCTGTTCGTCGATTACTATGGGTACATGTAAATCACTTTTTTTTTGCAAAATAAGTTACAGTGTAATGTTTGAAATTTAATAGCAAATCACTAAGCTACTAAAGAAATACAGTACTTATAATATTGCTTTACTTTCAGAATACATGTTTTAGTGTTGAATTGAAAAATGAAGTCTCAATGGAATAAACAGCCCCCAAGTAATAAAGTCGTACAGTGTATTCTACCTTTCTTATTAAAAATATTAGTTTATTATGTTGTTCTCCCCAGGCCATCTTAAAAAGATCATTATTATGGTGCAGTGGTTTAGTTTTGGTAAAAGCTACATTATGCCCAAAAGCTTTGTAAGCATTTGGGGAACAAGTAATGAGGTGTAATTACCAAAAATATAAATGCATCAAGACAAACAAAATTGATTCATGAATATTCTTTAGCCTTTTTAGCCTTTAGTCACTAAAATGTTTACAGTTATAATTTAAGATGGAATATTAATGATGCATGAAATGAAAGCTAGTCAGTTCCTAAAATTGCATTAAATCCTGTCTGAATATGTCAGTCATTTAACAGTCTAAATAAACCTACTAGGTATGTATACACTACATATATGAAATCACCAAACACAATTTTATATTTGTCCAAGTGCACACAGCCACAAGAAACACAAGTATATAAACAAATCTTTCTCTCCTTCCACTCCTCCTGGTTAGCTTTGTCTGCTGCCTGCCAATTCTGAATCCCTGAGGTAAGGTGGCAGACTCCCTTTTAAGCTAGACCAAAGAGTGCTTCTGGTATCACAACACTACCTTCTGGGTTGTGTGGGAATGAAGGTGGTCCTCCCCTGACAGCACCCTCTAGCACCACCCAAAGACCCCAAAAGTATTGCACGTTGCTTCTCCAAATCCCATGCAAACCTGCAGGTGTCTAACCTGGGGTGCCTTGAGAGGGACACTGCCACCTGTTGTACAGGGGGATAAACTGCTCCTGGTCTCTTTTTCCATTAACAGAGCTTGGATGAGGGTTGAAAGGCATATTGGCTAAGTTGTGTCCTTAATCACTCAGTATTTCTAGTATAGCCTCCTGGCAATATATCACCCTCCATTGCAGCTGGTATGCCTGTCCATCCTCCTTGACACTTATTTGTATATATAGGAAATATATATGGGAAAGATAACATCAATTTTCGCTATTAACATACCCTGTTTAACTCCATTAAAAAACTGTCACATCCTGGGCTGGCAACAATATGATCGCATCAGGCAGTACTTTGGTCAGGGTGGCATTTTCATGTAAGTTTTTTTTTTACAAAATAATAATATAAAAAAGCTAAGTGTGAACCTAAAGAATTACATACATGTCCAGTACCATAGTTACAGTATATACTGTACTACCTTTAAAAATTTTGAGTAATAAAATTTAATTCAAAAGTTTAAAACTACATGTTTCACAACACCTAGCTAAATGTTAGTACATGGTACTGGTATTCATTTCCTTGGTTTATACATACTGATACAGGTGCAGGGGAGTGAGAGGAAGCAGGGTTTACAGTAGTCCTGAAGCATACTAAAGAAAAGTAGTGAAGGTAAAAATTACGCTGTCTCTTTTTTAATGTCATTTTTCTGTAAGAAGGTCAAATCAATGTCATATCACATAAGTGCAATATGTCTTCTCTGAGCTGCACTAAAACCAAAATAAGTCTCTAGTACTTCTATATTTAACTCTGCAGTCTGCCAGGTAGCTTACAGTGCTTACTACCCTAACATAATGACAAAATTCTACGAATCAGAAATGTAATGATTATCCTTACCCATTGTTCCAGTTTGCAATATCTTTGCTAATTTAGGCAAAGAATGCAACATAACCACCCAAGTAATGCGTGGTGTCAGTTTTTAAGTGAGATAGCCGCTAAAGAGAACTGTTTTAGCATGCCAGGAAGGTGTAGGTATAGTAATGTTTTCCATCCGTTTTTCTTTGGTGGGACACTTTTTGTAACCCAAAATATCCCAAGGCACACCGCGATTTTACCAACTAAAAAAGTGTTAAATTTAAACACTTACTAAACTGTCTGAAATTAGGGGACTATCAGAGACATTGGTAAAAAAAAAAGCAGCTAGGAGGTTGGCATTCACAATACAAGGCACTTTGAGCACTTTGGATGCATTTGCCCAGCTGCTTCGTCCCTTTGCCTGCACGTATACAACACACCTGGGTAACTCTCATTGTGTGCCAGTTGAAAAACACTTGTTTGGAGTATAATTATAAAGTCATTCATGGTGATGAACAACTGAGGATGGCATTTTCAGAGTTTTAACATAAGTTTTAATGTGTGCCCATTTAAGAGGTGCTTATGTCAGTTAAGTCTGTCTTAAGCAGTGCATTCAAAGTCAACAGTCATTCCAATCGTTATATTACTTTGACACTTCTGTGTCTCATATGCCATACTAATTTAATAATTAATGCATTGGTCTTATCTTCTTGTTGCCTTATTTTCAACTTGCCTTTTAGAAAGACATTCAAATTCAGGGTGTACTTGCTCAAACAATATTTTGCTAAAAGTTTAGGCTTCAGGTCATTGTTTAAGTTTCAACTATGCCATTATATTTGAAAAAAAATCCTTTGTGTTTCCAGCCCTCATATATATATCATGGGTGCAACCTTTGTTTATTTTTAACAGATATACCTTAAGCAGGAGTCTACAATCTACAATCCAAAAATACAATTACACTTCTCTTCCTTTCCTTTCTCCTCTACTCCTCCCCCGTACCCAACTTGGATAGGGCAGAGTGGTTTCTCATATTTTGGACCCAGGAGTATTTCCAGTGCCCCAACATTACACCAAGGAAGCACTTCTGGATCAGGCAGAACCTCCTTAATCTGGAAAAGTCCTCTCCTAGGCTTCTCCCCAAAGGAGCACTCAAGAATCCCCACAGAGAGCTGATTAGAACTACAGCTCCCATGTTGTCCTGCTGGTGTGTAAATGGGAGCTTCACCAGAGAGATGCTGCCATCCAGTGTACTGGGGAATACATGGCTACTTCTGCCCTTTTTCAAGGTTCCAGCAAGCAAACCCAGTCAGGGTGCCCATCCACCCATGGCTTCAATTTTAAAGGCTTACTGGCCAGAATGCCACATATATCCTGTAGTTATAATGTATATAATATAATATATATATATATATATATATATATATATATATATATATATTGTGGCCACCAGCAGGAGCTTCATATCACCAAACACCAGACACACACAGGCTCTGGACACAAGTATGTTTGTGGGAAACTCTTCTTGGAACCGTTTCCCACGTCACAACTACAATACAGTTACAATAAGCACAGTAATACATTGTTGTCTCTCTCTTTTTCTGTCACTGCCTCCTTCGCTCATCTCTGAAACCCTTGTCCTCCTTATCCCCCCAATTCTGACTCCCAGAGTTGTGGCAGGCAGCTCCTCTTATACAAAATCCAGTGTCCTATAGGCTTGGCCTATGCACTTCCAGGTAAGGCTGGAGGCTAACAAAGTAGGTCTCCCCAGTCTCTGCAGCACCCCCTGGCAGCAACCTTGGAACCCAAGAGGGCTCTGGAAGTAAAATAACTCCAATTCCCATTATGCCTTGTGGAAATAAAGGGTGCTGCCATCTAGTGCTCCAGGGAGACAATGTCCTGTGCATACTGTTTCTCCCTGCCCTTTGAGGCTGAGGCAGTTCCTGCCAGTATACTGTATGTACAATCTTTGAATGTCTCTGTTGTAATTTAGGCAGTTTATATTAATATGATAGGAGGAAAAACAGTTTTTTCATAATACTAAAATTCATTAAGTTTATAATTTACTTTTATCATAGGAGTTGTGTAATGTATTTCTTAGTTTATTGTTATTGTAATATATCTTGAGCAGGGAATTGGAAAATCAGAAATATGCTCATTTTGATGGCTTCTTGCCTAATTGATTTCCTGCACTAATGTGCAACTGATTTGTTTAAATCCCAAAAAACTTAAAATGTGTTGAGTTATTAAAATATCACATTAATGTACATTATGGTTAGTATTACTTTTTGCTTTTATTCTTTTTATGCATATTTGTATATGTATGTTATATGTGAAAGATATGAAGAAAATGAAATACAACAACTATATGTTTTTACACACTAAATTATTGTAAAAACCTAGAAGATAAGATCATACTTATCACCAAATTATCACTTATTACCAGCACAGTTCAGGACTAGTATATGCACAGTTTATTATACTTTTAACATTATGAAGAAAAAATGTCTTACAATATACAGTTCCCATTTTATCTTCCTAACCAGGTTATACATGGCACCAATCACGGGGCACAAGGGAGAACAACACCTGGACAGGATGCCAGTTCATAGCAGAGTGAACACACACTGACACGCACTCAAGGGTGTTTGTTGAGGAAACTGGAGTACCCAGAAGAAAACCATAAGGACATTCAACATGCAGACTCCACACAGGGAGTACCCAGGACATGAATCCCAGTCTACCTGTTGCTACCACTGCACCATCATGTCACCCTTAATATACAGTTATTACATCTATATATATAATTCACTAAGGCAAGACAACCATGGAAAGCACGCCGGAAGGGGTGTGGATTCACTAAGCCGCCAACAAGTGAGACACCTATGGCGCATGCAGGAAGGAGCCACGCCCACCAACTCCAAGACCATTGGATACAACGACAACTCGCAGGGCCACACCCACCAACTCGGACGCGACGACACAGAAAACATGGCATCATTTATATTCATTTGTCATAGAAGCCACAAGCAGTGCAGGTCAGGTTAATGTCATGTGCATGTCATGCACCTCCGAGCTACGTTGACTGTTCATAGATGCATGTTTCTCGCGGAGGTGAATCGCCATATGCAGCGTGTGAAACGGTTTGCGAGGGGTATCCCATGGAATCCTTTAAACAATCCTTTACAACTGAGGTTAAAGCACAATGAAGTAAGCAGTCTTTAAAAACCGACTTTTCGGTTACGACGCATGACCGCGTACACCATAGCAAGCTGTTTTACACGCTACATACGGCTATTCGCATTCACGACAAACATGCGTCTTCTTAGATGCTCCTGCACTTTGTTCACACCTCGCTACTACCGTGGTCGGGTGTCTTGGTGGATTATATATAGAAAGCCAGCCAAAACCGCACAGAGCAATGAAAAGTCTAGAGTTCCATCTTTTCATTCACTTTCTGTTGTATCCTCAAACCCTCCCTTTTTAGACAACTGTATCTTTCCAGAAGTGTTCAACCATCAATAAATATTTATGCAGTGTTTGTTATGCCGCGGCTTCACTATTGTGTTGTATTTTGCTCTCTCCAGAGTTCCATCTTTTCATTTGCTTACTGTTGTATTCTCTCACCAACCGGTTTTAGACAACCGTGTCTTTCCAGAAGTGTTTAACATTCCACACTCCGCGCCGTGCACCCCCATCCCTCCGTCTGGCAGGATAGGCGCGAGGACGGTCCGCCAGTTTTCAGTCACGGACGATTGTGTGTTGGTTCGTTCCGTGCATTGTTACAATGTTGCTTTTCTTGCTGATTTATTACATTACAGATTTTTCAAATGTTAATTTTCTCCCTGTGCTTAAAAATCATTAAAAAACCGGCCTGATTATGCGGCGTATGGTACGCCGCAGGTTGGCTAGTATACTATATTTGTCATTATATGTTGTATATTTTAGGTCTCTCCATTTTCTCACCCACCTTGACTTTCACTCTTGAAACATCTGTCTGTTGGTCAGTACACAGACAGAACATGCTAAGATATTGTGCTGTCATCCTAAAACCATTTACTATACAAGAAATTCTAATGAGGAAGCTCACAGTGGTGAGTCTTATTTCCTGAGTGTTTGCTTTGTTCATAAGTGATGAAGAAAGCCTGTGTGTTGACACCACTGTATTTCCTGTTTGTATATTTGTTTGTGTCAACCTCTGTGTCCTGTAATGTTTGCTCATAAATCTGTTTCTCATAAAACAAAGGCACTATATAGTATATTCCAGCTTTTCACTGTTACATTTTTTGTGCATGTTGAGTAAGCAACAGCATTTTAAAATTCTTAAAGTTGCATCCAGTATAAGGAGTAGGGGTCTAAAAGAATTAGGAATTACAGTACTTACTTCAAGAGCAGGCAGCTCTTTAAAAATATGCAGTATTAATTCTAAGGGTTATGAACATGTCAGGTTTCTGGGTGTTCTAGACATATTTACATGCAATTCTAACTTATTGACCTTTCCTTTTGTTTATTTTAAGCTTAAGATTTATTTGTTTGTATTTTGCTTTGTGGCATTGCAAATTGAAGGCATCATCAAGGCACTCCATGCCACTGACTTACACAACAACATTATAAATCTATTTTTTCAAAATCTTTGTAATTTTATGAACGTTTTCTGCTTTTTGGGAGCATTTGCAAGGTTTCATTTGCTTTCTGGGTAATGTCTTGTGCATTAATTATGATCAAAACTGTACATGCAGTATGTAATTTTACGACATCTTATGATGGCTCATATGGGGTGATTTGAATCATAACCACCTCCACTTTTTCTTGTTTTTGAGTTTGTTATATCATTCACGTCTCAATGACTGGTAGCTAATCCAGTTTCTAGAGAGGATTGTTTCTGAACAGCAATGATCCTTTTTATTTTTGACTGGTCACCCAGCAGAAAATTGGAAACAAGCTTTTGCAGAGTGTTAGTCAATTTGACTTTGTCATTACTGAATATAATACACCTATAGCTTCCTACATTCTATTCCTTGTACTTGTGTTGAGGTGAAGTCCTTGTTTCACAAATTCTGGTTTCAAGCTTTTCTTGCTCCTAAAACCGAGTTACTATCGCACCTATTATTTTTCTGTGAAAAGGACTTACTGGTGTTGTTAACTTTCAATTGAAACGGCGGTTGTATTTGTCCAGTCGTCATACAGCCATTTTGCCAAGTTCCAACTTTCTTGTGCCTATCCAGCTGGCAAACATACAGACAAATGTGTTTGTTTGCTAGCAATGTGCTAGCAAAAACATGTTTTTCATTTCTCTCTGCCATTCTTAGCCTTAGCTGTTGTGTTTTTATTCAATATGGACAATCAGCGTATCCCACCTTATTAAAGACTGCTTTGTTTCTGTCTAGTCTGCTGTACAGCTTTAGGTGTTGACTCTCTTGAGTCTGTCCAGTCGTCCATTACAGTAAGACTGGTGACTTTCTTGTCTGTCCTGACAGACAATCCTCAAGACAGTTTTTATTTTGAATTTCTAGTTTCATCTCTTATTTTACTCTTGTTGCTCTCCTGAAAAATGTTTTTGGCTTTAGACAGATTCAGGGAATTCAATAGGTAGTATGAGGCCTACACACCTCACTTTTCTCCTGGCCAGTGTCAAACATATATTTTAATCTAACTCAAAAACAATGTAAATCCCATAGAATTGCAGTGAGTGTCATATTGTCAGGCTCTGTAGTTTATTGTAACCATTATGTAGTATCTTAATTTTTGATTTTGGACTGATGATATTATATTGTTATATTTCCATGCAGTTTATACATCATGTGATGAATATGAGATGTAGTCATGTGATTCTATGGCCTTGTTTACATTTTCATCATGTGTCATGTCATAGGATAAATTGCATTATAAGCATGAGGTTGACATTTTGCCTCACAGTAATAGTAGACCTGGAATCTGGGTGAAAGAATCAGCTATTTTGATCTTTTGGAGAATTGTGTGATTTAAAAAAACTGAGGATTTCATTGTGTGTCAGCCTATGTTTGTGCTTTTGTACTTTAAATTTTTAGAGTTTTTAACCATATTTTACTGACTTATGTTCAGGTTTCCATTGAAAGGATAAAATGAGTTCTTGAAAAAAGTACATAGACTTGTCATTATCCTCATTTCCAGGCTACAGTTCTGTTTTCCTGTTGTAGGAATAAAAAATTAATTTTTACTTGCCCACCCCCACGGACAGTAGAATAATGTTTGAAAAGGGTGTACAATCACTCAGTTAAGGTTGTTACCTTTGGCAACAGAGAGAACATTAGAACAATCTAGAAGAGAACAGGCCTTTCAGCCCAACAAAGCTTGCCAGTCCTATACACTTTTTCTTCCAAAAAAACATCAAGTTGCGTTTTGATAGTTCCTAAAGTCATACTGTCTACCACACTACTAGCTTATTCCAAGTGCCTATCGTTCTTTGTGTAAAGAAAAACTTCCTAATGTTTGTGTGAAATTTACCCTTAACAAGTTTCCAACTGTGTCCCCGTGTTCTTGATGAACTCATTTTAAAATACAAGTCTCGATCTTCTGTACAAATTCCCTCCATAATTTTAAACACTTCAATCATGTCACCTCTTAATCTTCTTTTGCTTAAACTGTAAAGGCTCAGCTCTTTTAATCTTTCCTCATAATTCAATCCCTGTAGCCCTGGAGAGAGACGTTGGGAGCATACTTTGATAGCACATTTCTGCCCCATCACACGATAAACCACTTGTGTGTCCTGCTGGTCCCTGCTGATGTTAGACGGTCTGTTATTGATCATCATATCAGATAAGGCCCAAAGTTGCGTTCTGATGAGACTTTGTAGCTGGCAATAAGAATGTCTAGCAGTGGCTTGCTAGGCCAGGATCTGGGCTCCAGCCTGGCAAAATGGATAAGGTCAGTCTGTCCTACATTGTTACCAGTAAATTCCTTTGTGGGTCAATGACACATTCTGTACTTATATTTTTTCTGTATTTTTACATGTGAGCTGGCCATGACAAATTTAATACAGTATATATACTTTGCTTTTTTAACCACTTTCTTATATGTTCATCATTAGTTATTAGAATTCATGAGCACGGCCAAGTACTGTAGCTCATTTTCCTTATAATATCCTGTATTAAGAGATAAGACATTTACCTCTTCATTTGCATTAAAATAGCAAACTATGATCTAGAATTTCAGTTTGGTTCTTTTGTATTAGTTTATATAATGAGTTTAGACTCCTTGTTTACAAAAGAGTGTGCACACATTTTAAATGCAGCAACTTAAACTATGTATTTTTGTCTGTTTCTGAGCTCTGACATAGAAAACATTGTACAATTTTTCCATAGCAATCTGATTTTGAAGATTTATGTTGATCACTTAAGACCCAGACTGAATCAATAATGTAACATCATTACTGTCATGTATACTGCATGACAAAATAATATGTGAGATAGGCACTTCCAGAAATAAGCTTTAATTTGACAGGCAGACAATCCATGAAATCCTCAACATCAATCTGACAGAAACCTGAACCTCTGAGAGGCTGGGCGTCTGGATAATCTTGAGTCAAAGTTCCCAAAAATAAATGGTAGTTTGTGATAGAGCTGTATCTTTTTTGTCTGTATATTTTATCCAAATGTTATCGTCCATTTTCAATTCCTTTGTGGTATACACTCGAAAAGACAAAGCATTTTTTTTGGTCATACATTGGTTTGTATTTTAGAAATAGGAGAGCTAGCTATACTAAGGCCTGTACAGTCATTTTTGTCATATTAAAACAGAACATTAAAATTCTTATTTGCATGTGCTAAACAACATGCAACATGTTACACCTCTCCAGTGCTATGATTAATGAGTAGAACTAACTTACCTCAAAACGTCTGTCTTCCTTGCTCTAAAACTGTCAGAATATATTTGTCTTTACCAATGCAAGTTAAAAGAAATATTTAAGTACATATTTTCTTTCTCATTATGAAGACCTTAGTATGTCTCATTCCAATTAAAATGTTATTTTTAATGTGTTTTTTTTTTGTTTTGAACAAAGCACATTTATTACAAATGCTTACTCTTTTTTCAGAATAAATCAGGGTACATCGCAAAAAGATGCAATTGTTAGATCTACTTTAACCTATAGAATCACAATCAAAGCAAAGCATGCTTCCAACTGTTAAACTAATGAATAAATTACCAAGTCAGATCTCACTAGTGTAACAGATTTCAAAGTGAACAGCAATGTACTTATATTTTGAACATTTCCTTTCTCTTTATATACATTTCACAATTTCTTTCATTAGTGGTGTAATGTAAGTTGCTATACTGTATATCCAGAAGGTGTCATGCATGCACATCTGTAGTACCACCACTGGCTGAGAGGGGGCAATGCCACTAACTGAGTCACCTTCCTTTGCTTCCATAGTGCTGAGAGACTGCCCGGTGAGGGTGCCAGGACCATAAAAACCAGCTGCCAAAAAAGGTGGTGTCAATCCTTGACTAGACAGCAGAGGAGATGGAGTTCCTTCAAGCTGGGAACACGTCCTATAGAGAAGATTTGATAGGCAGCAATTTATTTGTTTGTTTTTGCACCATCAACCACTGTTTTATTTTTGGTTTATAAGTAGATTGGGAAAGCCGAGTTAGCACCATAATATTTATCGTAGTTTTCAACCCGTCATTACTGCGGATGATCACAAGGGCTAAAGCAATGTACTCGACGTCTACATGTTTTCGCAGTATTCCATAAAACTATTTTAGTCAATCGAACATGACAGGTAAAAAAGAAAGTGAAGAAGTGTTCTTCTTTTAAAACCGAACAGTGTAGGTGAGGAAGGGTAATTTTATAATCCTCTCTGTAAAGCTGCAGTTCCACTTCGTGACTTCAAGTTGTGGAGTATGACTTGCTTAATGACTGCATTTACTGGATCTCTTACCTTGATTTTAGATTCCACAATCAAGAATCACAGAGGATGACAAATTACACAAATCTCTAAACACAGCATCAAAATTTTCGATTATGCTAAAGAAAGTGTCTCAAGTTCCTTTTATTTTAACAGCATATCAATGCTCTGCCTGACAGCACTGGTAAGTGTATGAATATTTTCTAGATATGGTGGATTCACCCTTAATGTTGACCTATAATTTCCAGTCTTTGTGGTACAACAAACCTGAGATATTGGACAATCTTCTGTTCTGTTTGTGTGCATTGTTGTTTTGGCTCAGTACTGATTGGTTGTCATCCTATGCATACACAAGAATCCATCCTGGGAATGATTTTGTCTTGGCCAGTTGAAGTGCATGATGACTGAGTTTCTGGGTATGTAATACTACGAAACTCTAGGTAACTCTGATATAATATACAAATGAATGGAGCAACTAAAAAATTGTTGGTGCGGAGACCATCAGGTTTTTGGAGAATCCTGGATCACTAGGGTCTAAGACTGTGTGATTTTTATGGACTTCTTGAGCTTCAGGGCTTTTTAACTCCAATTATTAATTAAGGAAGCTTCTTGGCCAAATAGCACAGCAACCTTGAGTTATATAAACCCAACGTTTTACCTTACTTGGTACATACAGTATTGATTTGGAAAATTTCAAAAGTGTCTCATGATGTGTGTTGTTTCTGTGGTTAGAGAAAAGTATTCATGCTGTACTTTTAAAAGGTCAAAAGACACACATTAAAGAAGAGGATATTTAGGTGTAAGACTTGCAGGACTTGACATGCTCATGCAATTATTAGACTTTTGGCTTGTTTTCTTATAGTTATTCTTTGTAGCCTTTGTTTCTGAGAGAAAATAAAAGATAAAGCAAGTATGACGTATGTGTCAAAGAAGTCAGTGAAGGTATTATAAAAGAACCTGTCTCAATGTTACACCCACACACCAGACCACAACTGTATTTGGAGTCTGTGTGTCACATGCATTAAACTGATCAATCAACTAAAAAGTTTGATTTATTTCTCACAAAGGTAATTATTTGGGTGAAGCCTCTACACTGGAAAAGTTGTGAAATTTGGATTTTTGCTCTGGGGATGAAGCTCTGGCAGGAGTATTGTGCTGACCTGTACATCTCGTGCTCCGTTTTATAAACATGCATGGCATGGCACTTTGTTTTGTGATAGCAGGAGAAAGACAGTGCTGTCAAAAATATTGTTTATTTAAACAGGAAATTTAAGAATAATATTTTGAAAATAAAAAAAAAATCCTTTCAGATCTATTTATTTGTGTCTTTATTTGGTTCAGTCAGTTATCATCTTTTTTTTTCAGGTTTTTATTAAGCAGTTTACACGTAGCTGATTGTTACACTTCCATCATTTTCTAATTAGCCATTGACAGTCTTTTGTTATATGTTTATCCTGTCATTCTACTCCATGGCAGCAGTTTTGTTTTCATCATTCATCTTATTATTCATCCTAGCAGGGTGTAGTGAGTTTATGTTTGTTCAGTTGGTCTTCTTATTATGCCTCTCTTTGATGTCATCTCACCAGTAGCTACTTTTATCCTTTTGTTTGCACACAATCAGCAAGTCCCTGTAATTGGGCCTTTACGCTGGTCTTGTCTGTTTTGTCTTCTGAGTACAATCAAACAATGGCTAGCTGTTTACTAATTAAGCCGATGTCACATTTTGTGACATTTTGTCATGGGATATGTCGGACTACAGTTATTGATCTCATCACTTGACCATGTCAGTTGACATGACTGAAAATCACAGCCCATTTCACATTTATCATCCGAGCACTGACCTTTCTGCGCGTTCGTGTTCGCCCCTTTCTCTGACAGCCAGTAGTGTACTGCCTGATGGAGCTTGTGCTTTACGAAGGATCAACAGCTGCTGAGTGTTCAACAGCAATTTCGGCCCTTTATTTCTTTTATTCATGCTATTATGGTACAGTATGTAAAGCACAAGACATCAGAAAAAACAGCTTCTATTTTGTTTGTGAGGTCCACAGTCTCTGTGCTGCCTGAAGGCACTGGTCTTGTATAAAGGTTTAGTAACTCCGGTGATTTCATCTACGGTCTCTGGCATTTTTTGCTTTTTCCATTCTGTTGAAGTACATAAAACACAAGACATCAGACAGACAAGATTCTCTTCTATTTGTGACATTGAAAACATGCGTGTTTCTATTCCTCATCAATATATTCTATGCAATGTACGTACAGATGAGCATGCATTGGTTGTCAGTTTTCATGCACAAAGAGCTGTTGCTAACAATGAGATCTTGTTTTATGTTAGTTCGATGGCATATACAGTAGATATTAAGTACTTCAGTTGCTATTTTCAAAGTAGTGTATGCAATACAAAAATTGGACATTTGAAAGTTTATTTTGACGTAGTAATCCTGTATATTTCATGCGGTAACAGTAGCTAATGCCAAAATATATGATTTAAGTCAGTTATTAAAAATGTTGTAATTAGCCTAAGCAACTCTAAGAAATGTATAGATTTATTTAATTGAAGTTGAGATACTTCATAAACAAGAATAGCTGCATCAGATGTTTCACATATTAAAATGTGTGCTTCCATGTAGATTTTTGAAGTGAAAATAACCTTGATTGTAATAGAAATTTGTCATTTTTCACCCCTTGATAGAGGTCCATATAGGGCTAGATTCCTAATAAAGAATCAAAAATCAAAAATAACATATTTACAATCATTGACTTTGAAATAGTCTAAAACAGCATACAGGCAGTGTGGCATAGTGGTTAGGGTGTTGGACTTCAATACAATTTGTGTTTTTGGGTCTGGAGTGTCAAAAATAGATGGTAATCCTAAAAAGCTTCATCTTATGTAACTAGACATCAAGACATGTTGACGGGTATAACATATATATGGATTTTCTTACACTGGTATGTCAGAAGAGGCTGGGAACAAAAAAAAAACTGAGGTGATTTCAAAATGTTTAAAAGTAATTCCTATGACCACAACATTTACCCTTGTAAGAACTAGATCAGAGTAAAATGATTTGGGGGACTAAGTCCCCATATATTTTTAATATATGATTTGAATAGGAAAAAGAACTAACACTCTTGATAGTAACAACTATAACACTCTACCCCCATCTGAACTGATGTTCAGGCTCTCTCTGTCTCTCTCTTACTTTCTTCCTCCATTTATCTCAGATGTAGAGTCTGTCACAAACTCCTCGAGGGGTCGTCAGACTTCCGATTAAGCTGTCCAGGCTAATTTGAAGATGAAGCAGTGGGTGGAAGCAAGTCAATGCTTATAATTCTTCTGCTAGGTCAGTGGTGTCAGTGATGTGGAGAAAACAGGCAGACCTGTTAGCTCCTGATTTGATATTTTATCTCTTCCTTTGCCCAATCGATTAGTTCATTATAAAAGCCGTCCCAATGACCACACACCTGATATTCCCATTGTCAAGCTTGTACTGTACTCTAGGACCCACTTTGATTTTGTTATAAGCCTAATTATCTGAAGAGTGTGCTAAGATATATGTTTTAATCATAATGTACCTCAGCTACTTTATATACCAGAAAATGACAGCAAATTCCCAAGAAAACATCCCAAATCAAAGAATTTATAACATACAAATTGTAGCTGGTCATACTGGGAAAGGAAAGTTTGTGTACTGTAAGGAGTCAATGTTACACCCTGTCCCACTATGGTATTTATTTTAATCTCAGATTTTTTACTCATAATTCTTTCTTATAAGTAACACAATATTTATGAATTCTTGAACAGAAGACCAAAAACAGATTTTTTAGTTAAAAAAAATATTAATTGCCATTCAATAAATGAGCTGTGCTTAAGCTTTGAATCTTCCACACATTTAACATCAATTCTACAATCCAAAAGTTAACTAAGCATCACATACGGAGTTTTCTGAGATGGTGCGTGCTGAGATTGGTTCATACAGTCTTCTTTGCAAAAGTCTAAGGCCACACAAGAAAATTATTTTTAAACCTATCTGGGCAGTAGGCGATTATTTTTTATGAAAGCACTACACATGCATTCCCCAAATTAGTTATTTGTGTATATGAAAGTCATTCACTACCCTTTTCTTCTGAACATATGGCCATATTCATAGTCAGTTCAAGTAAACCTTACTGTAAATGGGTAGTTGGGGCATGGCTAGATGTCAGAGGCAGGAGTGGGTGCTGCAGAATTACAGTCTTTGTCTTTAACACAACTGACACTGGGTTTGTGTGCCATGGTTTGACCAAATTGTCACTTATGTTGCACACGCGGCTTCACAAATTTTATTTAGAATCCAGGCCCCAAAAAATGATATTGAAAAATAGCTGGAAAAGACAAAGAGATCTGAATTAGCCGTTTTTTTGAAGTTAAAACCTAAAGTGATAAAGCAGCCTTGTTCTGCCCCACATCTTGTTAGTTGAGACTGTTATTTGTTGAACTGTGCTCCCCCTTCATCTTGTCATTTATTAACACACCTGTCAGTCACGTCCCATACTCGCAGTGGTACTATAAAAGTCTATGAAACTCACGTAAAGCACGTAGGTCCCATAATAAACATTTGAATACAATACACCCCATGTGTCTCACGTAGGCACCCCTTTATCTCTTGTTTCGGTCACGTTCAAAACGTATCCTTAGAGTATATAAACCCCTGTGTCTGGTTAGTTGTGGTACGCAGCAATTTGAACCTCTGTCTACGTGCTTCTCTTCATCTTGATCCAACCGTGGAAATCACTCGCCTTGTAAGTGTCTTTTGAAGCTGTATTATTTAATGTACACTGTCTGCTATGTATTGTTTTGTAAATTATTCTTTATTGTCTTTGATTGTACACATGTAAATGCCTGTATATTTCTTTTGTATATATTTCAGTTTACAACGAAGTACGTCCAGTAAAAGCCTTCAAGATAGCTCGCTCACCCTTGTCGTTTTTATGTGGATGTACCGAGTTGTTTAAGCTCTCTGCGGCCGCATAGTGTGGAGTGAGGCAGAAAAAGCCTTATTCAACTATTAAATGAAAGGGAAATGTCCTGTTATGGTTTATTTTGACGATTAATGTTATTATTGAAATATTAGACGTTAATTATGCAAAAAATTGGGGTCAGATTTTTGGGGCTCAGTAATGTTTCACATTTTTTTCTATTTAAGTTAATTATAATTATGTGTTTGCATTACAAAAAAATTCACTTTGCAGAAGATTTTTTAGGAAGATTGGAAAGCACGAGAAAATTGTATAAGATTAGAATAAATATAAATGTATTTTGATACAAGTTAAAAATAACAAAAATTTCTCTGATGTTTTGTAAGATGGCTAGAACAACAAAGGATTGTTTGCCAAAGCTGTCCTTGAGATATCCCAGCCATTCCATCTATTTGTTACGTTCCATCAAGTAATTTCAACTAATGAGGTTGCAAATAGATGAACCAGGTACACTAGTGGAACAACATAAGTAAATTAATGAAGTGGATGGGAATCACAGATAGTGGACTGCCTTGGAAGAGTTTTGGAAAGTACAAACATAAAACCAAAGGCTGTAGTCAATTAGCAGCAGCCCACCAAACCAATTTTTTTGCAGATGTGATGTTCATACTGTCATAAAAATATATTTGAATATCAAATAAAAAATACAGTGTTAGACCCAAAAAGGCTGTGTGCATTGATTGAAGATACAGTAGGAAATCCAGTGCAGTGGTTGATTAGCACCTGGCAGAGTCATTGACAGCAAAGCACATATTTGACCATGCAAAAATGTTCTTGTAGAGCTTGAGGGAAGTTAACAGTTTGAGAAAGCCAATAAAGCATACTATGACAACCAGCAGGAGAAATTCTTACTGTGTCCAAATTTGAAAGGTTCACAAAAATGCCAATATGTCAAAAGAAGAATTGATGAGAGGTAAATTCCATCTGTCTGCAGCCTTCTGTAAAGCATGGTGGCAGCCATGTCATGGCTGGTTGTTGATTTTACCCAATTATGAAGGAGATCTGGTGAAAACTGAGAGAAAAGATTTATAAACATATGTACCATTGGGAAGGAAACATACTGGCAAAAATGTAATATTGTCACATGACAATGACTCCAAACAAGTGGGAGTGTGCAGATGGAACACTAACTGTATTAGAATGTTGTTGCTCTTATTGTTCTTTATTGTCATATCCTCCATACACAAGTATATAGTGGCTCGAAATAACCACGGTGCAACTAGTCTTGTGGAGCGAGATGTGATTGTCAAATGGGGACAATCCATTAAAAAAGTTTGTAGTGAATAGCGGAAAGGCTACACACACTGGGCTCCTTCCTAAAAGGCCAAGTTCCTTCAGTAGGTGCTATGTAGCCTCTTCCGAGTTTTACTGATGTCATTAGGCAAATTTGTTGATTCTGGTGTTTTAAGTACTGAAAGTACTGAAATCTGCATCTTTTGTGGCTCTTTATTATCAGCTCTCTTAACTGCAGTCCTTTTGACAGTTGGCACATTGTTTATTTCAAATGTATATTTTGCAATTTATATTTAAACAAGCATAGCTGCCAATTCTTCACAAAATCCCATCGACTCTTACACTATCATCATTACGGTAAACAACAGAGAGTACACGCAGCACCTGCTACAACATATCATTCATGTTTACCATTCATCCATTGATGTCGTTGAATGCCAATATATAATCTGATGTTACAGAAAGATTTTTCGCTTGCAACAGATTGTTCATTTTTAACATGTGCAATGTGCTCTCTGTGCATGTGACACACAATTATATGTTTTTTAGGAGTCTTTTTGACTGTTCATCATAATCAGAAGCTTGCTGTCTTTTGGACCAGGTTAACAAGAGCACCGCTGCTCTTTGCAGTTCGAAATCGCAGCCCATACTCTGAGTGCTGTGTTCATGAGGTGTTGGATTGGTTTAGAAATATGACACTCAGTGAGCCATTTAATTGTTCCCACCCCATTTCAAGCAAAATTCACTTCTGGGTGTCTCCAGATGTATATGTTATATATCTGGCATCAGTTAGGCTATGGTACCTCATACAGATTACAGTTATGAGGTTATATACACAAAAATATGTATACAAACACACATTGCTTACACTAGTGAAAAACAAGACAATCCATAATTAGGATTACATACAAACAAAGTGAAATTAAGCCTGGCAATATATTAATACAAAGACACATATTAGTGTGAACTAATCATTCTAATGTTGAGAATCCTGACAACCCTTGGAAAAAAGCTGTTGCACTAAGTGGCAGAACAGCTAAAATATTCCAGTACTTTCTACAATTATCCTAGGGGATTAATACTGTATATTGTACCAAATAGCAAAATACAAGACGATAGACATGCAGTCAGAGAAGGATGAAACAGATCCTTCATGATTTTGGGGAGCTCTGCTAATGCAGTGTTTCTGGAAGATGTCTTGAATGGAGGTGAGAGAAGACTAAATGATTTTTTCAGTTATGTGCACTGCTTCAGGATCTTTCAATGCAGTATGTTGCAATCCCTGCACCAATCAATGATAAAGGAATCTCTTTATGATGCTGTTGTAGATTGTGGATAGGAAGTGAATGGCAAGACTTGTTCTACACATATTAGAAAGTGGAACAGCTGCTGAGCCTTTTACCTAAGATATGGTGTTGATAGACCAAGTAAGGTCATCCTCCAAGTGAACACTAAGGAATTTAACACTCCTGATCAGTTCTGCCACAGCCCTACATGTGAACAACATGGGTCTTCCTAAAGTTAACAGTTTTTGTCTTCTATATTGAGTAACATATTCTTGCAACATTTCACTAGCTGCTGCACTTCTAGTCTTTATGTTGATTCATCACCATTTCTGGTGAGACCCAACACTATGGTGTCATCAGCAAACTTGATAATGCTGTTTGAGCTGTATCTTGGAGTACATTCATGAGTCAACAGAGCTAACAGCAATTGGCTGAGCCCATAGTCTGTGGGTGCCAGGGCTAAGCTTGGTGGTGCTAGAGATGTTATTCCCAATGCAATCTGTCTGACGTCTCTCAGACAGCTAGTCCAGATTCAAATTGCAGAGAGATGTGTTCAAGTACAGTGGTCTCAGTTTCTTTTTGTGATTCTGAAGAATGATGGTGTTGAATGCTGAATTGAGATCAATAAACTTCTATAAGTATCTTTTTTATTAATGTAGAATAGGACCATGTAAAGAGCACAGTATATGGCATCATCAATGAATAGGTTGGAATGATAAGCAAACTGAAGTGGGTCAAGTGAGTTTGGGAGACCAGTTTCAGTGTGCTTTATAATCAGCCTCTCAAAGCAATTTATGATAAGAGATTGTAGTTTGTGTGTGCATTTACCAGGAGGGGGAATGGTACAGATTGTGCTGCAGGTGGCACATAGGCACATTTAGACTTGTGTGTCTCAGGGGGAGGTGTCGTCAAGTAATTAAAGGCAGAGAGAGTGAAAGTGATCCATTAGTAAGTGTGAATATGGGTGTGCGCATAGATGGGAATGACAGTGATACTAATGAATAGTATTGTGTACTGGTGGGGAACCAGTGTCATGTTTGTAGTACTGCTAGTGTGCTGGCATGACATAATTGGGAAAGGCAAAATATAACAGCTGTGAGTGGCTGTGCATTCTCCATAGGTAGTATTTAATGTATGAGAATGACACGGTAAGGAGAATCTGAAGTCTGAATTGTAGTCCGTGTCTTAGTCTTGCTGAGAAGTCTTATCAAGCAGTCTACTTTTCTATAGTAGACTTTGAAGTCAGTGTTGTTCTTGTATCTTGCAGATTGTAATATTACAGACAGAGCACACTTATATACAATAAAGAGGGGAACTGGCAGTAGACGAGGGCTCTGTGGATTGTGTGAATGAGAAAGTGCTTTGCGACTGGGCCTTCAACTTGGCAGAGATAAAGGAGGTGTGGAACTAGTCATGGGCAAAGCACTTATACAAAGTAAAGATAACAGACATAGCTTTAGTGGTTTAGCCTCCAGATGTCCTGAAGGAATGGAGGTGTGGAAATAACCATGGGTGTCATAAAGGAGTGCCATATTATTTTGGATTTCCAAATCAGTATCTCCAGAGGAAGTGGTGGCATAATTATTTTTTTATAGTTTTCTTTTTAACTCAGAGGAAATGTCTGTCTGGCCTACAGAAGAGTTTTGAATTGTCTTTACTTTCTGTGAGCCTACGCTAATTTGGACTGGGTGTATTAAGAAATACAAGAACGGAGAATCTTTTGACATTTTTAAGCACTGAATTTAATAAAGTTCATTCTTCCTAATACTATAAAGATGTAATAGAAGTATCTGTGTCTCTCTTTTATCACTGGGGCCTCAGTCATGAAATACAAGACGCCCAGGGTTTAAAATTGTGGGCTGCATCAGGAGTGGGCAGGAGGATGAGTACAGGAACCTAATCAAAGACTTTGTTAAATGGTGCGACTCAAACCACTTACATCTTAACACCAGCAAAACCAAGGAACTGGTGGTGGATTTTAGGAGGCCCAGGCCCCTCATGGACCCTTTGATCATCAGAGGTGACTGTGTGCAGAGGGTGCAGACCTATAAATATCTGGGAGTGCAGCTGGATCATCATCAATCAATCAACATTTATTTATATAGCACATATTCATACAAAAAAATGTAGCTCAAAGTGCTTTACAAAATGAATAGAAAAATAGAAGACACAATAAAAAATAAACATAAGTCAACATTAATTAACATAGAATAAGTAAGGTCCGATGGCCAGGGTGGACAGAAAAAACAAAAAAAACTCCAAAAGCTGGAGAAAAAAAATAAAATCTGTAGGGGTTCCAGACTACGAGACCGCCCAGTCCCCTCTGGGCAATCTACCTAACATAAATGAAACAGTCCTCTTTGGATTTAGGGTTTTCATGAAAGGACCTGATGATGATGGTCATGTAGACTTCTGGCTTTCAGTCCATCAATGTTGGTGCATCATGATGCTTTGAGTAGGTGGAGGTGGTGCAGGCCGCCACCACAAAGAAACCGGAAAAAGAAACAGAAGAGAGAGTTGGGGTCAGTACGAAGAATTTGGATGACAAATTGGACTGGACTGCCAATACTGATGCTCTATGTAAGAAAGGTCAGAGCAGACTATACTTTCTGAGAAGGTTGGCATCCTTCAACATCTGCAATAAGATGCTGCAGATGTTTTACTAGACAGTTGTGGCGAGTGCCCTCTTCCACGCGGTGGTGTGCTGGGGTGGCAGCATAAAGATGAAAGACGCCTCACGCCTGGACAAACTTGTTAAGAAGGCAGGCTCTATTGTAGAAGTAAAGTTGGACAGTTTAACATCTGTGGCCGAGCGACGGGCATTAAGCAAACTCCTGTCAATCATGATTAATCCACTGCATCCACTGAACAGTGTCATCTCCAGGCAGAGGAGTAGCTTTAGTGACAGACTTTTGTCACTGTCTTGCTCCACTGACAGACTGAGGAGATCGTTCCTCCCCCACACTATGCGACTCTTTAATTCTACCCGGGGGAGTGAATGCTAACATTTTTTTTTTTTTTACTATTTAATTTAATATTGTTTCTTTGTATCAGTATACTGCTGCTGGATTATGTGAATTTCCCCTTGGGATTAATAAAGTATCTATCTATCTATCTATCTATCTATCTATCTATCTATCTATCTATCTATCTATCTATCTATCTATCTATCTATCTATCTAAATGTGCTGGAGTCTGAGAGCAAGAGACAGCAGGTTTCTTTGGAATAAGTATGATGTTGACTTTGAAACATTTAGGGACAATTGCTTTGTATAGGGAAATGTTAAAGATATTTATGAGGGCAACTGAGAGCTGGCTTGTATATTCCCTGAGTATGCTGTCTGGTCCATCAGCCTTTCTTGGATTTATACTTAATAGTGTTCTCCTAACATTGGCTGAGAACAGACACCATACCTGATCATCTGGAAGAGAAGTGATCTTCCTTACAGGCTCATCCTTCAGTGCATCAAACCTTACATTAAATTTGTTCAGCACATGTGGGAGTGATGTGCCACTGTCACAGGTATGCGGTGTGCTCTTATAATCAATGATATTCTGAATGGTCCACCATATCTCTCATGTGTAACTGGAGTCCTGGAATTGGATTTGGATTTTCCTTCTATACAGTATGCACATTTTGCTTCCCCTATTACCACAGGAAAGCTTTGCCTTCACTCTACTGTGGGCCTCCTTGTTTCCCTGATCTAAAAGCAACATTATGTACTTCTGAAGACATCCATGATTTTTGATTAGCATGAATGATGACATTCTTAGAGGCAGTGACATTATCTATATAATTTCTTATGAAACCACTGACAGGTGATGCATATTCCTCTAAGTATATGAAATGTCCATGTATGGTGGCCTCTTTGAACATATTCCAGTCTGTGTGATCAAAGCAGTCTTGCAGAGCTTAGGCAGTACCCTCTAGCCATATTCTGATCTGCTTTTGGACACAATTGACATATTTTTGCAATGGTGTGTATGCAGGTATTAAAATAGAATAGACACTGTCTAAGGCAGGGCATGGCTTTATAAGCACCCTGGGTGTTTGCATAAACAAAGCACTTTCTGTTTTCTTCCTTAATTGCAAAGTTGACATGCTCCTAAAACTTTAGCAGAATAGTTCTTAAGTTTTAGCATGATTGAAATCACCAGCAATAATAAAAACTCACTCTTCCTTAGTGTTACTACTGGGGGAGAATTTGAGCAGCTACACTATTGAATGCCATACATTGCTATGGCCGGTTAGTAAGGACAGTATTTCAGCATTAAAAATTCCACCACAGGTGAGCAATGGCTTGTGACCACCACAGCATTCACATTCAGTTGGTTATTAATATAGATACTTAAAACAACCACCATGCGTCTTGCCGGACTTAAAGGTATTTCTGTCCATGAAAAAAGGTGGTCAGGCTGTCCAGCTGAATTGCAGTGTCTAAGATGTTTTGTCGCCAAGTTTCAGTGAATATAAAAATGCAGGAATCCCTATGTCTCATGCTGGATAGCCTTTTGCAAATGGATGTAGTCCAGTTTGTTGAACAGTGAGTGGACATTAGAAAGCATAATGGACAGGGGAGCCCTTTTCAGAGCCCCAGCTTCAATGCAAGTGATGCTGTGAGGAATCACTAGTACAGACAAAAGAAAAAAATCGAAAGACCACCTATAACGAATCTTGTAAGAAGCTTTGAAAATTTTTCAGGACTTGGAAAAAATTATACAGCAGTGTGCCAAAGTGATTTGCTTGGGTTTTGGATTGTAAGGGAGGCCACACAAAATACTGACTTGTCTTAAAACCACAAGAAACTCTTGTTTCTTTTTATTATGTCAGCAGCCATGCAACCTGCACTTTAGAGCAGGTCATCCACCTGAAGCTAAGCATGTTCAGGCCCAGCTGGTACTTGGATGGGAGGCCATCTAGGAAAAGTTTGGGTTGCTGCTGGAAGAGGTGTTAGTGAAGTCAGTAGGGCACTTACCCTGTGGTCTGTGTGGGAATCCTCTTGCCAGAGTGTAGGGATGAGACATTGTACCATACGTATGGCACCTTCCCTCAGATGATTCAGAAAAAAGACATCCTGAATCTCTGTGGCCATTAAAGATCCCTGGGTGTCTTTCAAAAAGAGTAAAATTCATCCTGGTGTCCAGGCTAAATTGCCCATTACAGCTTGGTCCCCTAATCATTCACAGTCTCTAATTTGCTATCTCTCTCACCCCTTCACCACCAAATAGCTAATATATGGTGAGTGTACTGGCACAATAATGGCTGTCATCACATCATCCAGGTGTATGCTACACGTTGGTGGTAAAGTGGTTCCCCTATGTCTATGTAAGGTGCTTTGAGTAGTGAGAAAAGCGATATATAAATAATAATAACACATGGTTATTATTATGAATAATATTATTATTTATATGTCCATATTCTAATATTATATAAAGTTTACACTACTTTGTTTCTAGATAACTAGCTTTCAAAATAGGTTTGTTGGTAGGCCAAAGACTTTTATACAATACTACATATTCCAAAATATTATCAGAAATATTAAAAATACAGCTTTTTCCACAATTAATCATTTGAAGAATTTCAAAATAATTTTAAAATTGCTTTTTTATAGAAGAGTAGTTTGTGTGTTTCTATAAGAAAAAGCTATGGCTCTGTTTTAAATATCTGAGCATAAACTTGCTTCTGTGCTGCCACTTAAAAGTAATTTATTCTAAGTCCAAACATGAAATAGCATACTGTCAGGAATACCAGCTTACATACAAGACAGTGTGCCATAAGACTTAAACTCACATGAACTGGCCCTTTTAATGTAATTGTCAAAAGCATAATGCAAGCTGTCAGGACTAATTAAGGCAACAATAAGCTCAGGTGAGGCAAGCTGCCATTCCAAAAGAGCTGGTGAAGGTAACATTAAAGCAGACGACGAAAGTAAAGGAAGAGGCATATGTAAGAGACGTCCATGACTATAAGCGGGTGTAAGTTGTGGTATAAGGTCAACGTCAAACAGGGAATCCAGAGTAATTCAAAAATGACAAAGCTTTGGGAGGAGTCTAGTTGCACTGAATATTATTATTATTATTATTGTCACATTTATATACTACATATGAACCTCAGTGCCAACAGTAAAAAGATGTGCCCCACTAAAATTGTCTCCTTTCCATTTGTGGTTTGTAGGAAGGAGTCTTATCACACCTCTGAAACAGAATTTGATTAATACTTAGAATCAAAATTCACTTTATTGGTCAGGTGTGTACAGTATTAGGAATTTATCGTGCTAGTACTGCTGCAACATACTGTACAAGGACAACACAAAATTTAAAAAGATAAATACAAAAAGATAAAATATGCATTTAAGGGCAATACAAAATATATAGAGATTAAAAAAAAAGGTTGTTTCAAATTTGGAAGTAAAGGTACTCAAAAAATTGTGCCCTGCAGGGGGTGCACCAGATTGCCAAACCCGACAAAAACCTGACAAAGACAAACACAGGACACAAATTCTTCAATACACATGGTTTTATTCCAGCTGTGGGAAACTCTTCCCAAATGTTTCCCACTTAAACAGCCTAGTACACAAAGCACAATAAACACACCACTCTTTGTCTTTATCTTCTTCTGTCATTCTCTCTCTCTCTGTCTCTGTCCATCCGCCTCCACTCCACCTCTTTCTCCTGACGCAGCAAGCTCCTTTTATCCTGGGACTACTTCCAGTGGCCCATTAGCGTGGTCCAGAAACTCTTCTGGGTAAGACAGGAGCCCAACCAAGTAAGGCTCCACAGTCCCTTCTGCAACCCTTTAGTGGAACCCATGACACCCATGGAACCCAACAGGGTTCTGCCAGACTCCAACTCCCATTAAGCCCTGTGGCAATCTGAGGCACCGCAACCCAGGGGCACTCCCATATTGAGTTCCGAGGGAGGTAATGTCCTGTTCCTGTTTTCTCTCCCAGTCTTTATACTATTAAGGTGTCCCGGCCAAGTAAGGGCCCTGACCGTCCACCACAAAATATATCCTAACCAGAATAAACTACTTAAAATAATAATAATTGAATTAAACTTTCTATTAAATGAATGCATACCAATTCAATTATTATTTATTATGTTTAGTTATCACTCCAGAATGCTATACAATGATTATTACAAATACTTTACAAATAAAATATTAGCAAATTAAAAACAAAATATAATGTTGAAACACAAAACATAAATGCACCACACAAAATGTAGAAAGAAATATAAATATATAGTTGTTTTTTTATATATACCAAATTTCAGCTATTTTAGTCCACCCACTCTCTGAGATAGTTCCTCTGCAGACAAATGTCAACAATTTCATTTGAAAATAAACCCTCTGAAAATATGGTCATAATTTGGGAAAATCAAGTGCTGCCACAGACGCCAATTGGAGAATATGATGTACACTGCACACTGACCAAATAAATGTACACATGTTCACATATTGTAAATTTCCTCCAATAAATCTATAACTCTTTTATTGTGCAAAGAAATGCTATTAGGTAAAGCAGGCCTTATATTATTATTCTTTGGTTTATGTAACAATGTAACACCATTGCATTATGTATGCACTCACCTGGTATTCTGTTCAGGGTCAGCTACTGGCATACAACTGTTTATGCCAATATAGGCTATGGCTCCATAAGAGTTGATGGTAATACATACATTTAACACATTGTTGGTCACTTTTTGACATTTTCAATACTGCATAAAATAAAATTTACTTTTAACATACACTCAGTGATCAAATTAATTGGAACACCTGTACAACCCCCAGCCATGCAAAAGATAATCAATCAGCCATGTGGCAGCAGCATAATGCATAAAATTTTGCAGATTTTGGTCAAGTTAATGTTCACGTCAAACACCAGAATGGGGAATAAAATGTGATATATCAGAGTCGGTCAATCTATTAGGTGACCTAGGCGAACACCGTCATGTGAGGGATGCTATTTATGAAAGTTAAGTAGTACATGCTTCAGAGGCACCGAGAGGGAAAGTCGTCAGGATCTGATGATACTGAATGGACAAGATATCTGCTGGGTAAGGTAAAAGTGTGCACATTCTGTACTCCAAGGGGCACACACTACTTAAAATCCATAGTATAAGCACAAAGGGGTTTGTGCTATTAAAGGGGTGTGCTCTCCATAAACAAAGGGGGAACAGGTTCCCCTCCAACAGGTATTTTGATGTCTAATAATACCAACTACTCGCAATGGACAATGAAGGACAATGTCTGTCAACCTCACTTAGGGCTGCAAATGGGCTTTGGTCATTACTGATCTCAGTGATTTTAACTACAGCATGATTGTTGGTGCCAGATGAGCTAGACTGAGTATTCTTATAATTGCTGATCTCCTGGGATTTTCACACTATCACTAGAGTTTACTCTGAATGGTGTGAAAAATCAAAAAATGTCCAGTGAGTAGCAGTTCTTCGGGTGTAAATGCATTCTTGATGAGGGAGGTCAGTGGAAACAGCAGGACAGGTTTGAGAAGCATCTCAGAATGTACATTGGGTTCCACTCCTATCAACCAAGAACAGGCTGCATTTGACCCAGGCTGACCAAAACTGACTGGACTATAAAAAGTAGCCTGGTCTGAAGAATTTCAATGTTTGTTGAGGCACTTAGATGGTCAGGTCAGGTGTTGGTGCCAACAGCATGAATCCATGCACCCAACCTACCTTGTGCCAACAGTCCAGGCTGGTGGTGGTGATGTAATGCTATGGAGAATGTTTTCTTGGCATACTTTGGGCCTGTTAATATGAATCAATCATCGGTTGAATGCCATGGCCTATTTGAGTACTGTTGATGATCATGTGCAAGTCAAGAACAGCAAGGGAAAGGTGGATAGCTCCTCTATTACTTAATTGATGCTGTTGGGCCATTATTTGCCTCACTGTGACACATGGAGAAGTTTCAGTTTTTTCTCATGGGGAGGTGAGGTCAATAGCAGATGCCAAGTGTACACAATTTAACTTTCACTCAGTAACACTTTGTGAAATGTTTGATCCTAGTGCATTGAAGATCATGGTGATATCCCAAACACTGATGGTTAATTTCTTGTACAAACTTCCTAGAAGAACAAACAGGTAAGGACGTTATTCATATATCAAAATAATGTGTCTATGATTCAAATTATCTATGATTAGATGCTAAGCAACAGTTGAGAAATCCAGTAGTGTGCAAGGGTAATTTTCTCCTTTGAAATTCTTTGACATTAAGTGAAAATGGCTTCCATATAAACTCAAGATCCATAAAGATGTACTAAATTCTGAGTGATGAAATCAAAGAACAAAGGAATAATACAAGACTAGTAATGTAGATGCAATCTGATATAATTCAAGTAATTTTTACATACAGTAACGAGCATATGACATATCCTTTGTAAAACAAAAGAAACTGTCATGCGACAGACACGCATTCTATTCCTGTCAAGTTCCTTGCAAATATGGTAACAATTACATGAAATAGAAGAACATTTGTCTGAAAAGAATGCATATTTAAAGAAGTAATTTGCAATGATACATTTTCCAGTGTTGCTGCAAAAATGTGGCATCAGGAAATGTGAGATTCATAGAGATTCCTGTAAAATAAAGGAGGGTAAATATGGAATGTGTTATTAGAGGAAGCCTGTGGGAGATGTGTACTGGAAACAGTAGGGAAGGAACAGTGCTATGAATAAATGCCAGAATCAAGGGCCTAAGAATGCAGAGCAGCAGGCAGCGCTGGAGAACTGACAAATAAACCGTCAGAGAGACCCTGATAGCGCAGCTGGCAAGGGAATAATGGGGCGAGAACAAGAGAAAAATGATCTGATTAGGCAAGCAAAAGGTAAAATGGTGGTAAACAAGCTATTTTAGTTGACAGGGCAAATTAAAAGGGTAGTCGGAAAAAGGGGCATACAAGTGGATCAGAATGAGAGGAAATATTAAGATGGGCTTAAAAAGCAGGGAAGGCATTTAGAGTAGCAGCAGAGACAAAACTGGAGATTAGTAAGGGCAATGAGACATGTTTCAAGAACATCAGTGAATGAAAAGTATAAATACATGACTGAAATAATCAGGATACTTACTAGGATAAGATCCAATGGAAAGTATTAGGCTAAATGAATGCTTTTTGCTCCTCTATAGTAGATAGAGGGATAGACGTGAACACACAGTAAGTGGTCACTGCTTTTATTTATCACTTGAACATGGACTGCACATATATTTCTGCCATTATGATGAATGTTAAGTCCTGCTAGCCGAATGGTACATACACTCTGACAGGCTTGTATATAAATAAATGAATCAATAAATCACTGACTACAGCATCTTGGGAAACAGGTACATCTCCATTGCCAATATGTCCTTATTTGAGAGACATTTGTCTAAAGTATGTCATAGCTTCACTCCTTGATTTGTTGATTTTCGTTACTTCTGCATGAGTACTATTGAGCACAATGTCACACAAAGTTTGCTTTTCAGTAGTCATTTTTGCATTAGTGGTTGACACTAGGGTGCAGTATTTTATTTTTTGTTTGTTTTCTCCCTTCTCTCTACTTTCTGATAATTAATATTCGTTTCTCAGCATTTATTTCAACATTAATATATTTTATATGAAAGAGAAAAATCTCTATATTCAATTATATTTTACCCACCACAGTATAACAGTGAACCAAAGCTGGTTCCAGCAACATTGTGTTCAAAGATAAATAGCTGTCCTGGAAATGACCTCAAATCACTAACACTGGGTCCTGACAAACACTGATTTTGCATACTTTCCCAGAAAAAACATGGAAACCATGTTTCCACACCAGTTTAAAAAGAAAGTAAAAAATCTGCCATAACATGTGAGTTGTGGTATACAATTATGCACAATTTACTCAGCTCTGGCTCATACTAAACATTTCAATTCTCACACTTTGACAGATAAAACATCATTTGAATTTGCTTCAAAAATCATCTAAGTGACCATCTTCTGAATTAGGATCCTTTTGTTGTACACCATCTTGCTGGACTGTGCTTGTCATTTCTCAGCCTACTGCAGAATGGCTAGCATTTTTTTAGAACTGTTCTATGATCTAGAGTATAGAGTGAGATTTATATTTTTATACACTTAGAACTAAACATAAAACTTCCAAAACTCGGGCAAACTTGCTATTTTAGTATTACTTAGTGATTTTTGCAAATTGCAGTATTTCTTAAGTATAGCATTAATATACTGAACCATGGAATTTGCCACAATTTAAGCTGCTTGCCACATATTCCAGAATCATCAAAAATTATCCCAAAATGGATGCAGTGATTTTTGAGTTACTTTAGAGTCTTATGCTTTCCTGTGGCATTTGCATCACATCGTGCATTTAAATATTTTAAACTGAGCTGTCAATTTATTTTTACTTAATTTGAACCATTGCAAATTTAAAGCATTAATAGTGTCTAGCCATTAATAGGTACACTTGCAAAACTGCAAGATAATCCACTATCTACTGTCTGAATTCAATAGAATTACAAAGGTACTCAAAGTGTAACACAAAGATGCTTGTTCATGTCAACTATAATTGTAGTGAAGGGCTGTATCAGAATGTATCTGCAAAGGAAAAAAGAAAAGGTAAAGGTCCTTTCCATGCTAAAAAGCAAAGAAAGGAGAAGGCTGTACACCCCTGATGAAGGCTATACAGTTGAAGTATTGTGTCTTGCATTCTTAGCTTTTCAGCAAAGTGCTTTTAAGTTTCTTTTCCAATTATAATGTGTCCCATACTTGTTGTATATTTGCTGTTGGATCTCTTCTCTGAATACACAACCTGGCCCTTCCTTCAGTATGAATGATCATGAATTGGAACTTATTGAATAGTTAGTCCTCCAAGGTTTATATTGAGACCACTGACATAGCTCCCCAGTGCTGGTCGAAGCCTTTTTGGAGGCCTGGGTGGTAGGGGTTAGTCGGCACCCAGGGTATCCACAGCGGGCAGTCTGCACTATTACATTTAGATGACCAGGTAGGTGAGGTGCAGTGGGCCCCCTTTGGCTTGCACTCCTTCAGCAACATACACAGCACCTCTCTGTTTCTGTGTACATACTGCAGAATTTATGGCGCGCAAGCCCCTTCACTTTCACGTGATGCCACGTAACAGTGTTATCAGACTTTTTCTGCTTTGGGCACCCCATGCTGCATTCATTAAGAGGCTGCCTTGAGTGGCTGCCCATGTCACCCATACCCATATCCGCCACTACAGCACACTATTACTGTTTTCTGACAATAGATGACTATTGTTGGGCCATTAGCTAACATACCTTTTTTGACAAGCTATAAGATACTTGAATAGCAGAATATTCATTGTTCTGCACAAGTTGTGTTACTCCTCATTTGCCTTTTTTATTAGTTAGTTTCTGGTCAGCAGATTGCTGTTGGCTGGATTTTGGATCCAAACATGACATGAAAATCCCACTAGGTTTGTGGTTGTTTATGTTGTCATGCTAGTTTTTCTGGAATATGCTACCTTATAATGGCCAGTACAATGTAAAGGAATAATCTATTCAAAAATTATAATATTTGTATCTTTTAATTGCTCTCCATTCTTTGTAGTGATGGCAGGGAAAAACTAGTATTTTGGCTATAATATTGCTAAATAAAGAGCTAATGGGAAATGCTTTTGAATATGAGACAGCATGGTCAAATATAATTGAGTTTTTGAGTTGAAGACATGTCCTCACTCACTACTCAACTGCTGCACCAGTTTTTGCTGCTAATTAACTTCATTAATTTATTTGCTATTTAAGACTCAGTCCTTTTAAATCAGGAGTGAACAATGTCAGTCCTGGAGGGCTTCAGTGACTGCAAGTTTTTGTTCCAAATGAGAAGTCATTTATTGCTGAAGCACTTACTATTCAAGTGACATTTTTCTGCTTCATTTTAGTAGTCTCACATGTTAAGATTTTGAACCCTTAATTGCTTATTTTATTTTATTTATTAATTTTGTATTGATTTTAATTAAAATCAGATAACATTCCTTACAAACAAGTCAAACTAAACAAACCAAAATTCAAGCCCCACCCAAAAGAAAGACAGGAGAGCCAACAAACAAAGCAAGTCTTTAAAAGCAGCAAGACAGGAAGTATATACTTTTCCCCAATATAGAAGCTTATTCGGTTATTCATTAGCTCCTACCATATTTTAAAAGTTTTGAACAGATCCTCTGAGTGAAAATTACATCTTTTCTAATTTCAAATAGTAAGGACATCAGTTACCCTCTGACTTACAAATGGTTAGGTAGGATTCTTCCAGCTGGGCAAGATAAGTCTATGCACTATTAGTCAGGTAAAGGCAGTTATGATTTGTTTGTCCTTCTCCACTTTAAGCCCATCTGGGAGCACCCCAAATACAGCTGTTAATAGGTTAGGAGGGATTGTGACACCAATGCTGTCTTATAAGATTTAAAAAAGTTTTGTCCAGAATGATGTTACTTTGGTACGCTCCCAAAACATTTGGCCCAGTGAGGCTGGAACAAGACTACAACGTTCACAAGTTGAATCTTGCCCTGGAAACATTTTGGATAATTTTAAACAAGATAAATGCGAGTAACAGAAGATTTTAAGATGAATGATGGAGTGCTTTGCACATACAGAGATAGAGTATATTCTGTGAATGGCTGCTTTCCACTCCTTTTTGGAAATATTAGGTGAAAGATCCTTCTTTAATTGTAACCAGGGATTTTTGAAAGGAAGGGACTTTAATACTAGAATTACCAAAGCCTACGAAAAAAATTCATAATCCTGCCCCACCTTAAATCTGTTCGCACCTCTCCGTCAGCATCTTCTGTATTGTAAACGTGTCGATAAACACAAGCAACAAGCAGCCTGCTATCCCATTCCCCTGTCGCAGTTCAATTCGAAAAGAAGGTTCTAAGTGCTCAGTGTTTGTCTTGGAGTGAAGTGCTGGAGTTGTAGAGGGTAAATAATATATTGTTATTTGGATTACATACATTTCATGTGTGTTCCATGTCTACAACAATCTATATAAACACATTGTTAAAACAGAAACGTTTTTCTTGTTTTAGTAATAATTGACAAAATGTAGATATAAAGTGTATAATGTATGAAGCCTGAAGTCCACATATCAAATAAAAAAAAAAATATAACAAAACAAGTGCGCTTTTATTCAGGGTGCAACAGTGACACACCTAATATGAACGCTTTGGTGGTGTAGTGGTAAGAACGTCTAATACATAATCAAGATGTTTGCGGTTCAATCCTAGACGCCTCCGTTTTGAGTAGTGATCTTGCCTTATTCTTACTATTATTGAATACAAAAATATATTTGATTTGAGTCTGTAGCAACCAGTGTAAATTTATGTTACTTGTGAAAGTTAGCTTTTTTTTTAAATTCAATTTTATCCTCTGTCACATTCACGCTCCCGCAGATCTGACACTGTTAGTTTTCAAATACAGACGTGCTGTAGGAAGATAAGTAAATAAATCAAGGTAAATAACATTCGATCTGTCTTTTATATAAGTAACATATAAATGTTTTTTTTATGTAAAGACCATCACAAAACATAATCACAAACAGGATTTTGCACGATATGTTGGCAAGCTCTGTAAGCCCTGCTTTTTTTCTTTGAAGGACACTTGCGGGGAAGACTGACTGGCAGGATGATGTCCAACCTGTTGCAGCATCCAAACGGTGCCATCTTTTGCCTTTATGCCTCGTGCAGCTGCATTGTTCTTATATGTGAGTGAACATTTCTTGCGTTGAGAGCTTCTGTTCTCTTTCTCCAATGTAGAACCCTCGTCCTCATCTCAGTTCACCTCTGCTATAGCACGTCTTTATTTGAAAACAGCAGTGTCAGATCGGACGAGGAACGTGACTGAGAGAATAAAACTGAATTAAAAAAAAAATGGCAACCTTTGCAAGTACCATAAATTTACTCTGGCTGTTAAAGACTCAGATCAAATGTAAGTTTTTATTCTATAATAATAAGAATAAGAGCAGCTCACTACTCAAAACAGAGGCGTCTGGGATTGAACCACGTACGCCTTGATTACGAAGCAGTAGTTCTTACCACTACACCACCAAAGTGGTCATATTAGGTGTGTGTCAATGTCGCATCAGTTACAACACGAGATATTTTTCTGCAGTTTTGTCTACATTTTGTCAATTATTTCATTAACATGAAAACTGTTTCTAATGTTGTGTTTACATAGATTGTCATAGACATGGAACACACATGAAATGTAAGTGTTCAAGACTGATCAATTTCTCCTGGAACAGAAATAGGTGGAAGGTGGAGAAAATTGGCCAGGTTCTGTTGAGCAAAGTTTCTTATTTGAAAGTAGTGGAAAAATTATGTTGATGAGAAGTTAAATTTGAAGCATAATTGCTTGTAGAAAGCAAAGACATTATTTATGTACAACTCTCTAAATGATTTAGTCCCAAACATTTTCCAAACATTAAATACTGTGTATGTTTGAGAGTGTGAAAAGGTGGTTGTCATGTAGAGGTGCAACAGATATGAGCATCTCTGTCTTAAAGTGCTTCCTACATTGGTTCCATATTCTGAGTGAATGAAAAGCAATTGGATTAATAGTGTAACAGTGTATTGACGATAATTAGTATTTACTGGGGCACACAGCAGACTATATAAAGAAGTATTGTAAGATTTTAATTCTATTCCAGACCAGACGTATGTATATTCATCAGTCTGTGTCAATATCCAGGTCTTTATGGCCTATATTTTTGCTGCCCAGTAATAAAAATGAAAGTTAGGTAGTGCCATGCCCACTTCTGCTTTAGGTCATTGTAGGTTTGCCCTTTGGATGCATGGACATTTCAAATTCCAAATAAATGAGGTTATGATTGAATCTAATTTCTTAAAAAATAATTTGTTAATCTATTTTGGGATTCTTTGAAATAAAAAAGAAGGCTGGGAAGGATGTTCATCCCTGCTAATGTGAGATGGAGCCCATCTATTCACGTCTTGTTTACTGTTTTCCATGCAGGCAGAAAAATTTTGTTCAAAAAGAGCTTTATATTTACTTATCATATTTACCTGTAGAAATTTAAACTGATCTGCTAAGATAAATGGGACGGTGTCTAGTGTAATATTGTGTGCTAGAGAGTTCAATGGAAAAAACACACTTTTATTCAATTTGATTTTGAGTCCAGATATCTTTTGAAAACCTGTTAGTGCTTTTAGGACTGTAGGTCAGATAGATACAGTACCATATCATCTGCATATAGTGATATTTTCTGTTCAAGTCCTTCTCTAAAAATCCCATTTATCTCTGATGCATTTCAAAAGTAAACAACCAATGGCTCAATGGTGATTGCAAAGAACAATTATGATAGGGGAAATACTTTTCTAGTACCACGATCTAGTTTGAAGTATTCTAAAATAATGTTGTTAATAAAAACTGAGGCTTCTGGACTAGTACAGAATAGTTTGATCCATGAACATATGTTTGGGCTGAACACAAATTTGTGCAATGTGGTGAAAAGGTAGTCCCATTGAATCATGCCAAAAACGTTTTCTGCAACCAAAGATAGTAAGATCTCTGGTGTGATAGATTTAATGGGTGAATACATTATATTAAACAAGCATCAAAGATTAGAAGCTAAGTGTCTGCTTTAATAAATCCATTTTGATCTTGTGATATTACAGAAGGAAGCACTTTCTCAATCCTTCTTACTAGAACTTTGGAAAGTATCTTAACATCATTATTCAGGAGTGAGAATGGTGTGAATGATACACATTGTAGTAAGTCCTTATTTAACTTAGGAAAGACGGTTATTAATGCTATTGAAATGTCTGAGGTAGAATTTTGTTGTCTTTAGCTTCTGTAAATATTTCCAATAATATTGGGGTGATCTGAATTATTTTTATAAAAAGTTTACATATAGTTTATAGTGTCTAATAATTCTGAGAGTGTCAGAGGTTTATCCAGGTCCACAGCACTGAGAGTATCTAGCTATGGTATCTGTAATGAATCAAAAAACTCATTAGATTGTATCTGATGTTCTTTAAACTGAGTAGAATATAAGGACTTATTGTATGTGAGTTATATTTTTATGGTCAATGGTTTTATCTCTGTCTGTGTTTGTAATTGCTATTATTGCATTGCAGACATCCTGCTTATGGATTTGTTGGGCTAAAATCTTATTGGCTTTCCCTCTGTGTTCATAACAACACTGTTGCATCTCATCAATAATCAAGAAGTTAAATTCTGATTCTTTTCCTATAAAGTGCCTCATTTGGTGACCTGGCATATTCTAGGTCTATTCTGGTCATTTCACCGACTAACTCAAGACGCCGTTTTGGTTTCCAATTTATTTTTGTGAGAAAGATATGAAATAATCTGTCTTCTTAAAAATACCTTCAGAATTTCCCAGAGTACTCCTGCAGAGATCCTGAGGAGGCATTTGTCTCCAGAAAATAATCAATCCTGTACTGTTCTCATCAACTAGTGACAGAAGGTTAAGATGCCACCTACAAGATGAGTATGTAGGATATAGTGGTTTGTGCTCCATGATCAGAGGGGCGTGGTCAGAGATAACAATAGTGTCATACTTACAAGATTTGATTATGGGCAAAAAATTATTGTCTATGAAGAAATAATTAGTTGTTCAGTAACAATGATGAACTTGTGAGAAGAAGGACTATGCTCTTAGGTTAGGATTTAAAAACCTGGATGGATCTGATAAGTTCTGATTCTTTACAAACTTTGTAATTATTTTTAGATGTTAAAGCCACTGTAGCTGAAGACCTATCGAGGTTTGCATTTAAAATACAAAGTCACTGGCCATTATAATTTTATGAGTGCTCACATTAGCAATAGATGTGAATACATTTTGTATGAAATCTCTAGCATCCACGTTAAGTGCATATATATTTATCAAAATCACTTTAGCATTAAATAAATTGCCCATCACCATGACACACTGCCCTTCAGGATCAGATATTATGTTTGACACTTTAAATTGAATAGTTCTGTGTATTAAGATTCCTGCACTTCTAGTTTTCTTTGTATAGCTGGAGTGAAAAGTTTGGCCAGTCTGCTCTCTTTGCAACCCGAAACTGGTCCTTATATATTAAGTGAGTCTCCTGTAAAAATACTTCTTGGCATTTACCTATTAAGTGAGAGAATACTTTCTTTCCCTTTAATTTGTGATTAAGACCTTTAATATTGAAGCTCACAAAGTTCACTGTTTGGTCATAAAGACATTTCTTCTAAACTTTTGTTGACATGTTGTAGCCTTAAGATAGTACATTGTTACATATGATAGCTTTGACCTAGATTTCATATTATTGCCAGGTGTTATGGCTATGAAGCCTATTGTTATGTTTGCACTTATTGTTACTGGGGTAGAAAAATTTAAATAAGAAATAGCATTGCTCTCTTTCTCTAACCCGCCCCATTTTGCCTTTCCAAATGAGGCAAACCACAGTTCTCTATTATGCAAAGAAACAGAGCACATCCAGAACAAAACAAAACCCCTGGCAGTGGTGTAGAAAAGGTTAAAACTGAGATATCTTTTGAAAATACATTCCAAATGCAAGAAACCTAGGAAATGATCTTAAACAGAAACAATACAATAAACCTAGGAAATGATGTCAAACTGTTTCCATGGAGACAGATAACATACGATATTACCATTCCCAATACAATAAACCAAGGATATGACGAGTTAAAAAAAGAAAAAAACACCCTAAACTGCTAGGTACTTTCTGGTTGTCAAAACATACACAAATTCAATGGAAGAAACATTGGCAAAAAAGAAAATAGAATGTATAGCTGCGGCAAATGTCGCATTACAAATGGACCAAGTTGCAAACAGAATCTTCTTTGCCAGAACACAGAATGATCATGTTTCAAGAGGGTGTTGGGACCAGTCTTCTTGGCTGTTTTTCTGCTTATTTGGAGAGGTAAAAATGTAAAACTGACCTTCAGTAACCACTTTCAGTTTGGCAGGGTACAAGAGGCTGCATCTGATTTCAGCTCTCTGTAAGTGCTGTTTAATGTTGTATATTGTGGCGCATTTAGCAACTGCTGCAGGGGAGAAATCTGGGAAAATATGAATGTGGTTATTTTCAAATATAATCGCTTTCAGTCTGAGAAGAAACATGAAGTTTTCTTTAGCCTGTAATTTGTTGAAACAGAAAATCAGGCTTCTCGGTTTTGAGGCATTCGATGCTCACTTATGGTAGGCCACTGAGACCTCAGTGCCCAATTGGAAGTCCTCTCAAGTTATTTTAGAGAACAGTTCAGCTGTGAATTTCACTGAGTTTGGACTTTCATGTCTTTCAGGGAAACCTTCGATTCTGATGTTGTTCCATCTATATCTATCTTTCAGCGCAGCCAGTTTGTCAGCGAGCACTTTGCATTCTGATTTTGTAGCCATTGCTTTTTCATCAGTGGCAGATGTCTATTTTCCAATTTCAATACGAGTCATAAATGTTTGCTTAACATTTTCAAGCTGAGCAGAAATGCTCTAATTGTACTCTCTAACTTACTAGTATTTTCCTGTATTTTTCTATCAAGTTTTTCTAGAATTTCTGTAAAGGCTGTGTGATATCCCATGTAGTGGGAAGTGGCCCCAGCGTACACTCTGGACATCTGATAGTTCATGAACCGAACAGGATCAGTGGAGAGATGAGACAGACAAAAATTGAAGGGTAAATGGTGCAGGTTTATTTACAAGAGTGCCGTACAACAAAAATGCAGTAGTGTCAGGTGGGCTTTGAGACACAGTCCTTCAACACTGACACTTCTTCAGAAATAAATAAAAACAATCAAAAAGGAAAAAATAGTGTATTTACAAAAATAATGCACTCCTACAAAAACTACACACACACGCTCCAATAATGAAGGTTGTCTTCTTTTATCCCTGGCTCATGATGCTCCTCCAGCAGGAAAGAAAAATGCACAAAAACAAGTGTGTGTATATTCAAAAACCAAACCCAAAATCAAAAACTATCCTGCGACAGCGCTCACAACACACAAACGCTAAGCACTCTTCCTTACAACCATATAAATGCCGCTGCTTTGATTTCAAGGCAGCTTCAGCTTAAATTTGATAATGCGCAATATAGTAAACTTAATACTTAAACATTTCTCCAGGTCATTTAAATCTTGATGCTGTTTCTCAATTTCCTTGTTTAATTCCTTTATTTATTTCTTTATATCCCTTACACCCTTCTTTATACCACTCTTTATATCATTTATACCCCCCCTCACCCCCAGAGTGTGGCAGTCATTAACTTCAGCTCGGACAGTGCGTTTCAGTCTCTGCACTAGGCGGAATAGTAAGACCATTTGGGGTTGATGCTGCTGATTCAGTTTTGGTTAAAAAGGCAATACTCAGTTCCAATACAACTTCTGGAATCGATGAATTGTCCTTGTCCACCTCACGTGCAGTTTCACTCACGCTCTTGCATGGAGCTGATGCTGCAACGTCAGGTTTTGGAAGATCTGTTCCTTTGTTCATCTGTTCCAGGTCAGTCTGTGGTAGATCGTACCATGAACTTGAGACTTTTGACTCTAATGGAACTTGAGCTGCCTTATCCTTTTCTTTCTGATCCCTTTGTTAGCTGCACATGCTTGTTTATACATGTGTATAATGTAAAGTCAGGATACCTCAGAATGATAGTTTACAAAAATGGCAAAATAACACCGCTGCTAATGGAGCTCAATTCTAGAGGTCCATCTCTCACAAGAGACAAGACCTTATTTTAGTCTTGAACAGCTGCAGTAACTGTTTTTTATTGTCTCATATTAACAATAGGATAAACGACAAAGAAACTAGCAGTTCTCCATCTAATTTGCTTACATCTATCCATCCATCCATGCATTTACTTACCTGTGTGCATTCATTGTGCACTATATGGTTTAATAAAGTACTCAGAAGGAAACTGAAGAGAAAGTGAAGAACTGAAAATTACTCATCTATTTAAGGCTCCAAATAATTTAGATGATATCATTAGAAAAGAGAAAAAATCTAATTTAAGAATGACCTAACATTGCAGATTTAAAACACTAACAAGCCAGAATATTACATATAATCTATTATTGGCAAGTATTGTTTTATAATTAAGCAACTGGGTTGGAAAATAACCTGTAATCATTAAAGCCTTCTAGGATCAACATTGATAACCCTTGACCCAAGATGTCCACAAATACTTCCATCCATCCATTATCCAACCTGCTATATCCAAACTACAGGGTCACAGGGGGTCTGTTGGAGCCAATCCCAGCCAACACAGGGCACAAGGCAGGAAACAAACCCCAGGCAGGGCACCAGCCCACTGCAGGGCACACACACCCACACACCAAGCACACACTGGGACAATTTAGAATCGGCAATGCACCTAACCTGCTTGTCTTTGGACTGTGGGAGGAAACCCATGCAGACACAGGGAGAACATGCAAACTCCACGCAGGGAGGACCCGGGAAACTAACCCAGGTCTCCTAACTACGAGGCAGCAATGCTACCCACTGTGCCACAGTGCCGCCTTCCACAAATACTTTCCATCTGATAATGTTTTCACTCGCTTTTCTTTAACGCTTAACTTCTAACTGTACGTGTTATCCACTATTAATATCTCACGAATCTATTAATGGGCAGGACTCCTAACTTGTGAATGAGTAGGAGGTTCAAGAATTCTCATGTTTAACACATTGTACGCATATGACTGGATACCTGACATTTGGATTATGAATTTACATGAATAATTTGAAATTTTCTCATGGATGTTTTGATAATGTTTGCTGTTGTGCAGTCTGGGTCTCCACTGAAGCCAACTGTATCAGGAATGTTTTGATATTTGCTTTCCATGAAACATGAGATAAAAACATTGTCCAAGCAACACTACATGCAGCATCAAAGAAGTAACATTAAAAAATTATACTTTTTGTGTGCAGTATTCCTTTAAGTCATAAGTCTTTCCCCTTTAGGTAAATGATCTTTTGTTTCCTACACCCCTGCTGTTAATAGTATTGTGTGCCATGATGCTGTTAATGATTGTGCATAGGACAGGCATGTATACATAATAAACTGGCCACCTAGAGGAAAAAGTAGACAAAAATTATGGGGGTATAAAAAGTCACATCTAAATACTTACTTGTGTTTCATTTGAGCCCAAGGTGATTTGACTCAAACTTCCTTTCATCTGTCTCTGATTAAGAAGCTTATGCAAACTGTTGGAGAGAAAAAAATCCAGTATTTAAATAAATTAATCATGTAATCCATAATGAAAAATGAAAAGCTATAGACCTACGCTTTAACCACATCAAACTGACTTTAATTTATACTACAAATATTGTCAATAAAATTATTATACTGGTATTTTACAGTATTTATATTTCACATAATCCATATAGATAAAATACATTCCCTTTTTATGCCAGAAAGGAAAATATAAAAAAAACACAGAACTCAGTAAATAAAACATAAATAATTCTATGAAAAATATATCAAATACAAGTTCTTGAATATGACAATTGTGAAGCAAATTTCTTAGTCTCCTTTTTAATAAGGCGGTAGACTTATATAATAAAAATAATTTAATAAAAACATGCGGCTTTATGTAGCTATCTCCTGGAGAATTTAACTGTCTTTCTTGCCAGCTCAGAGGGCTGCACTGGGAGTGTGAAAAGTTCATCTGGATTCATCAAGAAAAAGCATGAGTGAAGAAAAAAGCAGTGTGTTTCCTTCTGGGACCTGTATCATACTACATGATTTGCATGAAGGTCTACACTTCAAAAGTAGTGGGTGCCCTTTTTAAAATATTAATGCAAAGCTTGTTTCAAGTTCTCTCTCTGCTTTGCACTACCATTTATCAAAGGCTTGAGAAGCAGTCACTGAAAAAAGTGTGTTTTTTAGTTTTTTTGGCTGTATCCTGAATAGAGTCTCCTCTGCATTCAGTGGTTTTCTCCTTAGTATCAGTGTTCTCGACTCTTCTGACAGGATGTTTTTAAGGGGTGTCAGTAAGTTGCCTGCTTTTTTTTTGTACTCTAGGGTGATGCACAGCATTTGTTTTTGTGTTGCATCTTTCATGTCTGAGTCTTGATTTAATAAGATTAAAGCCTTCATTTTAAAATCGTAGAGGAAGTTGTTATGCTCCCTTGCTTCCCAGATTTCATTACTGACAATTATTTTCTTCCCATGCTAAAAGGAAAGCAGCAGGAAAGAAAAACGGTCATGAAACGTTATGGTGTTCAATATCAAAAGACGTACAAGGGTGCATGTGCTTTACTGCTGCTTTACCTAAATGCAAGTTGTAACTTTGTACTTGTTCTTAAATTAAAGGTGATATTTTATTACATCCCAGTTTAACTCAATATAACACTAACTGAGTTGAATTTTTATATTCATGAAATTATAGCTTATGTATAATTTGTATGTTTCAGAACTGTCTGGTATGTTTATCTTTGACAAGAAAACAGCTCTGATTATGGAATGGATTTAGGGATTTATGTTGACACAACTGTTGTGTTGCAACACTGAGACAACAAGAGTACATCTGGCTAGATGTCCTTCATGCTGTGGGGTTATTTGGTAAGGCAGCACTCAGCAAGAGTCCTTTATGCCCTGTAGCCTCAACACCACACAATTTCTGGTGTGTGTGTATGACACAAATAAACAAAATTTTGCAGGTTAATAGGACTGGTTGCTAATCAAAAGGAATACCTGCATGCATTAGCATTTTTGATCTTAGAGGAACATACTGTAAAATTTATTTAATCCATTTCAGCACTTATCAGTTTGAGAAGCATGATTTCTGGTAGCCTAAGCCAGGACTTGAATAGCAGGCAACAAAGCCTTTTGGGGAGGACTGGTATATTACTAGGAGCTGTCTTGCAATGTGGCTGTCCCAAGTTGGCACAATACATGAGTTCAGTTCATTGTTCCATGTGGCCCTCTTATACATGCCGAGTCTATAATGTGAATTTCAGTGAGCGGTTCCCATGGGGCCTTATTCAACTGACTTGTCATTAGTAGCTTTCTGTTTATGGCAGTAGTTTGTAAGGGTGAAGTGTGTATGTTATGATTGTAAGGCTTCATTCTGTGACTGGAAATTCCTTCCACTCATTAGGAAACAGAAGAAACACCTATTATAGTTTGCACAGGTCGCACAATAGACTGCCAGAGAGCATTGGGTAGAAGTATAACAAATACACCAGAAATCTAGTTCTTGAGGGCTTAGTTGGGTTACTCTGTCACTTCAGTCAGTCTGAGGACTACACACTTTCAAAAAAGACCAGAACTCTTCTAAAAGAAACTGTGGATTATTATCTCTAGTGATGACCCTAAAAAGCCCTCATCAGAATGTTTAGAATCTCAACAGCAACCCCATCCATCAAAGAGACAAATGAAAAGATCTCTCACGTGAAGGTGGAAAGGAAGAAAGGTAAAAAGCTTTGACCATCCTACAGTAAATTGACCCCAACATATAGGAACTTATTATACATAAAAACAGTTAAGAAGTGTAAATGTCATCTGATCTCGTCATCTCTATGTTAAATATCATAGACTATATGGTACAGAAAGTTACACAGGAAAGGTGCAGCATTCAAAAGCTAGCCATGCTGACTGAGTGTCTGTGAAGAAATCATAGCCAATAAGCCTTTATCACAAGGACAGAAACTGTTTTGGACATGACTGCAGGTTTCCATATCTGTTGACTGTCATCTGTAGTGTTGACGTGCCAAGGATCATAAAATAAGTGTCTACTTGGTAGGGTCAAATTTTCTATGAACCACAAAATCAGTGAATGTTCATGGAAAACACTAGAGATAAACAGTATATTTGGTGGATATTAAACAACAATATTAGTAAATAACCCCAAATGACTTCTAATTTCTTGATTTTAAAAGGCATTTTATACAATAAACATTTCAGTTAGTGATATATTCCAATAAACAGATAAAGTCTAAGAATGCAAGTCGGAATAGTGAAGACTATAACATGTGGGACTGGTGTCTGGTCACACTTACAGGTAATCGAACCTAGACACCGTTCAAATATCCGACTACTCCACCCAGTTTTATTATGAGTCTGGGAACTCTTGAAATTTACAGATAATAGCACACAGGTTTGTTTAAATTGGCCGGTGAGTAAACACCCAATGAAAGACACAACAGTAATTTCAGGAAAAGCAACAGTAACATCTATTACACAAGACAATAAAGTAAATTAAAAAAAGATAAACGAACATAACAAAAAAATCTATCAATATCAGGTTCGAAATTCCTTTTTTTATTTTTTAAAGGAGAGCACACAGTCCACATTTTAAAAGTCCGTTAAAAACAAGAATTGGAGGATACAACCTTTAGTGGTGCAGAGTCCAGTTTGTGCACTGTGTTACCCCAACACTTAATCGTTCAAACTGTCCACCAATGCACTCTGTTCACCGGACACTCGTTTCCCAACAGAAGTTTTGTCAAATTGTTGAATCCCTGTCAGCATCTCTTCGTCGTCCCATTTGTTTCCACTCTGGGCTCCTTGTGTTGCTGTGACTTAGGCACGCCTCATTTTTTGTCTGCCAGCTTTGCTTGGTCCTTTCATGCGGCTTCCCTTACTCACTGGACCCACAACTAGCATCTCCGTGTGGAGCTGTCTCTTCCTCCCTGGAAGTAAGTGTTGCCATCCTTGTGCCTCACGTTTTGCCAGTCAGGTACCCTCTTCTGCCTACAAGGCCCTGTGCTCTGTCCGAGTGTCTTGGCAGCGTTCTCAGTGGACCGTCCCTTTTCTGCCTTCTCCTGCCCAGAAGTTTAAATCTCCTTCAGTCCCTGCCATTATCACTTCTGGACAATCGGATTAAACAATGGCACATCTAAATTTCCTGGGTTTAACAATTAATGAAAACACAAGTGAACAAAATGTATTGTTACCAACCATTAATGAGTACGGATCTGCTGATTAGTAGCCAATATTGTCAAACATGTTAATTTCTAAGTCAGGTAAATACAGACATCCTCCAAGGAAGGAGCAGTTCTGTTATCACAACTTGGTATTGTTTGTAATCTCAACCAGCCAAAAACTTCAAAGTGGTGACTCCTTTACAATACAGCAAATAGCTACATCCTGCAGACAGCCTTTTAACTTCTCACCCCCAGACCCAACAATGGGTGCCTAATGGAACCACTCAGTGTACAAAAAAAATGTCCCCCTCTGACACATGCATGACCAGATCTACTGTCAGGGTGACTTATGTATGTACCCTGTGGCCCTGATTGCAAAGAGGCCTTAGCATATTCAATAAGCAATATGCCTAATATCAGGAAAGTCCACATCTTTGTCTACAGTACATGCCTGATCCTTGTGATTATAAAGCTATCCAATCAGACATAAATTAAAAGCATTTATAAAACAAAATTATGGGACATGATCAGAGAAGGTGTCTCATATGTCTCTCTTATGAGATTGTACATTTAATGTGCCACCAAACAGCAAAAGGGAAAACGGGTGGTCATTTAAAACAAGAGCCCAGTCATGCAGCAAAAATAAAAATAAAAAAGAAATAGAAACAAAAGACCAAGTTATGCTGAAAACTATCCTTTACATTTAAAAAAGTAAATAATATAATTATTTGAATAAGTTTTTTGAACAAGCTGTAAATACTGCAGGGGTGGCCAATGAGAATGATCTTATAGACTGCCAAGACAGAAACTAGCATAGGCATGAACAACCAACAATATGGCAGACAACAAGGCGACTGCAGAAGAAAAGACTCACAAAACAAAGCCAAACCTGAACAAAGGACCCCTTTCTGGTCTTTTACTTTGTCTGGCCCTAAAACACTTAGTTACATATCAGTTTTTTACCAGAAGGTGGCATAAGCCTTTTAACAAAGTTTAATTGATGTTCGTTAACTACAAGTTCAGAACAAATGTTGATTTCCAGCTGATACAATGTTGCATTCATTAGTTTGTCACATTCATTGTAATACACAAACAAATAAAAAAGGAAGGTGAAGTTAATCTGATATAAAGTTTGGAATCTTTTCCAACTTTAATTCCTTTAACTGATTTATTATTTTCACATTTGATATTCACAATTTCTGAGCATATGTGTGTGTCTGATGTGGGCTTAGAGGTAGTGAGCCTAAAGTCTTGATCCTGTCTTGATCATATGACAGTTAAATCATTGTTGACTGAACAGATAAAGTCAGCACTTATTGTATCCAAACATATTAAAACTAACAGTTGTAGCTGTGTTTTTTTCCAAAATAACCAAAGTTCAGCAGCTCTAGCATAAAACTGGGATTCAACAGAAGCCTGACACACAGAAATGATCCCACAGACAAAATATCTTCATTTTAAAAAGTTTTAGTTAAAATTCAAACTAAAACAGTTCACACAAAAAAAGAAAAAATTGAAATAGCAAAGAAAAGGAAAAGTTCTTTTAAGAAAGGTTCTGTTCAAAGCTTAAATCTTGTTACATTTCAAATCATTACAAATCACTTCAAAACGTTTCTGAACCATTTCAAAACAGTCAGAAAACTGTATGCCTATCCCATTTCTAAGCTGAAAATGGGTCTTTTAATCCCTGTTTACTGGGACCTGTTCTAAACAACAACTGACACAATTAGCCCAGTGAGTCTCAGTTATAGCAAGAAAGTTCCATCTCATACTAACTTACAGGGGGAAGAGACTATACCATTGTCTATGACTATGAAAGAAATTTATATTCTATTCAAATTAAGAAACACTAATATGAGTTTAGCTCAAAGCTTTTAGCTTTCTAACATTGGCTCTTAAATTTCCGGCCCCTAATTGGTTTTGCAGGAGCGGAGACAATTACCAAACTTCAATATGAGCCAAATTACTTTACTTTTACATTAACTATTGTTCTCAAATCATTAGCAATAATACTTTAAACAAAAATTAAAAATTTCTTATTTCAAACGTTGGTTGTTTCTTGAAGGAGGCACAGTTTATTCACGGGTCTGTCCAGTGTGCTGGTTTTCGTCTTCAAACAAACTCTTCTGACTGCACCTTTGGCATCTGGTATTGTCTTGATGACTTGACCCATTACCCAGGAATTGCTTTATCTACAATTAAAACAACGTCCCCTGGTTCAAAATTTCTTCTTGGTGCAAGCCATTTTTGACGTTCTTTTTTTCAAAACAAATGTATAGAATTTGCTTCATGCATCTTCAAGTGTATCGTTCATGTTTATAAAAGAGTTTGGGAGGCATATCAGGTTGTGTCTTCATTAACAGCAAGTGATTGGGTGTGAGTGGCTCCAAATCATTTGGACCATCTGATATCTCTGTGAGGGGTCTGTTATTGATAATTGATTCCACTTCACACATCATTGTTTGAAGACTTTCATCATTGAGTGTTTGTTGATTTAGTGTTGAGTTTAAAATCTTTCTTATGCTTCTGATTTGTCTCTCCCACAGTCCTATCAAACTCAAATCAAATGTATGCTTTTATTCTACTGTGTATAATAGTAAGAATAAGAGCAGCTCACTTTTTAAATTGGAGGCCTCCAGGGTCGAACCCCTATCCTTCTGATTACCAGTCAGCAGTTCTTACCACTGCACCACCAAAGCGGTCGTGTTAAAGATGTGTCAATGTCACACCCTAACACGGGATCTTTTCAGCAGTTATATTCTTGAATAAAAATGCATTTTTTTTGTTATATTTGTACCTTTTGTGAAAGCGTTTATTTGATATTTGGACTTGAGGCTTCACACATTATACACTTCAGGTCTACATTTTGTCATTTATTACTAAAACATGAAAAACATTTGTTTTAACAATGTATTTACAAAGATTGTTGTAGACACGGAATACACATGAAATACATGTATTCCAAATAATGATAAATTATTTAACCTCTACAACTCTAGGCAATTCACTCCAACATAAACACTGAACACTGAGAACCTTGTTTGCGAATTGAACTGCAGAGGTGGGCGGAGGGATGGGATAGCAGGCTGCTTGCTGCTTGTGCTTATCGACACATTTACAATACAAAAGACGCTGACAGAGAGCTGCAAAGGGATTTAAGGTGGGCCGGGTTTACGAGTTTTTTCATAGGCTTTGGTAATTCTAGTGTTAAAGGCTGTAGTTGTGTTTTCATTTAGCCTGTATTTACTTTGAAATAGTTCATTGCCCTCAGAAGCCAGTTATTTACCAGGTTAAGAAAATATGCACACACTTTTAAGCACCTATATTACAGTCCACCAAAGATTTATCCATAATATAAATCATCCAAAACATTAATTACCTACTTTTTTAACACTTCATAGACTTAATAGTTTGTATGTTTTGTTGTAGTAGAAAAGTGAACACAATTTTAAACTTTTTTTGAAACAAATTGGAATGAACTGTGTACTGTGAATGTACTGTGAATGTAGATGTACTGGGATATAAATGAACATTTAAAACACAAATGAATGGATACAATTCTAAAAGAACGGTTACTTATTGACTGAGAAAATAAATAGCATTTTTGTGGAGGGGATGAAGGAGGTACAGCTACACTCTTCTGGTCCATTTCTTTGAAAACATTTTTCAATATAATGAGGCAAAAATTGTAGCAAAGAATAAAAAATACATACCTTTGTGCTGACCTTTGACCAAACAGCATAATTACAGTATGTATCTGAACACATCAGTGTACATCAGCAAATATTCCTTTACAGAATGGAATATTTGTTTGGAATGGTGGATTTGTTAAATGCAAGCTCATGTAGGCTAGCTTCCCCCCCGAGATTTTTGTCTTGTGTTCATTCTGTTTGCAATCTATTACAAGGGAACCAATAATACTAATTGTATACCTCTATTGCCTATAACAATTACACACCCCTTGGAAGTTTTATTGTTACTCAATGTTGTATTACAGTTGATTAAACTTGGATTCTTTTAAACTTACCTCCAAATAGGTCAATGTGAAAACAGATCTCTCAAAAGTGATCTGAATTAATTACAAATATAAAAAACAAAGTAATTGAATGCACAAGTATTCACCTCCTTGAAATCAGTGCTTAGGAGATAAACCAGTGCTCAAAGTGGGCTGGTACTCATAACAGTACTGGCACCTCTTCCAGTTTCTATAAAGATTACTGACACCTCTCTCTCTCTGCATCACAGTGATGTTAAGTTCCAATATACCGGCATCTTTTCCTAGCATACCAGTGAGTACTGGCGCGATGCAGTCCCCACACTGATGGATTGATGGCCAGATGTCCACATGACCATCATCATCTAATTCTTCAATGTGAAGCCTGAAAACTATTTGGTTTACATCAATTATGTTAGAATGCCCCCTGGGGGCCGAGTGGTTTTGGGGCCTCGGAACCCCTGTAGATTTTGGTTTTTTTTTTTTTCCTTCTCCAGCCCTCTGGAGTTTTTTTTTTTCTGTCCTCCTGGCCATAGAGCCTTATTTTATTTTTTGTTACTTACTATTGCCTATTATTATTTTAATGCTTTTATTTTTTTGCAAACTTTGTTTTCTTCATCTTGTAAAGCACTTTGAACAACATCATTTGTATGACAACATGCTATATAAATAAATGTTGTTGCCTCTCACCTAATAAAAAGAGTAAGGGTGACAAGCAAAAACATAAAATGAAGATCAATGTTAAAGGCAAAAATTATGATAGTCAATGACAGCCTGTGCTAACAGAAATGAGTTCTGTGACATTGAATTCTCATTCAGTTAAACTCATTGTTTCACAGGAAAAAAAAGTGTTTCAATTTTGGTGAAATTTGTAAATATTGATAGAAGAAAAAGACTGTTAATTTCTTATCTGGAAGCATTTTCACACATTCTGCTTTATCAGACTCATTTTCTATCACATACAGACATTTGTTCAGCCATCAGAGATGTGTTTGTCTTATAGGGGGATGGCCACTTTGCCAATTATTATGACTATTTTTGGAGATTACAATCCTAAAGATGCATCAAAGACAGAAATTAAGATTGAAGCTCAATGGAGTATGTAGCACCCTCATCTGCAGAATTTAAGAAACCAGAAAGGACTGTTGCTGGGTAATTGGAGGCAAGCGGCTTTCAAGTCACAGTTACACACACAATGATGTGATCTGGGGCCTAATGCATAACACCGTGCATAGAATTTGCACTATAACATGACATAAGCACAATAGCCGAAATGTGCTTACACACAGAAAAATCCAGATGCAGGAATCTGTGCGTACTCCAACTTCCACGTTCTTCCGCTACATAAATCCCGGTCAGCGTGAAAAGTAATGCATGTGCACACGCCTGCTGCCCCGCCCCAATTCCTCCCAGAATTATGCCTCTTTGAATATGCAAATCAATATTAATAGCCCTTAAGCTCAGCGTTCTGTGAAAAGACGATGGCAAAACTACAGGGGAAAATAGAACAATTTCAGTGCATACCAAGTGGAGGCAAAGAAAAACGTACTATTTGTTGGTTTAAACAGTGGTATAAACAAGAAAAGGAAGCTGATCGAGCGACATAGTGTGTCGGAGAAACTCGAAAGCTCAAGTTCACAAAGTCGCACGGGACCAAAATAAAAAAGAAGTCACATATCAAAGTCGCTGTGAAAAGGCGAGTCGTAGCTCACCGTCTGAATGTCATATGAAAGCTTATTAGGGTACAGAGAAAAAAAAAGGCACACAGTGGGGAAAAAGCACAAAATGTCAACTTTAATCTTGAAATTTCCACTTTAATCACGTATTTTATTTGGTCATTAAAGTAGAACATCATAAACTTAATCTTAAAATTGTTTAATTTACTAGTTTCTCAAATCCCATCGTAACTAAAGTAGCATGTTAAATGCTTTGTTTTATATTTGACGTTCTATGTGCTCTATGTGTGTGAATCACTACGTGCTTCTTAAACCGGCTTTCTCTACCTCCGACAGGACACAGAATCCATTACATTCATGATATTACAGCTCTCTGAGATTTATACATGATATAATTTTCATGATGATAGGAGTTAAAGCATGTTATTAAACATGGGAACACGGTGGCACAGTGATTGTGCGCAACCTTCAATAAAATAATTTATTGCAGCAGTACTGTCTCTTTCAAACGTACTAGCCTCCAATTCATGTCCTTCCTTTTCTTTCTCCAAATACCCAATCGCCACACAATCAGCTCTGTAATAGACGTTAAGCCATCTGTAAGCTTAGAATGCAGATTCTTCGTAGTACGTGTTTAATTATTCTATCCTTCATGCCAGTCCCAGTGAAGCATACAGTGCGAGGCATGCAGGAACAATCCGTGAACGGAGCGCCAGATCCTTGCTAGTGTAGTGACACCGTGTCCTTTAATTATTAACAATATAGATTATTTAAATAAAGTAAAAGTTTTATCTGTACAATATAATAAACATATTCTGCTGAATTTCATCTTAAAAATGATATTGTCATCATATGTAAATACGCGCTTTATAAAGTGGCTCAGGTTGTGCAACTGTATCGCAAGTTTACAGTGAGGTAATTGTACTTATAAGTACAAACAGTTCTACAAGGAGCAGTTGATAGACTGACTGATTGTGTTAAGAGCTCTTGGGATGAAACTGTTTCTGAACCGCAAGGTCCATACAGTAAAGGTTTTGAAGTGTTTGCCGTGTGAGAAGCAGTTCAATAAACAACATGGCTGAGGCAGGGTGTGCTTGATGCTGTATACTGATAATTCTCTTTCCAATCAGCTGCTGTGATTCACACTCGGATACAGTGATATAAATACCCTGAGTGGTGCAGTGAGAGTAATATGGAAGAAGATGATCCGCTGTGGCAATCCCTAACGGGAGCAGCTGAAAGAAGAAGAAGAAGGTGCAGTGAGAGTAACAACGCTAAAGTAGCTATCGTATTTGGAATAGTTTGACCATTCTGTGGACCATTATATTGTTACAGGTTAATTACAATCACATGCATTAAACTAATAAACAATATGCGCTTAATGTCAGTGTATTTATAAAGCCGTGTCAGTAATGTGGATCTGAAAAAGAAAGATAAACCACACGGGAACAGTAGCACTGCTTTGAGGCTGGGTGCTGCCAGTCTGCAAAACCAAGCGGAGAACTTGCGTACGACAGGGTATGAAGTACCGTGGAAATGGCTTTATGTCAAGTTTAGGTTTTATACATCGCGATTTGAATGTGGAAACGTTCTTATGCAACATTTCTGTGCGTATGTACCGTTTATACATGAAGCCCCTGGTGTGTCTCGTGTGGAAACTATGCAGCATGTTACATTTTTAAAAATGCATTGCATCTCTGTGATAATGTGAATGACAGGCATCAAAAGAATTTATTTACTGTTGTGGAAAAACTCTTTTTAGAGGGTTTTGTTTTTTTTGCAATTGTAAAACTAATTTTAGTATCAGTTTCATAAAACTAGTATGCAAATCAAAACTAGGCTGTTTTACTAATCATTAATGATAACTTAAGAACTAGTTGAAATTGTAAAAGGCAGAAGAAAGAAACTCCTGCATTTTACAATGTGATGAAGTACTATAGCATGCTGCGAGATTTTTGTGCTGCAAGCCAAAACGTGATTGACGTGTCTGTCGAGGGTTGATCGTCTGTCGCCGAGACAACTGCAGGTTCGCAAGGCCACCCAGGCAACTGCAAGTTCACAGCCTCCCTACGTAACACATCTGTTGCCTAATGGGTGAATCAGGGAACAATATAACCCTGTCACTGACCTGGCCCTGTCCCTGCTCATATGCTGTGTCTGTGCATATTGAAGTGATAGCTCTCATTTGAATAAATACCCTAACTGTTCCTGTTTTGATTGCAATAAAGTTGGTTTCTTGAAGCCTTTGGACTCAGCATCTTTTCTCCAGTGTAAGATAGTGGCTCACACATCACAATGTTATTGGTGAAAAATAAATATAAAGCATAGATGCCAGCCCCATCTAAGTCTAATCAGCAGTTTGAAGAACGCTAATAAAATATTTGTGAAAATGATGGCTAGTTTAACGATGCAACAAAGAGCTGTTAAAATAATTTAGGGTAAACTAAGTTTCTGTCTTCATCTGCCTTCACTTGTGTCTTCAAGTTTACAGTAATTACTTATGACATTTTGAGTGCACTTTTATATTTAGACTGTAATATTTTTTTTTGTTATTTTGTATTCAGTGGTACCTTTTCTTGTATATACCATTGCCTTGAACAAAAATATCATCAGCTCATTCATTTTCTAAATGTGCTTTATGAAGTATAGTGATCGATATGTTCAGAGTCTGTCCTGATGTCCTTAGGCAGAAGGCAGGAACGCACAGGTAGACACTTGCACACATTCTTACACACATCTACACCAGGCTGCTTTTTTAGTGACTTGTTTGCCTTGAGGTTTATATCTTTGGGGTGTTAAAGGATAATCCTCACAAAAACTGGGTCATAATTTGAATCCTTGTTCCCAATGCCTTGAGACAACACTGGGCACAACGTTTTCAGGAGCCTGGATTCAAATCTCAATGTGGTGGAGTTGTCCTCCAGTTATGCTAAAGTTTCCTCTCACATCTGAAAGAAGTGTGGGTGTGAACATGAATGATCCGTATAATACACTGGTGTACCATTCATAGCTGCCTTGCATATGGTGATGCCAGGACAAACTCTACAGTACCTCCAGCAACCTACTTCCTTATAATTAAAGAAGTTCTTTCAACAGATATTCAGCTTCATTGAGTACAATTAAATTATGTCCATTCAATAAAATGTATCCATCATACAATGTACAACAGTACTTTATTGGCACTCTGGGATGTTCAGCTTTACTTATTAGGAATTGTATGATGTATGTTTTCTTAAACACGCACCAGAATTACTTTAAGAGTTTTCAAAAAGATGTGGGCAAACATAACATTTTCATAGGACTGCACGAAAGATTAAAAAAAAATACACCTCACTTCTGTTGTGTTTTCAAAGTTTGCTGAGTAATCTTTATGTCTAAGTATTTGACTTTGATTAAAGGATGGCTGCAAGACATAATGGGTAATCACAGTTCACGATCAAGGGTGACTAACTGTGTTCTGGAGTCTGTTATAGAGGTGTTTAAACCATGTTCTCCAGAGACTTGTGGTCTTTTAGTTTTACCAACAATAACACTAAATTAATTTCATTATATACCAATTTGACAATATTTATTATTTTATTTCATTCTAATAAAAGTGATCATTTTAAAGTTCATGTGATAAAAAGCATCTAACCTTTGTAATAATGTAGGGCCTTTATAGGCCTCTCACTTTTTTCACTGATCAAATAATTACCCTAATTAGGAAGCTGACAGCTGTGTCTGGACACAAAACAGAAGACTCCGTGGCCCTCAAGGACTCTAGTTTTACGCTACTGGTCTTGGCAAGGTATGCCAGCTGTTTTTCATTTTCAAAGTCACTTTCAAATGTAACTATAATTTAAGGTCTACCACCATAATTTGAAAATGATATGAGTAAGAAAATACGTGAAATGAAAAGCAGAAGTCAAACTTTTTATCTTTTTTTTTTTTAAACATTGAACAAATTATTAAACTTTAAAATGTGGTGACTATTGAACAGTCTAAGTATCAACTTTAAACAGAAAATACAATCAATTATCCTTTCATTATAATTGCCATAATAAAACACACTCTGAAATATCAAAGACTATTTACTTACAAAATAAAAACAAAACAGTGGAAAAACATAACTTAACATTGTGCTGAAAAATGAATCTCTAATTTTTTTATTCTAACTAAATTTATAGTTTCATATATTTGAAAACAGTGGCTCATCCACCTATTTACTATGCTCGCATAATCTAATTGTACGGTTGCATTAAACTGGAGTCAATTCAACAATGTCTCAGAATAAAATAATTTTTTATCATTTAATTGATTATGTACTGATTCCCTAAAAGATCAAACAATATATATGATTTTCCTTTAATAACAGAGCTAAACTATTAATGATTAGATGCTATAAGTATTGTTGAAATATTTAAAGATAAGTAGCAAATGCATTTGAAGCAGTTCTGATTAATTTCTGCCATTTTAAGCAGGAGTGGAAGAGAATTATTTAAAAAATAATAGTACAGATCCCTTTTAAATCTAATCAGATATTGTCTCCCTAGCCATTGCTTGTGTGTAGCATTCACACTCTCCATAGACCTGCAGGATATTTTCTTTAGGTATGTGTGCATCCCAAAGACACATAACTTTGAATAATTAGCAGTTCCAAACTTGTCTTGGAAAAATGAGTGTGGGTGAGTGTGCATATCCTGTTATATACTCACATATTATTCACAGCTTGTTACTTCTAATGTTGTTGAGACAGGCTACATCTTCTCTTGGTTTTGTTTTAGAAGAACTAGGTTTAGAGAATGGATGGTGTCACAGTTTCCACCATCTGCCCATGAGATTTAAAATAGTAGTGTAGGGGGAACCTGAGAGGGAGCTATTAAGAACTCTGAATGCCTCAAAGGATGTTTTCTGTTTTCTTTCATAAGAGGACAGGAGATCAGAGTAACGAGGCTCCACTCAAGAAGATGACAAGAAGCAGTCTCAGGGAAGTCATATCCCGTAAAGTCTACAGTAGAATAGATGTCACAGTCAGTCACATGGTCCTGGGAGTATTCAGTTCAGTTCACTTTATTCCTGGCAAGCTAAATGAACTCTGCTACTCCTAAGCAACAGGAAATTGCAAGAATATGAGGATCCATGTCCTTGGGAAAACAGAACTGAGTTTTAGGCCACCTGATGGACCTGATTTGCCTACTTAGGAGATGGAATGTGGGTTTCCTAGCAGTTTGGCATACCCCCCTCAGTCACAACGAATTTCTACAAATATGTTTCATGTTGTACTAAGAGGAGTATCACTTCAATCACCAGAGCAAAAATTAAAAAATATATGCATAGAACAATATTTATAGAATTAATCATGAAATATATCTCTAAAGAATGAAAATTGAAGGTTACTAGCACATGCATTTATTAAGTAAACAATGACATTTTCATCAAGTTGAGCTTTGTGAAAATGGAGTTTTATATGACAAAATACAATTTTTGCCTGATGCAGTTAATATTAATTTTGTGTCAAAACTCAATCTTAAACTGTATATAAATGAGATATTCTGATTCCTGATATTGCTTCCTTTTGAAAGTGATCTGTTTTGCATTTTTATAGAATACAACACAAGTATAAACCATTTAATAACCTATACTATCACACTGTTAGCCATAATGCAAATGTACAGAGGTAATGTGATACACACAAGCGTCAGGACACCAAAGATAAAAGACCGCTCATTACATTTTAGCAAATAGCTCTTAAACTGAATATATAAAGTAACTGAATATGTGATAATGTCAGTGAACTTCACTATACTCTCAAACCCAGTAAACATGCTTAAGTTAAGTTTGTCAGTTTAATTTCTAATGGTGCAATCCACAAAATGTGGCAATGTCAATTCACACTCAACGTTCCACTCTCTGTGAGAGGTAATCTTTCATCCAGCTATTTTGTCTACAATAAACAGCCTAACCCAGGTGTAATATAGATAGATAGATAGATAGATAGATAGATAGATAGATAGATAGATAGATAGATAGATAGATAGATAGATAGATAGATACTTTATTAATCCCAAGGGGAAATTCACATAATATGCTTAAGTTACAGATCTAGCTCACCAGAGGCTGTTCATCTATCAAAAGTAATGCTCATATTGGTGGAACATGTGAATATTAAATATAAAAATATGATGTATAATGTAATAAAGCAATAATTTGTGATAATAGGTTAAATGGCCCCCGCCATGATACTTAAATAATAAGTAGGATTTTTATTATTTCATTGACCATATCACCGGCAACTTGCTAATCAAGAGTAAGCACATGCTTTGTGTTTTTTGTCACCAGAATGACAGAATTGGAAGTGAAATATTGTCAAGAAAAGCATGAGAAAAGTCAACTTCATTTCTATTATTCTTACCCAACATTCTGAACATGGAGTTATCAGAAACAACTCCTACTGTTTTGAATTTACAAAAGGGTAGATAATAAGAAAAATCACAGAAGTTCTGTTTCTTAAAAAGATCTCAAAAGGAGATGGAAGAGGAGCTAGGAAACACCAGAAACAAAAAGGAACAAGCAACCGCTTTGTCTTTAAGCAGGCTGATGTCAAACATACCAGGAGAAATAGCCAAACCAAACATCAAAACCAACCCACTAAGCCAGAAACCATAGTCAAAATAACTTGGTTCCTTGAACTGTCTCATTTTACTTTCCGTTAAATAACATGAACACTCTTTGTTTTTGTGTGTTCAATACAATTTTTACAAAAAGTAATGCAACATGTCATCCATCTTACATTGTGATGTGAAAACATCACAAACCACACTCGTGTGATGTCATAACCACATGCTAAGCAGCAGGCATAGTTTTTCTTATGTAACCATTAGAACAGTGGTTCTCAACCAGTGGGGTGGGCCCCCCATTGGGGCGTGAAGTAACAAAAATAGGGGCGCGAAGATGTGAAAAAAAGAAAACAAGAATCAAAAATATGAAAAAACATCTGTTGAAACCAAAACAAATTAACTTAAACTACATTCTGATACTAGAACAATAAATATAGAGTTAGATAAATGTTGATAAAAGTTAAGTAGGTACTGTATAATAAAATATGCATCTACATTTCAAAAAAATGTTGGGGGGGCGCGATTAATACTGTTATGAAAACTCGGGTCGCAAATACTTAAAGTTGAGAAACGCTGCATTAGAAAAAAACACTAAATTGAAGTGAAAAACAATTTCATAAAAATGAATAACACTAGACATGAATAAGTTAGATTTAGGCATGTAAAAATAAGGATACATTACACTGTAAAAAACATACACAAGACACCGTGGCAATGAACAGTAGTTATGTCTTAGTGTAATGCTTTAGCTGGGATCTCACACATTTATTTATTTATTTTTTTTGTATGTTCCAACCTCCAAAATGGCAGATAATACTAAGAGTCGAACAATATTCAGGACAACAAATAAACATTCAAACAAGGTGTCTGTTGTCAGGTCCTTAGTGAAAAAATTACTAGCTATAGACAGGTAGTCTCTACAAAACATGAAGCATTCTAACGTCCACCGCTATCAGCTCCTGATCATTTTTAACAATGGGAAGTGCAAGGATTGGTTAACAAGTCAAAATCTTGAGAATGCCTTGATCATATTCTGTATGCTCGTCGCCAAACCAGCATTAATAATATAAAAAAGTGGGTTATCAGTAAAACAATATTGTCTTTTAAAATAAAATATATGATATGAAGGCAAGAGGTGGACAAACAGACAGAAATCCAGTACTATTATCCAATATATTCATTGGTAACTAATACCAATACTCATTTTACCTAATTGTAATAAATGAGGGAGAACTGTGCAAAGAGAAAGAAGGCATAAACAGCCAGTGAATAAAGCATTTTCAACTGTTCCAGGTGGCACATACCAGTGGTAGCATTTACAATTCCATGCCACCACATTGATTTGAGATGAGCTCAGAGGTCCCTATCCTCTAAGAAAATGATAAATTCTTTATCATAGAAGAAAGTGGAAGGGGTTGAAGGTATCACCATATTATAATGTATAAAATAATTATCATTAGATCTTCAGTGCTGGCTCCTGTTCTGTTTAATATCTATGCCAAAGACCAGCCTGTGTTCACCAACATTAGGAGGTTCATTTATGCAGATGATCTCTGCTTAGCCTCCCAGTCTGTTTCCTTCCAAGATACCCAAAAGAGACTTACCATTGCCCTCAACAATCTCTTAGAGTATTACACTAAATCATTCCTTAATGCCAACCCAGGGAAGGCACAGGTCTGTACTTTTCATCTTAACAATAGACAAGCAAACACAACTCTAGAGATCAGGTGGAATAACGAAGTACTGAAGAACATCAAACATCCTGTTTACTTAGGCATCACTCTGGACAGGGCATTGTCTTTTAAAGAACATATTTTTAAACTCAAAGAGAAGATATCCAGCAGGAATTATCTCCTTAGCAAACACATCTTGGGGAGCAGACCCTAAGACCCTGCAATCAACGGCCATGGCACTCTGTTATTCAACAGCAGAGTATTGTTCACCAGTGTGGGATAGGTCAATCAATGCCAACAAGGTTGACCCTGAGCTAAATAGTGCATGGCGAATCATCACCGGCACATTGCGAACAACGTGCCTTCCTGCTTTATGCAGCCTGGGCGGGATCGCACCTCCCCATATACGACGAGAAAGTAGTTTAAGAGTAGAAAAGTTCAAGCAACTGATGGACTCCAGACACCCACTTTACCATCACCAGGAGGTAAATTGCCGACTACCTTCTCGTCAGAGTTTTGCCACGGTGGAACCCCTTAATCCAAAGCAGTCCACAAAACATAGGCTTGGGAGGTGGCGAGAGACTGACTGTAGCCCTCTCAAGGAAGCTCTTCCTACACCTCAAGAGCATCTACCCAATGGAACATCCCTCTCTAGGAAAGACTGGGTCGCACTTAACCGAGCTAGGTCAAAGTTGGGCAAAACAAGGGATAACCTATTTAGATGGGGCCTCACAACAAGCACTGAATGTCCCTGTGGTGAGCCCACCCAAACAATGGACCACATTCTCCATGAATGATCCTGAGGCCCTATATGTACCGATGAAGAATTTAAGGAAGCTAATGACGCCGCTCTTACCTGGATGCGGCAGTGGCGTGATAAGATATGATGCTGATTAGATCTTAATGCCCCTACTATTAAAATCTGAGATGAAGAGGAAGCCTCAAGGATCTTGTGACCTTTACAATCTTTAACAAAAATACAAGTTTGACAATTTAAATTTCATAAGAATTATATTTCTAAACAACTCAGGTAGATCATTGTAAGAATCCTACAAAATCATCTCTTTCCTCTTACTGAGAAGTTCTTTCAGTATGTGTTTAAGTTGTCAGGCTTCACAATATGTATAATTTGTCCAGTTTCTCAATTCCAAGAGAAGTGCCAGAAATATCAAGACTTCTGTATATTTCCTTCTTTGATATAACCAAAGGCTTTAACTCAGTCAGTCAGGGAGGATCCTAGAGGATACTACAGACGTATGCATGTCCTGAGAAATCCATCACATTTCTTTCTTTTCCAGATGATGAGATGTAGGTAGTAGTCCCTGAGTACAAATTCACAACAGATTCCTTCAGGGTATAGGAAACTTCATTGTTTTAAAAGGTACTTAACTTTATTTGAATCTCTTAGTTATTTCTGCCTCTGCGAACAGCTTTTTGCAAGAAGCAGTTTTTTTTACAGCAGCAGGGACAATAGAAAAATACATCCAAGTATGATAAAAGACGGAATTAAAACATTGATAATTACTGTCATAATTTTGATATTTTAGCAATTTCAAAACAGCTGTGCAATTATATTTTGCAAATGCAATGTACAGTATATTACAAATTAAGAAAACTGAAACACTCATAGAAAGAATCATTCTAGAACAAATACATTCAAATAACTCTCCTCATTTAAATAAAGGATTTTGCGGGGGAAAAAAACCTGAGAGAAAACAATGTATTTTGCATGGAGCAGACACTCCCTAATCACTTGTTTTTTTTTTATCTCATGAATAGTGCTAACCCAAAACTGCCTCACCTCTCCAACAAAAATTAAAATAAGTGTTAGAAAACAAAGCAAAAGAATATTAGAGAACAAAGCACTTGGCTTAACTTTTCAAACTGGGTCAACTTGGAAAATAGAAGTAACTGTAATGACAGAGCCCACCATCTTCGTCAAAACTGCAGTCTCTGTTACAGCAGTAGCGTGGGCAGATTTCTGGTCTGTCACTGAGTATCTTGGATCTTCACCTCTGCCCAGGTGGCTTGGTGCAGAGAATTATCAGAAATGATCCAAAAGCTGGATAGCTTTATGATTTCCAACAAGAGAGCACTTGGATATTAACTAATGAAAACATAATAATGTTGTAGCAGCTTCCTTGTATCATTATATATTATTTACAACATTTATCCAATAAACAGTTCAACTCAATAATGCCTTGTTCTGTCACTTTAAACTGAAACAGTGGCAAATTTTATGCCTGCGGTTGTCCTTTCTAAAAATTATTTGGATGTTTACATGTCAAAAAGGCCTTTTACATGATTACATACTTAAGCTCAAATAGGGTCTTGAGAGCTTTATATAAGCTAAAATACCTTTACATGCTTGGGTGTATCGCTACAATTGAAATGTATTCATAAAATATGGAAACAATGCTAAATATATACATTTATATATTGTTGCATAACTATTTAATGTATAAATCACAGTGACATGCTAAGTATTGCTTTTATTTCCTCCAAATGATACACAGAGATACCAAAATAGGGAGACGTTTTATGGTATTTACTTTAATCAAAACTGAGGACAGTATTAAAAATGGCCACCATATATCAAGAAAATATTGAAGTTCCACATTAGTTCCAAATACCAAATTAACTAAATAATTTTCTCTTTTGAATTTTTATAATTGTCTTTTCATCTTGGTTTTCTTTTTCTTTTCATCTTCTCCTAAGTAGAGCTTAAAACTACCTTTCAGAATTTAAAACATATTTTAATTGTACTTCAGAACAAATTACAAATAATGTTATCGTAATTTTGGTTTTGTCTATTAAGAAGATAGATAGATAGATAGATATTAATCCCCAAGGGGAAATTCACATACTCCAGCTGCAGCATACTGATAAACAATATTAAATTAAAGAATGATAAAAATGCAGGTAAAGCATTGTAGTGTCATCAGCAAACTTTTGCACGTGGCAGGACTCCAAGTTGTATTGGAAGTCTGATGTATTTAGGCTGATTGGACTGGAGAAAGTACAATCCCCTGCGGCATTCCTGTGCTGCTGAACACAGTGGATGATGTCACCCACTATCTCCACGTCCACCCGAGGAGGGATGTAAACAATAACAACAATGATGTGTCCAAACTCTCTGGGCAAGTAATAGGGACACAGACTTACGGCCAACAGTTTGATGTCCCTGCAGCAAGTGGAGTTTTTGACATTTACATGTCCAGGGTTGCACCGCCTTGTATTCACATAGAGAGCGAGTCCCCTTCCTTTATGCTTCCCGCAGGTATTTGTGTCTCTGTCCGCTCTAACTGTGCTAAACCCGGGTAGCTCCACATTAGCATCTGGAATGCTAGTCGTTAGCCACGTTTCGCAAAAACACAACAATCTGCATTCTCTGTAGGTCCTGTCATTTTTCACCAGCGCAGCCAGTTCGTCGATCTTATTTGGTAGTGCGTTCACATTCCCCAGGATCACAGAAGGCTTGTATCGCCACTTCCTCGCTAGCCGCTTAGCCATTAGCTTAGTGCCTGCTCTGCTGCCACGATATGACCTTCTTACCTTGTCAGGTAAATAGGGAATCACACCGACACGGACCTTTGTTCTCAGTGCTAGAAGTTGACTACCTGAATAGATGAGTCTCGGCGTGTAAAAATCCATGTCCAAGAAGTAAAAAGTGTCCAGGAAATGAGTCCACATAAAAGAAAGTGGTAGGAATGATCAGTGAGGTAGAGAAAAAGGTAGAAATGTAAAGTCGTACACGGAGCTGCTGGGAAGGCTGCCACTCATGGCGGCTCCAAACAAAGAAGTGAATTCTCATCAGAATGTGGTCATGATTAAGCTTGCTCTCTTTATCTTACACTGGTACCTCATATCTTCTGGAACATGGGTTTGATTTCTGTCCTGTTTTCTGTCTGGAGTTGACACATTCTTCGCATTTCTCTACCAGTTTTCTCTCCATATACCCACCTCATCTCAAAAATGTGCATAGTACACTAATTGATGACTCTTTATTGTCCTATTATGAAAATTTGAACATGTGCTGTGATTTATATTGTGTATTTAGAAAAAAGGCAGGAAATGGATACATGGAGAAAGAAATGTACTGTTCACTTTTTAATGAACAAATAATGAGCTGTTCTTCCCTGTATTCTAAAATAATAGATAGATAGATAGATAGATAGATAGATAGATAGATAGATAGATAGATAGATAGATAGATAGATAGATAGATAGATCTTAATTGATTTCTTATAATACAAATAAGCACAAATGCTAAATCTATATCATTAGTTTGTAATAATTGCTGCTCTCAGTTGATCTTAAGTTGATCTTGAAGCATATTTCACAATAAAGCATTGTTAAAGACAATTAAATCACTTAAAAGTATAGTAAAAAATATCCCAGGACCAGCTAACTATGGCAGATGAATGGAAATTCCAGTATTTAAGAAACATACTGAAACAGAGAAGTAGGTTTTTCAGAACCAATTTGAATGAGACTGAAGAACCCACACAAACAGAGGATAGCAGAATCTTTATTTAAATTTCAGATACCCAATTCTCAGATCATGTCACTTTTATTTTAGTCCCTCAAACACAGCACTGAACCGTACTCATTTTATCCCAGCCTTTAATTTTTTTATAAACATTTGATAACCATTTCTAAACAATTTAGTTAATTATTTATTTTGCATATAGCTACTTATTCTAAATTTCTAATACTAAGATTGATTTTTTCTCAGTGCAGCATGCAGCATGATACTTTTAACAAGTATGTATTCAATTTCATTCATTGTTTTTGCAATTTGTCTTTTTATATAGGTTTTCAAGGGTAAACTTTAAACTGCACTATATGCATTAAATAACTGTTTAAATATAAAGTGATATTTAGTAAGTTTGTTATAAGTGGAAAACCATCAATTTATTATATTAAACATACAGTATAGTTTAATAGACTATAGCCTCCTGCTCAGAATTTGATAACATCTAGAATATGCATATGATAGAAACATGTAATACTCTGTAAGGCTTCTGTAATTAATTCTCTCCATGTATCGCCTCTGAGAAGGTGTCTGTCAATTTTCTATCTGAACAAATAATAATTTTACACAAGGTGGGTAGATGAGATTTTGATTTACCAAAGCAAGATAAATTGCTATGAGCTGTGCCAATATAGAATTCTTTAATTAAAGTACCAATAGCTACACAGGTTTATTTAAAATCCAGCAGGTATATCTCATATTTTCACTTGGGTTCAAAATTAATTTTCTTCCATCTAAATGAACTAGTAGGTATATACTTGCCTTCTGTTTTACTGTTGGTTTCTACCTTAAATATGTTATAACAAATGCACTGATAATTACGGACCATCCAACTATTTTTTATTGTAACTGAGACTCTGGCAGAATGAAATTGCTGATTTTCCTCAAGTTATAACATATTGTAGAAAGATGATTTCCTTCTGACACCATGTCACAAAATGCCAGATTCATCAAAAGTGAAATTTATCATGAAACAGTATTCTTTATAGGATAATGTTTTATTACATGACTCATAAGAAGAGATGCACAAACAAAAACACAGTACAGTAATCCCTCCTCGATCGCGGGGGTTGCGTTCCAGAACCCCCCACGATAGGTGAAAATCTGCGAAGTCGAAACCATATGTTTGTATGGTTTATTTTATATATTTTAAGCCCTTAGAAACTCTCCCACACTGTTTATAAATATTCTCCACACAGTTATACAGTAAACTCTCCTTTATAGCAGTTAATCCGCTCCAGACAGATAAATGAATTTCCGCGAAGTAGGATTCTTTATTTATAAATCTAATATTTTCACAGAGCATAGAAAACCTGTTTACAACCTTCGAAATACGTTTTTTAACATTATTAGAGCCCTCTAGACATGAAATAACACCCTTTAGTCAAAAGTGCTCCATGACAAGACAGAGATGACAGTTCTTTCTCACAATTAAAAGAATGTAAACATATCTTCCTCTTCAAAGGAGTGCCGTCAGGAGCAGAGAATGTCAGAGAGAGAGAGAAATGTAAACAATCAAAAAACAATAGCTCTTTGGGCTTTTAAGTATACGAAGCACCCGTGATAAAGCGGCCGCAATGAAGGGATCAATGTGAAGATAGTCTTTCAGCATTTTTTACAGGAGCGTCTTCTAAGTAAACAGCCTCTGTGCAAACAGCCCCTCTGCTCACACCCCCTCCGTCAGGAGCAGAGAATGTCAGAGAGAGTGAGAGAGACAGAGAAAAGCATACAATCAATCAGTACGGGCTGTTAGAGCTTTGAAGTGTGCGAAGCACCACGCGGGAAGCATATCGTATATCATTGAGGAGTTTTATTTAATACGTAATACATACTCTGATTGGGTAGCTTCTCAGCCATCTGCAAGCGTCCCTTGTATGAAATCAACTGGGCAAACAAACTGTGGAAGCACGTACCATAAATAAAAAGACCCATTGTCCGCGGAAATCCGTCAACCAGCGAAAAATCCGTAATATATATTTAGATATGCTTACATTTAAAATCCGTGATGGAGTGAAGCCGCGAAAGTTGAAGCGTGATATAGCGAGTAATCACTATAAACGAAACAGCAGTGCACTTTTTGTTAGAACATAACAAATTTAACAGGGCAGAAGAAAGCATTCAATCCATCAGGCTAGTTTAGTGTCTTGATTTCCACAGGTATCCTCAAGTTATGTTATTTGCCGTGTAACTCCTGGATTAACTTTATCAATTGCCTGGAGCATTTTGAAAACCTCTGCGTTCAGGACTAAAGCAGTTTAAAACTTTTAGCCTCTCAGACTAAGACCAGTTTTTTTTTCAGGGTTGCTCTTCTTTGCACAGCTTCTATTGCTGATTATATCTTTCATAGTTTGGTGACTAGAATTGTACACAATGCACTAGATACAACCTCATTTTAAGTATAAAAGAATTTGAATATAAAAAAATCTACTTACAATTATTTGTAAATATAAAATGAATATGACACAGAATAATAGATGGGCCCGAAAAGTACCACAGGTTAAAGGAGTATATCACAGTGATGACTGGAAAACCCACTAAGTGCCAGTTCAGGGACACAAAGCTCATAAGGAGCTGTATGTTCTATCATATATATGGTGCCTATTAAAATATTCAGTCTCTAGGGAGTTTTAACATTTTACTGTTTTGTAAAATATTGAATCACAATGGTTTGTCTTTTTTTAACACTGATCAACAGAAGATGACTCTTTAACATCAAATGAAAACAGATCTCTGCAAAATGATCTAGATTAAATACAAATATAAAACACAAAATTATTGATCACATAACTATTCACCCTCTTTGACATGAAACACTAAATCATTACTGGTGCAGCCAATTAGTTTTAGAACTCACATAATTAGATCAGTGGAGACCACCTGTCGGTAGTCCATGCGCTTCAATTGATTATAGCATAAACGCACCTGAATGTGAACGGTCCAGTATGTGGCGAGTCAGTATTGTGGTCTGACCTAAATAATGAAGACAAAAGAACATGCCAAGAAACTCTGTGAAAAGATAAGTGAAAAGCTCCAGTCAGAGGATGGAGACAAGAAAATCTTTATGGCACTGAATACCCTTTTAGGTCCAAATAAATCAGCTAATGCTGGGGTATTAGTTTAAGAGTTTTCAGGTCACTTTAATGGAAGAATATAACCTCTTTACTGCGGTGGGCTGGCATCCTGCCCGGGGTTTGTTTCCTGCTTTACGCCCTGTGTTGGCTGGGATTGGCTCCAGCAGACCCCCGTGACCCTGTAGTTAGGATATAGTGGGTTGGAAATTGGATGGATGGATGGATGGGTGGATAATTTATGTATTAGTATTTATTATTTTACTATATAAAAATAAATTGTGGCAGTAAGGAAAGGAGAACTGCTAGATAAAAACATGTGTGACATAGTTGGAATTCCTGCCACAGAAAACTAAAAGACAATAATAGAATTATAGTGGAAGTGAGTTTCTGCATGAGCTTGTATGAGCTGCTACCCAAAACCTTCCCTGGTAAAAATGGGCCTACGTTGGATTAGAGTCCTGCTCCAGATGATTTTCATCCTTTCCTTCTGCAGTGGGAGAAATAGTTAATATCTTCCAAACTGCAGTGACTTGAAAAACATGTATACATAATATGATTATTATACATTTGGGAGTCCCCTTTATTTCATTCACAGTTTGCATGTTTGTCGAAATATTAAATTATTTACTCGTAAGCATTTAAAAGAGCAATACTTGTATGGGTTTTCAAGTACTGGATACTAAGATGTTAACAGTGGATAGTATTATTCATGGTTTGAAATATTTCTGAGTTAAACCCAACAATAAAAAAAGCTCACAAAATGCTGAAAACTCTTAAAATAGTAGCTGGTAGCTATTATCATGGAATATCACATGCCAAATGCAGTGGCAGTGTGGCCTGAAGCAGAAGTTGAAAATGTGGCAGCTGGAGTTTCTCTTTATCTTCATATGACAAATCCCACCTGTGTACCTTAGAAAATAATGGGACATGTTCACTTATTTAAGTCCTGTGTTGTTTACTTTTATAGAACTAATATATTAGTATTTTGTAAGGGTAGGTATGCTCATAGCATCATCACATATTTAAAAAATAACAATACTTAAAAAAAAGAATAATTTATTTATATTGTATAATGCCAACCACTTGTCCATTTTCATATACAGCACAGTACTTTCCATATATATTAGAAAATACATCCATTCATCCATTTTCCAAACCTTTTTATCCAGAGCAGGGTCACTGGAAAGCCACAGCCTGTCCCAGCAAGCATTAAACACAAGGCAGGAACAACAATGAAGTCCAAATTTCTGCTTTTGTTCTATAAACAATCAAGAAAGATTTTATATGAAAAAGTCAATGAGATAAAAATACAGAATGTAACCTTTGCTTTTTGGGTAGTAATGCACATTTAGGGGGTGAAGTGGTGGCTCTGAGGCTAAGGATGTGTGCTGGTATCTAGAAGGTTGCAGGTTCAAATCCCCATTACTGCCAAAAGAGATCCTATTCTGCTGGGCCCTTGAGTAAAGCCCTTAACACTAGAATTACCAGAGCCTATGAAAAAACTCATAAATCCATCCCGCTTAAAATCGTTCACAGCTCTCCACCAGAGTCTTTTGCCATCTAAATGTGCTGATAAAAGTCAGGCTGCAAGCAGCCGGCTATTCCATCCCCCCACCGTCTTAGAACATGCACAAACTTCTCCCAGCTCATGCCTTGATTGAATTTCTGGGAGTGAAGTGGAGTTTTAGAGTGGAAATAATAGATCGTTGTTTGGAAAACAACGCATTTCATGTCTGTTCCGTTTCTACAGTAATCTGTGTAAACACATTGTTAAAACAGAAACGTTTTTTATATTCTACTAGTAGATAACAAAATGTAGGCATAAACTATATAATGTATGAAGCCTGAAGTATCAAAGAAATACTTTCACAAAAGCTACAAATCTAACACAAAAATTGCGCTTTTATTCAAAAATATAACTGCAGAAACAAAAAGCCGCCTTAACATGCGACATTGACACCAATTTATTATGACTGCCTCTGTAGCGCAATAGAATCAGCTGTCGACTGATCAAAAGGTTGTGAGTTTGATCATGCACCACTCTGTTTTGAGAAGTAAACTGCTCTTAGTCTTACTATTTTAGAATAAAAACATACATTTGATTTCAGTCTGTAACAGCCGGTGCAATTTATGATACTTGTAAAGGTTAGCTTTGGTTTTTTTTTTTTTAGTCAGTTTTATTATCCCAGCCGCTGGTGGAGAGCTGTGAACGATTTTAAGAAGCGATTTAAGGTGGGACGAATTTACGAGTTTTTTCATAGGCTCTGGTAATTCTAGTGTTAACCTGCAAATGCTTTGGGAGCACCTTACAATAGCTGAGCCTGTGCACTGACCCCAAGGAGTATGCGAAAACAAACAAATTCCTAATACAAAAAAAGCAGACAACTTTTCATCTTTCAACATTTTGCCATCTCAGATTTGTTCATTTAACATTGGATTAAATTAAAATTGTTTCTTCATCAGAGACTTAAAAAGCTTTACTTCTTACATGCAATAAAATACCATATTGGTATTACCTGTTTTCTGACTTCTGATCTCTTGTTTCATATAGGGGTCTCATCTCTGTTGTTAGCTATGTGGCTCTTCTGAAGCCGCTCATAAGATGTAGTCCATCCTGCTTCTAGCCCCTTCGGTACATCTTTCAACCACTAAACTAGCTTTTGGCACTGTGCAGCTGGCCAGCACAGGAATGAACTGACGATGACCCAAAGCCTGACACTTTATTTGTGGCACATTGTACAGGTAATGATATGGCTTAGCTATGCATGTCTGTCTCTGAAATGAATTCACTCATCTTGATCGTGTTATCTTGATGCAGAATTACCTAGAAAGAAATTTTGTCTTTGTCATGTTTTGTCTCAAATAAAAATAGTTTGAGTATATATGTAGCAAAAGCCCAAGTTTTGACTTCACTGTCTCAGTACTTACAAAGGACATAATATAACAATTTAAATATATAATTTGCTTTATAAAGAGCAGCGCTGTGAGGCACTTGGTGAAGTAAATCCTGTATCATACCTTCAAGGACCAGAGTTCAACTTTTGGCCCAGTGAGGTACTCCCAGCCACTATAAAAAAACTTCACACTGTTCCATTACATTCAAACTAGCGTGGTACTAAGGTGTCACCCGTTGCATGGCAGTGCTTGGGTCCTAATTTGGGATCCTGAGGTGGTTTGTCATGTGGTGGGTGCGGCAACGCCCTGTATCAGTGCATACTCCCAACCTCTCTCTCTCTCTCTCTCTCTCAGGTACTCCAGTTTTATTCAACATTACACAATGTGCCTGAAAGATTAATATGATGTTCTAAATTGCCTGTTGTGAATGATTTCTTGGTGTGCATGCATCCTGTCTAAAGTGTAATTAAAAAAAAAAACTTCAAGTCAAGAAATGGTACAATAGCATTACATTTATTTTATGATAGGAACGCCTCTGGAAGTTAGGCTAAGAAAATATTGTCATGCCGTCCGTGCGGCATGGGTAAAAAACTGGTTCACGACAAAGATATCCGTCAGGAAGCCTTTAATAGTTAAAACGTTATCCAGAATTATTCAGCAATACATTTGCATTGAATTTAATAAAAAAGAGGCTGCGTAACAGATATTTGATTTTGATTTGATTTTAGTGTGCATCCATACACCAAGCCTGTAAGCAAACAACAACCAACTTTACTGTGCCTAACAACCAAGATAACTTAACCACGTGTCAAAGTCACCCTGAACATTAGAGACATTAAAACAACAGCCCTGAACTTTTTCTGGTCACTACAATATCTTAGTTGTATTTAGCTGGCTAGATACTGTATTATTTGCATGTTCAACTCAGCTTGTTAAACCTTAAGCGATATATTATTTTTACTGATGGGCTGATACAGTGCCTAAAGCTGAAAGTGCATAAGATTGAGGCTAAAAATAAAATGTCAGTCTGGTTAGAGGATTGCAAAAAAGTATCCCTCAAAAACAACATGTATAACTTTAGTCTAATATGCATACAAGAGCAACATGCATAATTTTCTTCATTAAATCTGTCAGAACATCTCATTCCAGTATGGGTGTTTACTGCAGGGAAAGCACTCAGTGTCTGACCCCTCTCTTATTTCATGCCCTCACAAAGAGATGCTGGCTGCTAACTGAGGACCTCTGAATTAATCATCAGCAGCTTATCCAGTTGAGCAAAAGGAAACGCCACCTCTACCACCCCTCGAACTGAACAAGAGGACATCTGAGCTGAAATGGGAAGGGTATCATATTACACAGTAGGCATCTCTGTCTCTTCTCTCTGTCATATCCTCACTGCTCCTCCTTTTACTCACACCTCTCCTGTCAAGACCCAAACATCATCTTCATATGGAAAGGCTGGCCATGAGCCACAACTCTGAGTCAGAACAGATTATTTACCCAGCACAGTGCACTGCACATGTGACTCCCAGAGTCCATTGCACTCACTCATTTAATGAAAGCGAAATTCCAGCTGCAAATGAAACAACACAAAGTATAGAAGAGTGTCCTTTCCAAAATGCTGAAAGAATGAGGCAATATAAGGGGGAGAGCGACTCAGTATAATGCACAAAAAAGTTGCTACAGCACACATACAAGAAGCTGATCTCCAAATACAGCACCACTAGTCACTGTGCTTCAGTCAGATGCTGAAAATCATCGAAACTCAAAAAAGTGGACAAAAACAAAAAAAAAATTCTAGGTGAAATCAGGGCCGGATTAAGACGAAATTGGGCCTGATGCTGCAGCACTAAAAAGGAATATTTTTTCTTGGCATTGGTGCATGTGCATTCAACACTCACCGTACTTGCGCACTCAGACCGACCAAAGAGCCATAATTGCTTGCAACGCAACCAGCCAGCCTTTATTGAACATGAATAATAATAACGACGTAGTATCATAACAACTCGAGATTAACATCAAACTGTGTAACATCAACATTCAATAGCAATTGTTTGAAAAAAGTGCACTTAATGCAATGCATATTCTAATGAAATACACTAAATTTTGCAATTCTCTGACGAAACAGAGTAAGAAAAAATGAATTTGCAGAGACATTGGGTCAAAGTGACTCAGTTCAGGCTCTTGAGGGTAAAAATTTGCCCACGATTTAAATTTCATAATAGACCACAATCCTGTCGAGGATTTTAAAAATTCTAAATATCCATGCGGGCCCGCGGGCCGGCTTAAAGTTTTACCTTTTCAGATAACCATTTAAATAGCCATCGATTTTTACTGTACAACTAACTTTCAAGGTGAAAAATTTACTACGTGGCACTTACCGAACAATAATAAAGTGGCAAGAATCCCCAAGATATTGCAAAAAACGCAGCTAAATTGCTAAGTAAACTGTTTAACATAAAATTGATAGCATTAACTTGAAATCTTCGTTTAACAATAAACACTACGACGTTATATTTACGTCACAGCGCAAAGAACAATAGTAACTGTATAAGTAACGCTGTGTCTAGGCGTCTGAAAGTCGGACTCCAAATTTCATTCTAAGAATTATTTTCAGGTTAATATAACAAAGGAAAACTGTTCAGCTTCCGGAAAATTGTCTGTTTTCATCTAGGCCTATTTCAGGAATGGGCCTAATGCTGCAGCATCAATAGCACCCACCTTAATCCAGCCCTGGGTACAATGTTACTGATATAGGAACCATTTTGTGTACACTATGGTAATAAGACACATATCTGTGATGAATTAGATAAATTAGAATAGATAAGATAAACTTTTTTAAATCCCATGGGTTAATATCAAATGCATACAGCAGCAAAAACATAAAAAAAACAAGAATACAGATTTACAGGACAGATAATACAGCCATTCAATCATTCAAAATAAATAAATAAACAAACTTAATTAATACATTGTGTGGAAGCTTTGAATTTCTTAATAGCAGCAGGCAAAAAGACCCCCAGGGGAAATTTTTAGCACACCGTGGTGGAATAAGCCTGTGGCTAAAAAGTGCTCCAAGAGAGCTCCTCCTGGTGGGGATTTTTCATGATGGCATCCAATTTTGCCTTCATCCTCTTTTCCACAACAGCTTCCAGTGTGTCCAGGGTTCACCTTGTGATGGAGGAGGCTTTCTTGTTAAGTTTGTTCAAGCATTACACTTCTTTTGTGCTCAGAGCCATTACTTCAACCAAGTGGATTGTTTAGTAAATTGGTGCTGTAAGAATTATCTTACTGTAAATGTTAGAAAGATTCAAGAAATTATACAGATAAAAATCTGTATTTTCAGCACTAATTCTGCTGGAGGGTATAGAAACAGTGACCGGACAGAACTACTTAGGAACTCACGTAGAAAATAATCTAAATTCTATATTGACACAAACAATATCAATTCTAAATGCTATCTGTGCTTATTTCCCCCCATAAAATTTAAAGTGGTCAAGTTGTCCTTTTATTGCAGCGTGATTCATTCTGTTACCACTTTCATTTACATTTCCTGGTTTAGTAATCTGAATAAGTCTCAGCAGGTTACAAAATATGCAGCCAAAATCTTTTGGTACTAATTAATGTAGATGATTTGGTACGTGTGAGTCAGAGCACAGTATTAAAGAAACATAAGAACTTAACTTTACTAAAGTAGGGAGGAGAATTGCTTGAAAGACCTACACATCTTTCTCCAGAAATTCCTTTCTTTCTAGTGCCATTCAAATATTTATTCAGGAATACAGAAAATAATAAACATTTTAGGAGTGTAGAGTTTTTTATATGTAATATGTAACTGTTTTAGGTAAAAACTTAAATCAGGTTGTTAGAAACAGTTGTTTTTATCAAATTATGTAAATATGTTTTTATTTTTGTCTGTTATTGGATACAGCTGAGAAGGCAAATTTCATGTTTTCTTGTGTAAATATGTCTAAATTAAAAATCTTTAACCTTGAGTAAGATGAAAACAATGTGAAAAAGAAATGACAACCATGTTTATGATAACTGTACATACAAATGAGCAAGAAGGAACACAGGAATAATCTTGCATAGCTGCTTAGCTACTCTGAACTAATGGACCTTCTTCTGTACATGTGTTTTAAATGGAATTTCCTGCGTAATGGTGAAAACACTTAATCTCAAAGATAGTACATTATATGAACTAAATTAGGGTATTATTTATATCTCCATATTTAAGGGGGTTGGTTCTATAATTAGTGGACTTACATTCCTTCTGCTGAGATATACAAGGGGGAACATCAGCTCTAGAGGAATTCTGAGTCATTCAGATGCTACAACCGGGCTCACCAACATGGAACTAAATTGCAAAGCTAATGTCAAAGTTATATGCCAGTTTTATAGACCAGAATATGTTATTAAAATAAAAATGCATTGTTGACTTGAATAGAAGACAAAACAAAGATCAAACTGAGCTAAGGTCAGACACCTGATTAAACAAAAGAGAACACTTTTTCAGAAAAATGCAGTCTTTATATCTTAATTAATAGGGATTATGCCCTAGTCTCTTTATCTACAGGGCAGGCATACAATTGCATATAATGTTTTGAACCAAGAGGATTCGTTTCACTTTAGATTTGGTAACACATCATGGTAACCTAATGAACAGTGACAGGTGTCAGGCTGATGAACTGTAGGATTAACTTGCCAAAAGCTCAATGAAAAGTACCACCTGAACATAGTAGTGTTACAAGAAAATAGTAAGTATACACCTACAGACCACATAGAATACTGTCTTTTACAGAAATGTTTTTGTGAGTAGAGCTAAATCCCTAATAAATTTAAATACAATTCTCCTATTCTTGAGGCATGTTTGAATATTTTAATTCTGCACTTAAGTAACTGACTGGTACTTCGACGGAAAATCTTTTCTGTTCAAACTGAACAAGAAGTTACAGGCTAACAATCATCTTTGTCAGTCAAATGGCATCCTCTCTTTAACTACGCAGATACCTTGAAAAAGGTTTCCGTTTGCTAAATCAAAGCATTCATTTGATAAAATAATGGCCTGTCAGTTAGATTATCTAGTCACAAATAATGTACTTCAAGGATGTTTGTTACAAAATGGAGAAAAATCTGCCTAACAGATGTTCTGTTCTTTAATGGTATTTCTAGAGAAAGCTCAAATATTTGCAAGAAGAATGTATTGTTTCATATATAGTTTATTATAGTCAGCAACTAATTTTTAAATAATTATAATTTTCCCATCTACATCAGTTTTAGATGTATCTCTAAATGCTTTTCCAGGGCAAAATGTTAAAATAATAGTACAAAAGTAGATTTGGTGCAAGAAGCTACAGATCTAAAACTTGACGTCAATGACCATCAAGTTTAATTTCTTATTTTGTTATATTTAGGTGCTGTATTTGTTATTATAGATTGTAACATACTGATTAATTGTCTATTCTAGAGCTAAATTTAATTGGTTTCACTCAATTAACTGGAGGACCATATTTTGGTAATATAGGAGAGCGTGTGTCAAGAATGTATGATTTTGCTGCAGATTACTAAGGGTTACAGGGCTACTTTGAAAGGGTAAACTGTACAAAAATGTGCATATCCCAGGTTTTATAAATCCTTATTTTCCTATTTTTGCTATGCACATATTTTCTTTCACAAATCTACGCAAAGTTTTATAAATGAGGCCCCTAAACCCTAAATCAGCCATTCTGTTAACCTGAAACAAATGCACACATGGAGAGGGATTCTCAAAGTGGCGTTACTGTGTGCTTGAGATCATTCACGCAGCCACTTGCACAGCAGCACGGCTACCGTGTTGTCACTGGAACAAGGTCCATTTTTTTTGGTCCATCTAATCGGCCATTTTATTTTTATTTCTGCTTCCCTACTTGATTATTCTTTTTCAGTATTTCTCCTGTTTGCATTATCTTCAAAGAACAAATACTGCTCATTCATTTAGAAAACAGAAAAAAACATCTGCTGTTACACCCATTAAGGTAGTTATTTACTGACAGTACAGACAGGATTAAGACAGAATAGGACAGAATGCATACTTGGAATGTGCAAAAATGTAAAGAAAAACAAAATGTTTTGTTTCTGTATTTATTCAGATGAGCACTAATGTCTAACTGAGTACACAGTGGCAAGGTACTGCTTCACTGATTCTTTATATAGTCATTGTTATTCTTCCTCAAAGAGACCATAAAAATTTTTAGGACTGGGAAAGGAGCTTCTGACATAAACAGAGCTACGTTTGTTAGCCAGGTATCAAGTCAAGCCAAAGATCTAAGCAAGAATCATTGTGAAGAATTCAGAAATTAAATATTTAAAACCAGAAACACCCTAAAGCAGTGATTCCTAACCTTTTTTTGAGTCATGACCCCTTTAAGAATCTTATGAAAGCTATGTACCACCTTCCCCAGAAATATTCACATAAACACAACTTTGCAATGAATATATTGTACTTTATTTGTCGAGATTTGATTGTTTCATACATATATGGCACGCACAAAGTATTATTAAACTTTAAAGTAAACAATCTAAAAAAACACTCCTTTTTATGCAAAAACTAATGGCCACTCATTATAATTATGAAATACAATCCTCTTGTACAAATTAAAACAGATCTACTACTACTAAGTTTTCTACTAATATTACTACTACTACATCTACTCTAAATCAACAGAACCAGACTGTATAGTGAATATAAATCTTAATTTTTATATCACCCTCACAGACCCCCTGAAACTCATCCATGGACCTCCCTAGGGGTCCACAGACCTCAGGTTAAGAACTCCTGCACTAAAGAAATGATCACCATATAATGCTCAGCTTTTATCCAATCCTGGATAAAGCTAAAGTGAACTCACTGGCTTTTAAACAGTGGTGATGAAGACATTACATACAGTGTTAACCTTGGAAAAATCTGGGAAACATAGGGACACATAAAACTGTGGGGCGGCAAGATGATAAAAAATTTTAAGTCTCTTAGGATGTCTAACCCTAATTATCTATGTGGAGTTTGAAGTTATCCCTGTCTCTACATGGGGTTTTTCTTTGGGTGCTCCAATTTACTTCTGTTATGGTTTCTACTGGGTTTCATGGCCCAAATGTTGTCTTGTGTGCATTTTTATTGCTTTTTCTCTCTTTATTAGTCTCTATGTTAACTCACTAAAAAGAAACAAGAATCATTTTGTTACTTTAATTATGTCAGCCTTGGTTTCTTAAGTGTTTAATTGTTTTTGATAGTGGCAGTGGGATAAGACCTTTAATTAATCTAGTAGTTCTGGTGCTGTGATTAGGCCACTACAAGGAACTGTGCAGTATACATAAATCAGGCCCGTAGGTGTATTGTGGAGGCATTGGAAGTGTTCTTTTGTTATTCTAACATACTATTTTTGTGACTTTTATTGACCTATTTGATTTGATCTATTGGATTGTGACCTTTACCTTGCTTTTAAATTTTAATTTAGGATTTTATAATTGGATTTGTTGTTTGGACTCTTTTTGGATTGTTTTGAACCTTATTTTAAAATCTTTTCTAACAAGACAGTAGAATTGATTTGGCAGCAGTCAATATCAGTGTCAATTTCAAGTTATTTATAGAGCACATATAAAACAATATCAGAAATGCTGTAGCCAAAGTGCTTTACACGAAAACATACAATGAAAATAAATAAAATAAATAGAAATAAAGTACAATAAAAACAAAATACAGCCAGCAGCGAGTTAAAGAAAAAGAAAGAAGATGACTAAGAGTAGGGAAACCATCAGCATCAGTGAAGGTCACTGGAAGCTAAAGAACAGAAATGAACCTTCAATCTCGTTTTGAACAACGATGACTCCTTAATGTAATGAGGTAAAGAGTTCTACAGACGAGGTGCAGCAGCTACACAAGCCCCGTCCTCTTTAGAATTTAGACTTAGTACGAGGGACCATAAAAGACAACTGACCAGCAGCGTGGTCTGGAGTGAACAACTTTTACTGGGCGGGAGAAAAGGATAGTAGTGAGAGTTCAAATAAAAGGTAGATGAGGGTATAAGGGATATTAATAGAGAGGAGAGAAAACTAGAAAAGAAAAACCATGGGGGACTATTGTTTTACTAAGTATTACTCAGTTCCTAAGCAGTAGGCTAAACAACAAACACAGCTTCTTCTTAGGGTTGGAGAGGCAACACATTATAATCACATTTGTTTGGAAATCTCAGCAAGAATTAAATATATTACCATTTCAACTTTAATAGATACAGATGTAGCAGAAAATTTTATAAGTACAACATATTTTGGAACAGCTAGGAAAAATCATTAAAATATAAGGCAAGAATATTATTTTTAGTGGGGAATCCATTGGGAAAGGATTATTAGAATTTCTTACATCTTCCATTTAGCATACATATTGGATGTTTTCATTTAATTTTTTTTTATCATTCCTTGTTATTCTCAGTTATCCTTGGGTAAAATCCATAATCCTCAATTTAATTGGTTCGCAAGAGAAAATGAAGCATGGGACCCTGTTGAAATTTAAGAGTTGTTTAACCAAGGCTAAACCACATCACTATCATTGCTTAGTAACAGACGTTTTGCCATCATCATATAGAGACCTTGAAGATGTTTTTAATAAACTGAAATCTTTAGAGGTTCCACTGCATTGAGAATATGATTATGCAATTAAGTTTTTATTTGGTGCACCATTACATAATGGTAAAATGTGTACAATCCACAACCCATAAAATAAAGCAATGGAAGAGTATATTAATGAAAATCTCCATAATCGGTTTATTAGACATTCTAGTAGTCCCATAAGAGCTGGATTTTTTTTCTTCAAATATGGATTATAGGAAATTAAATAAAATGAAATCAGGTATAACAGGCTCAACCATCTGTACAAATTTAGATCACCGAACTGCATGTAATTTGATAAGAATAGCATAAGAGATGAATGGAAAACAGCTTTTAATACTGCTGCGGGACATTATGGATATTTGATAATGCCTTTTGTTCTGGCACCAACAGTGTTTCAGTCATTTGTTAATGACATCTTTACAGATACATTAGGTATTTTTGTTTTTGTTTACATTGATGACATTTTGATATTCTACCAAACTGATGAAGAACAGATTTCCCAGTTTAATAGATTACAGAAATTTTGTTTTATTATTAAATTGTTAATAAAATATTTGCTCTATAATAGTTCAATAATACCTAAAAAAACTTACCTAAACTTATATGGGTTTCTGAAGCTCTACAATCTTTTAAAAGATTGAAAGAAATATTCACTTTCACACGAAACACACATGAAAAGTATGTATTCCAAATAACCATATATTATTTTTCTATACAGTTCCAGCCATCTCTCTCCCAGATAAACAGACTTTTGCGTCTGACTTCAGCTGCTTCGGTGGGGGATGAGTGTCCATAATGCCTGCTACCAGTGCTGATTGACACCTTTGCAAAACAAAGGCTCTGATGAGGAAATGCCAGGGAATTTAAGATGGCTCTGCATTACGAATATTTTTGCAGGCTTCACAGATTCTACTGTTAATTGATGCTAAACAGAACCTTGATACGGGAAATCTTGAACTTCAGGCTATTTAATAGTTTAAAACAGCATCATTGATTAGAAGAGGCACAGCATCCCTTTGTGATCGTCACTGATCATAAAACTCTAAAGGTGGTTAAGCATGCCTGGCTAGATGTGCCTTTTTTTAGCTAATTCAATTTTGTAATTTCTTACTAAGCTCTAAATACAAATTTGGACACAGATTCCTTATGTAGAAAACATGATACTTAAAAGTCTTCATTAAACTTCAAGCGTATTATATCCCTCAATTGTGGCAATATTAGTGGATCTTGAGAATAGGACCATTTTTTATTCTGCAGTTGATTCTCAATCAATCCCTAAAATGGTGCCTGAGGAGAAGATGTATGTGCTTAATGAGATCGAGGGAAAGTTTTGTTTTGTGTATATAGTAGTATATTGTCATTGTGATATCACAAAGAGCAGGGAATCAAAAAATAATTTCATTATTTTTCAAGCATATTAATTTACAACCTGAAATTGAGTTCTAAAGTGAAACTTTTTTTCATAAAGTTTAATAAATACCTAGCCTGTTGTGCTTGATTAAAAAGGAAAAATTAAAACATTTTAGTGTGATCCATCCATCCATCCATCCATTCTCTTCCGCTTATCCGAGGTCCGGTCGCGGGGGCAGCAGCTTAAGCAGAGAGGCCCAGACTTCCCTCTCCCGGCCACTTCTTCCAGCTCTTCGGGAGAATCCCAAAGGCGTTCCCAGGCCAGCCGGAGACATAGTCCCTCCAGCGTGTCCTGGGTCTTCCCGGGGCCTCCTCCCGGTTGGACGTGCCCGGAACACCTCACCCGGGAGGCGTCCAGGAGGCATCCTGATCAGATGCCCGAGCCACCTCATCTGACTCCTCTCGATGCGGAGGAGCAGCGGCTCTACTCTGAGCCCCTCCCGGATGACTGAGCTTCTCACCCTATCTTTAAGGGAAAGCCCAGACACCCTGCGGAGGAAACTCATTTCAGCCGCTTGTATTCGCGATCTCGTTCTTTCGGTCACTACCCATAGCTCATGACCATAGGTGAGGGTAGGAGGTAGATCGACTGGTAAATTGAGAGCTTTGCCTTACGGCTCAGCTCCTTTTTCACCACGACAGACCGATGCAGAGCCCGCATCACTGCGGATGCCGCACCGATCCGCCTGTCGATCTCACGCTCCATTCTTCCCTCACTCGTGAACAAGACCCCGAGATACTTGAACTCCTCCACTTGGGGCAGGATCTCTCCCCCAACCCTGAGAGGGCACTCCACCCTTTTCCGGCTGAGGACCATGCTCTCGGATTTGGAGGTGCTGATTCTCATCCCAGCCGCTTCACACTCAGCTGCGAACCGATCCAGAGAGCTGAAGATCACGGCCTGATGAAGCAAACAGGACAACATCATCTGCAAAAGCAGTGACCCAATCCTGAGTCCACCAAACCGGACCCCTTCAACACCCTGGCTGCGCCTAGAAATTCTGTCCATAAAAGTTATGAACAGAATCGGTGACAAAGGGCAGCCCTGGCGGAGTCCAACTCTCACTGGAAGCGGGCTCGACTTACTGCCGCAATGCGGACCAAGCTCTGACACGGTTGTACAGGGACCGAACAGCTCTTATCAGGGGGTCCGGTACCCCATACTCCCGGAGCACCCCCACAGGATTCCCCGAGGGACACGGTCGAATGCCTTTTCCAAGTCCACAAAACACATGTAGACCGGTCGGGCAAACTCCCATGCACCCTCCAGGACTCTGCTAAGGGTGAAGAGCTGGTCCACTGTTCCGCGACCAGGGCTAAAACCACACTGTTCCTCCTGAATCCGAGGTTCACTATCCGACGGACCCTCCTCTCCAGAACCCCGAATAGACTTTTCCAGGGAGGCTGAGGAGTGTGATCCCTCTATAGTTGGAACACACCCTCCGGTCCCCTTTTAAAGAGGGGACCACCACCCCGGTCTGCCAATCCAGAGGCACTGTCCCGATGTCCATGCGATGTTGCAGAGGCGTGTCAACCAAGACAGTCCTACAACATCCAGAGCCTTAAGGAACTCGGTATCTCATCCACCCGGGGCCCTGCCACCAAGGAGTTTTTGACCACCTCGGTGACTTCAGTCCCAGAGATGGGAGAGCCCACCTCAGAGTCCCCAGGCTCTGCTTCCTCGTGGAAGGCATGTTAGTGGGATTGAGGAGGTCTTGAAGTACTCCTCCCACCGACCCTAGCGTCCCGAAGTGAGGTCAGCAGCGCACCATCCCCACCATATACGGTGTTGACACTGCACTGCTTCCCCTCCTGAGGCGCGGACGGTGGACCAGAATCTCCTCGAAGCCGTCCAAAGTCGTTCTCCATGGCCTCCAAACTCCTCCCATGCCCGAGTTTTGCCTCAGCAACAACGAAGCCGCGTTCGCTTGGCCTGCGGTACCTATCAGCTGCCTCCAGAGACCCACAGGACAAAAAGTCCTATAGGACTCCTTCTTCAGCTTGACGGCATCCCTCACGCGGTGTCCACCAGCGGGTTGGGGATTGCCGCCACGACAGGCACCGACCACCTTGCGGCCACAGCTCCGGTCAGCCGCCTCAACAATAGAGGCACGGAACATGGCCCATTCGGACTCAATGTCCCCACCTCCCTCGGGGCGTGGTTGAAGTTCTGCGGAGGTGGGAGTTGAAGCTACTTCTGACAGGGGACTCTGCCAGCCGTTCCCAGCAGACCCTCACAACACGTTTGGGCCTACCAGGTCTGACCGGCATCTTCCCCACCATCGAAGCCACCTCACCACCAGGTGGTGATCAGTTGACAGCTCCGCCCCTCTCTTCACCCGAGTGTCCAAGACATATGGCGCAAGTCCGGCGACACGACCACAAAGTCGATCATCGACCTGAGGCCTAGGGTGTCCTGGTGCCAAGTGCACATATGAACACCCTTATGCTTGAACATGGTGTTCGTTATGGACCATCCGTGGCGAGCACAGAAGTCCAATAACAAAATACCGCTCGGGTTCAGATCGGGGCCATTCCTCCCAATCACGCCCTTCCAGGTCTCACTGTCATTGCCCACGTGAGCATTGAAGTCTCCCAGCAAAACGAGGGAATCCCAGAAGGTATGCCCTCTAGCAACCCCTCCAGAGACTCCAAAAGGGTGGATACTCCAAACTGCTGTTGCGCATACGCACAAACAACAGTCAGGACCCTTCCCCACCCGGCGGAGGGAGGCCACCCTCTCGTCCACGGGGTAAACCCCAATGCACAGGCTCCAGTGGGGGCAATAAGTATGCCCACACCTGCTCGGCGCCTCTCACCGGGGGCAACTCCAGAGTGGTAGAGAGTCCAGCCCCTCTCAAGGAGATTGGTTCCAGAGTCCAAGCTGTGCGTCGAGGTGAGTCCGACTATATCTAGCGGAACCTCTCGACCTCGCGCACTAGCTCAGGCTCCTTCCCCTTCAGAGAGGTGACATTCCACGTCTCAAGAGCCAGTTTCTGTAGCCGAGGATCAGACCGCCAAGGTCCCGCCTTCGGCCACCACCCAACTCACACTGCACCCAACCTCCTTGGCCCCTCCCATAGGTGGTGAGCCCATGGGAGGAGGACCCACGTTACCTCTTCGGGCTGTGCCCGGCCGAGCCCCATGGGTGCAGGCCCGGCCACCAGGCGCTCGCCATCGAGCCCCACCTCCAGGCCTGGCTCCAGAGGGGCCCGGTGACCAGCGTCGGGCAAGGGAAAGCGTTGTCCAGTTTTTATTTTCATTGGAGGTTTATTGAACCGCTCTTTGTCTCATCCCTCACCCAGGACCAGTTTGCCTTGGGTGGCCCTACCAGGGGCATAAAGCCCCGGACAACATAGCTCCTAGGATCATTGGGACACGCAAACCCCTCCACCACGATAAGGTGACGGTTCAAGGAGGAGTAGTGTGATCCAGCTATTTTAAAATGGGATCGATTGTGTGCTTCACTTCACTTCTCTCTGTCCTCTGTAGTACTCTTTAGGGCCAGGGCTGTGTTTTCAACTTGAAGAGTCATCTCCAAGCTCTGTTATTAACATTATCGTTAACTGCTGTTTCTGTAGATAACTAGACAGTAATGAATGAAATAAATAATACTTACCCTTATTCAGAGCTCTCTCAATACAGAAACATTCCCAATTTGCTCCTATGGTCTGATGAGAGAAAGGATAAGTACTCACATAGCAAGCAATTAAATGACAAGAACCATCAGGCATGTATTTAGTTTTAATAAGGTTGAAGTTTAGTACAAAATGCTTTAGCACAGGCAGAGTGATAGTACAGAGCTGTCATTCCTGTCTCATAGTACCCTGGGGCCTCATGTATAAACGGTGCATACGCACAGAAATGTTGCATAAGAACTTTTCCACATTCAAATCGCGATGTATAAAACCTAAACTTGGCGTAAATCCACGCACTTTTCCACGGTACCTCATACCTTGTCGTGCAAAGTTCTCCGCTCGGTTTTGCAGACTGGCGGCACCCAGCGTCAAAGCAGTGCTACTGTTCCTGTGTGGTTACACCTTATTTTCCTGACGCGGCTTTATAAATACACCGAAACTAACCGCATATTGTTTATTAGTGTAATACATCTGATTGTAATTAACTTGTAACAATATAATGGCAGAGGGAACAGCCATAGTATTCCAAATACCATAACTGCTTTAGCATTGTTACTCTCACTTCTTCTTCTTCTTCTTCTTCTTCTTTCAGCTCCTCTTGTTAGGAGTTGCCACAGCGGATCATCTTTTTCAATATTTCTCTCACTGCACCACTCAGAGTATTTATATCACTGTATCTGAGTGTGAATCACAGCAGCAGCTGATCGGAAAGGGAATTATCGGTATACAGCTTCAAGGACACGCTGTCTCAGCCACTGCAAAATGTTTTAAAGCCTTTCCTGTATGGACCTCGCGGTTCAGAAACAGAAACAATATCATTTATAAGGTGAAATTCAGCAAAATATGTTTATTAAATTATACAGATAAAACTTTAACTTCATTTAAATAATCTATATTCTTCACTGGGAGTGTCGTTAAGGATAGAATAATTAAACATGTACTACGAAGACATTTCAATGTTCTTTAAACGTTTTGAAGAATCGGCGCTAAGCTTACAGATGGCTTAACGCCTATTACAGAGCTGATTGTATGGCGATCGGTTACTTGGGTAAAGAAAAGCACCGACTGCAGTGACGGCTACGCCAATATATATTGAATATAAAACAGAAACAGAAAATAACAACACAGCTAAAAACACAGCGACAAATTTCAGCAAAAGTTAAATGCTTGTGTCATGAGCATGAGGCAGCTATGCAGCCATCCACTGTGCATAAGCTACCTTACTGACGGGCGGGCGAAGTAGCCACCGATTCTTCCTCTGCGCAGTGCCACAACAAGCCTAGAGCCGCCCCTGAGTACTGCTGCAATAAATTATTTCATCGAAGTGAAACACAGGTTTAATAACGTGCTTTAACTCCTATCATCATAAAAATGATATCACATATACATACATACTCAGTATTTTAGTTATTCAGAGTATCATGAATGTAATGGATTCTGTGTCCAGTTGGAGGAAGAGAGCCGGTTTAAAAAGCAAGTAGTGATTCACACACATAGAGCACATAGAAGATCAAATACAAAACAAAGCATTTAACGTGCTACTTTAATTACGATGTGATTTGAGAAACTGGTTAATTAAACGATTTTAAGATGAAGTTTATGATGTTCTACTTTAATGACAAAATAAACTACGTGATTAAAGTGGAAATGTCGAGATTGAAGTTGACATTTTGTGCTTTTTCCTCACTGTGTGCCTTTTTTCTCTGTACCCTAATAAGCTTTCATATGACACTCAGACAGTGGGCTTACAACTCGGCTTTTCACGGCGACTTTGATATGTGACTTCTTTTTATTTCCGGCACTGTGCGATTTGTGAATGTGAGCTTTCAAGTTTCTCCAACACGCTATGTCACTCGATCAACTTCCTTTTGTTGATTATACTACGGTTTATTTGAACAAATAGTATGTTTTTTCTTTGCCTTCACTTGGTATTCGCTGAAATTCTTATATTTTCCCCGTGCTTTTCCCATTGTCTTTTCATAGAAAGGCTGCGCTTAAGGGCGATTTATATTGATTTGCATATTCAAATAGGCGTAATTCTGGGAGGATTTGGGGCGTTACATAATGCGCGTGCACGAGCGTTAGTTTTCACGCTGATCGGGATTTATGTAGCGGAAGAACGTGGAAGTTGGAGTACGCACAGATTCCTGCATCTGGATTTTTCTGTGCGTAGCACATTTCAGCTTTTGTGCTTACGCCATGTTATAGTGTGAGTTCTACGCACGGCGTTATACATGAGGCCCCAGAACTGTATGGAGTTTGCACATTCTCCCCATGTTTTTATGGACTGAATGGTATCAGATAGTGTCAGTAAGTTTACTCACTCAAAAATGTTGTCATCAGTTCTTTGACCACCATATCCTCATGATGAGCACCTCGGTATGCACAATTAAATTTGATAATTAGTTTGTGGTGTAGTTTACCTCTATTGCATACTCTGTTTTTTCATTTTCTCACTCATTTTTTATTGTGTGTTTGCACATCACGCCGCTGGAAGTAATGCTGAGTGCTGGCTGGCCCTGTGAACTTACCCCAAGATAATATCAACATTCAGGTGGCTTGGTATTCCTTTCATAAAAAATGCAATTCAGTATAAACAGTTCAGTTCAGATTTATAGTTATTTGTACAAACTACATTGCAACTCTTCTGTGCACTTTTGACCATTTGGAGCGACTTTCACTCCATAGGCTGTGCAAAATAACTGCACAAAATGTTACAGATGAAAAGTAGGCTCCATTTATGAAATAATCATCACCATATGATTTCAGCATTCATCCGTCTGTTGTTATAAACTATGGTAGAACCTAAACATTAAACAAACAGAATTGCAGAGACACAACTAGGTTAATAAGCAGTCTGAAGCTTCTGAAATTTGGAGAATTGGGGGATGGAGGTCAAAACTTCACCCACAACATCTGCGGCTATCAAATAAGCAAGCAAGAAATGTATCCTCATCTCAAGAAAATAGTACACAGAATCTGAGACCAAAATGTATTATTTCCAGTTTACTTTTGTTGTCAGAAGCATGGCTTAGAAATGGAGGAGGCATGTTATTTTAATCTGATATCTATGCTGCTTCAAAATGGACAAATCTGGTAAGTTAAAAGGCTTTTACTTTTATGTTGGAACCTGCTCTCCTTTACCTTCATTATAAAGTACAAGACTAGGCTAGGGATTTAAAAATTTTACAAAAAGCCTCACTTTACACAGCCGCTCCATGTGGCAAATTTATATTTATATATACTACAGTACAATAGTGAAAAACAATTTTGACTTGAAAAAACACTGAAGGTATCCTTTAATTAATATATTTGCTGGGAAAGCATTAATCAAGAAAGAAAATTAATGTAAAACCTTAGAGACTTGCAACAGGGCAAAAGGTAGACACAGATTTTCAATATGGCTACTTCGACCACTTTCCCCACTTAGTAGACCTTAGGGGAGATCTCAATTGACTTAATTTCTGATGTACCATCTTCAAAGGGTAGTTCAGATGTAGTCACATTCTTGAAAAGTGCACTTATTTATTTATTTAATTTTATTTATAAAAACTACCTTCTACGATAGCGTAAGATATTCATCAAAGATATTTTTATTATAGATCTAAGGTACTAGATATTGCTATCAACCACTAGCTGCTCTTTTGCAGTCACTTCAAATCCATATCCAGGTCTCTTCTAAAATTTTGGCACATCATTTTGCCTACAAAACAGACACAAATGGCAATTTTGATGTGAATAAAGGCCAATGACAAAGCAGTTGCACCTGGCAGAGATAAGAAACAAGCTTGAAATGAATATTTTGAAAGTTTGAGTTTCTGGAGGAGGCACATTTTGTTTTGAAAACTGAACAGGAAAATGGGGTTGCAGTGGAGAGGTTGTGTTAAATAGACAGATTGTACAGTTAATTGTGTATAAGATACCTTGCCCTGTATAATGTACATTGCTGCCAACAGAAAAGTAATCAAGGGTATAGAGTGACAGCCCTTAAAAAGATAAAAACTAGAGGCAGGAATAGCGAGAACACGCCTTTTGTCAAAGATGTCCCAGAGAGTTGGAATGCCCTAAGAGACCTAAGGAAGAAGTGAACTTGGGTTGCCAATCAGAAAGGACAAAAGTATTTTAATAACTTTTGCGACTGAAAATGTTGAAACATAGCTATTAAACATTTATTTATACAGTTTCAGACAATACATGATGTTTTTAATATGCTGCCTTTCATAGTAAGTTCCATCTCATCTTGTGTTATATCAATATTACAATATGTCAAATAGGCAACCACTGACAAAAAAAGATAATCATGTTGAATCCAAAATTAGATTTATGGTTGCATCTTTGGCATTTAAAATGAATGATTAACAGTTTCATGAAGTGCATACATTTTATAAAGATGAGAGAATATGCACTTTTAAGTTCAAATGTACTGTAGAGAAAGAAAAAGTAAATATACAGTGCATATTTAAGGCTTTCTGTGTAATTAAATTCTTATTCATATGCTGTAAAAAGAATGAAAATGCTAGAAGTTATTAACATTAGATATTTAGGGGATTTTTTAAAATGTATTTTTTTAGTGACTTGATTAAAGGGTACATACATATATTGGAGGCCTTATGAAGTGCATAGATACTTAATAGAAACTGATATGTTAGAGGGTTAAACACTAATAAAGGAAAACTTAGGGATCTTCCACATTTGTCTGTTAGGCTTTTCTCTGAATTTACTATCTCACTCTTCTTTATTTATTTATTTATCTGGTTTAGTACAATGCTCTAAACTGTATACCCTGCCATTCTTTCTTAAACTCTTTGAAGTGCCTTAGCATGGGAAAGGTGGTATATAAATGAAATAAACTGCTCAAAAAAATTAAAGGAACACTTTGAAAACACATCAGATCTCAATGGGAAAAAGAAATCCTCCTGGATATCTATACTGATATAGACTGGGTAATGTGTTAGGAACGAAAGGATGCCACATCGTTTGATGGAAATGAAAATGATCAACCTACAGAGCCCTGAATTCAAAGACGCCCCAAAAATCAGAGTGAAAAAATTATGTGACAGGCTAGTCCATTTTGCCAAAATTTAATTGCAGCAACTCAAAATTGTATGCAGCACTTTGCATGGCCCCTGTGTTCTTGTATACATCAAAGACAACATCGGTGCATGCTTCTAATGAGATGACAGATGGTGTTGTGGGGGTTCTCCTCCCAGATCTGGACCAGGGCATCACTGAGCTCCTGGACAGTCTGAGGTGCAACCTGGTGGCATTGGATGGACCAAAAAATAATGTCCCAGAGGTGTTCTATTGGATTTAGGTCAGGAAAGTGTGGTGGCCAGTCAATGGTATCAATTCCTTCATCCTCCAGGAATTGTCGTGCACCAGGAGCCACTGTACCAGCATAGGGTTTGACAATGGGTCCAAGGATTTCATCCTGATGCCTAATGGCAGTCAAGGTGCCTTTGTCAATCCTGTAGCGGTCTGTGTGACCCTCCATGGATATGCCTCCCCAGACAATCATTAACCCACCACCAAACTGCTCATGCTGAATGATGTTACAGGCAGCATAATGTTCTCCATGGCTTCTCCAGACCCTTTCACTTCTGTCACGTGCTCAGGATGAACCTGCTCTCATCTGTAAAAAGCACAGGGCACCAGTGGTGCATCTGCCAATTCTGGTATTCTATGGCGAATGCCAATCAAGCTGCATGCTGCTGGGAAGTGAGCTCAGGGCCCATTAGAGGACATGGGGCCCTTGGGTCACCCTCATGAAGTCTTTCTGGTTGTTTGGTCAGAGACAATTACACCAGTGGCCTGCTGGAGGTCATTTTGTAGGGCTCTGGCAGTGCTCACCCTGTTCCTCCTTGCCCAAAGGAGCAGATACTGGTCCTGCTGATGGGTTATGGACCTTCTATGGCCCTCTCCAGCTCTCCTAGAGTAACTGCTTGTCTCCTAGAATCTCCTCCATGCCCTTGAGACTGTGCAGGGAGACACAGCAAACCTTCTGGCAATGACACGTATTGATGTGCCATCCTGGAGAAGTTGGACTACCTGTGCAACCTCTGTAGGGTTCAGGTATCGCCTCATGCTACCAGTAGTGACACTGACTGTAGCCAAATGCAAAACTAGTGAAGAAACAGTCAGAAAAGATGAGGAGGGAAAAATGTCAGTGGCCTCCACCTGTTAAACCATTCCTGTTTTGGGGGTCATCTCATTGTTGCCCCTCTAGTGCATCTGTTGTTAATTTCATTAACACCACAGCAGCTGAAACTGATTAACAACCCCTCTGCTACTTAACTGACCAGATTAATATCCCATAAGTTTCATTGACTTTATGCTATACTCTGATTAAAAAGTGTTCCTTTAATTCTTTTGAGCAGTATATATATATATATATATATATATTTTTTGTGCTGCATAATTACTGTACATACTATATATACTATAACAATAAAAAGCTGAATGTAATAAAAGCTCCAAACATTTTTTTTTTGCCTTGTCTGTCAACCAAAAAGTTTACAGTAATCTAGAGGCATGCAAAATATTTCTTCTACACCATCATTAAAATGACTAATAATTATTTTCAAAGGACAAGTGGTTTCCAAGTTAAAAACAATGACCAGTTATATACCTTTGTAAGAAGCTTTGTGATGACTTCTCTAGCCCAGCACCATCAAAGGAAAGAGTTTCTCTTGTTAAATTTTAACAGATGATCCTCTGGTAGCCTCTCTCAGGTATCGCATTTTACTTTCATCTTTAAGACTACAGACAGCGGAGCAATTGAGCTGCCAATATTAACACTTGGCTTTCAAGAAGACAGGAAAGTAAGGCTTATAATGTTAGCCTTGCTTTGTTAAAATGAACTTTCAAGATCAAACAAATCACCAGCTTCCCTTTAAGAAAAAGATAAATATTTGACAAGCAATGATAGGTAGTGGTCAGTGCCCAGCTTGCAAATTGTCATGAAAAATGACCCCAATTAAAGACTTATCACTACACTTATCACAAGATAATAGGTTGCCCGCTCTAATGCCCTTTTAATGCTACAGGCTCATGACCACTGTGGATATGTGGCTTTAATTGGGGTAATACAGTATTGATTTTTCTGTGGTGTTTTTAAAGCAGTTATGCTTCAGGCTGCATCTGGCTAGGCATTCACTAAAAGAAGTCATGGTTTACTGGATCCCATGTCATTTGTAATGACCTAATTACCTAAATGATAAACAACTGCTGCTGGTCATTTGTCACACACTGCTCTCAACGTGTGTAGATGCCATATAGAGCTTAATGCTAATAAATTTATTTCAATTAAAGCTCTTATCATAATTTACTGCAACAAGCTAGTGTACTAGATTTTCAAACACTTCGGAAATAACTACAAATTATACTGTTGGAATAGCTAGAATTTAACTTAACAAAACATTTTTTAATTCATCCCAGCAGCTACATATGCCATCAGTGTTAAGCAAAAATGAACTATGGTAAGCCCAAAGGACTTTTTTTAAGCATAGATAATGATCCTTAAAACTATACTGAAAGCAAATATGGAAGGGCAGCATTAAAGCCAACAAATCTTTTATTCTTTCCCTAACTACTCTCAAATATGAATTAATTTTAAGTGAATCCAAAATTTTAATGTCTGTCTCAGCATGCTGCCATCTTTTATATTGAATGTGTGATGATGTCATACATAACGTTCATGATTACATGAATAGTACAGAAAATGCCACTCTTGAGAAAAACCCATAACAACGTCAGTGCTGTGGCATTACCAAAATAACTAAAAAATTTTTACAGAATAAAATTAAATAAAAAAAATGATAATGCAGGAATAATCAACAAGGTTCCAAAAATGTTTGTGAAAGTCAGGAGACAAACATAATGTTTATTCATGATAGACTATTGATGTTGTGTATTGAAGTCACTATATTTTTTGTTGTGCAAACAACAATAATGTTATTTGTACTTTTCTTTACAATTATCATCCAAGACACCATAGATGTCATTCATGTAAATAGTGCTTAATGAATTATATTCATTTGGGAACTACAATTACAGTAAAAGTAATTTTTAACAAACCTGTAGGAACGACATATAAGCAGTGATTTCATTTTAGAAATAGGTATCAGAATTTCTGGCAGTGCCAATAATATCTTCTAAGAATATGAGAACAAACATATGGAAGAAATGCTTTTTAATCAGTAAAATAAAAAGTTTCACTGCTGATAGCATTGGTAACAATTTTAAATTACAGCTAGGAAGTATATTAATATTTCAGTCTACCTACTGCTGTAAAAAAGTGACATTATTAATCCCTATTTACAAAGTCACACGCTTTTATTTGTAATGGTTTGCCTTGTTTCCTTTTTTTTATCATTCTTCTGCTGTCTAGAAACCACGGTCAAATTTAATGACATTGATATCTGAAAGTTGGCTAAAATAAAACAAAAAGGAAAAAAATATATTTTAAACAACAAAATTAAAAAGTTAAAAGATAACAAACCAAACAAAATTGAAATGTACTAATTCTTTTCTGGTAAAAAGGTTGCAGGATTCCATTACCATTTGGGAAGCTCATTGAGGCCAACATCGTTTAAACTGTGCAATATTTCGGCCTTTAGTTTAGGGCTTATTAGTTCAGCCTTGTATTATCCCAGATTATGAGCTCAGTTCTGGTTTTGTTAAGTTGCTTAATGCCGGGTATATACAGTGTGATTTTTAAAAATCGTGGGCAAGTGACTGCTCACATTGTACGATGGAGTTGCAGGTTGTGTATGTACTCAAACTGTACGGACACGTTTGATAGGATTGAAATTCTATGTATATGGCTCTGATGAATATTTTTCCCATTCAAGTAATAATGATAGCACAAAGAAAATGAAAAGGCTTAACTGTTCATGTGGATGGTTGAGGTATGATAATACAGTCTGACTATTTTACACAGAGAATTAAAGGTACATAGTCTAAGTAATTTACTGTTGTGTTTTCATTTTACATTCTTCCAGTAAAGGTTTCCTAAGATGCTTTTGTCATTGCCAATTGAGTTGTATGTGCTTTGGTATATGATATTTAGATTTTTGAAATCATAAATGTGAAAATGAGCATGACAACAGCAATACCAAATGTACAATATACTGCAATTGATGCACAATGAAAATTTATGCAGACATCAGAAAATCAGGCCATCAGACTGCTCACACAAGACAGACACCTGAAATTTCTTAATTCTTAAACTCGTAAGGTGACAGCCCAAATGTAAGAAACAATCCGACATCGCAACTCCTCTCATACCACACATGCAATTATGACCAATGAAGTTGAAATTCGGCACAATTCAAAAAAATCAGACAATGACTGCAAATTTCTGGTTTTGGCCTTACTTTGCATTTGAGACTGACAGGTTCATATAGTAACTGTTGTACCTCAAACATCAATAGAAATCTAGCAGCCTGTAAGTGGAAAAATTGTTTCCACTTTTTTAGACCACTTCAGATGTGTTGCGTGATAGAAAAAGAAATCCTGGAATTAAAGTTGCAAAAATGAGTGTATCCAAATGAGGTGGTGTCCAATTAATATCTTTCCACAGCCACATCTATCTATTATATAATAAAACACTTAAGTGTGTCCAGTCCCTCTGAACAATTTGATTGGTCAGTTTGGGTTTGGTGTGATTGGTCAGTTTGGCTTGGGTAAAGTGATGAAACAGGATATGCGACTGTGAGATTTACAAGGAGGATTAAAGGTTTATGACGCAAGGTGAGAGAGTCGCCTTAAAGGGAAGTATAAAACATGACAGGCAGCGACAAAGGTGTTTTTTTAAAATAATGACAGAGATTGAGAAGCAGGCTTTATGGGAATGCATTCAAGAAAGAGACGCCAGGTAGGCGATGTTCACACAATTAAATACAGAGTAAAGGGCACTGAAGGTTCATGTGGGACAAGAGATAGGAAATATTTTCTAATTCTTCTATTACCTTTCTTCAACAGGTTCCATGGCAAGTTTTAATATACTGTAGAGCACATAGCATATAAAGCATACAGTGCTGCTCATAGATTTGTCACGTTTAATGTGGCATTTTAATTGCTCCCTTCCATGTCATAACTTCATTTTTAATATGTTCTATTTACAGTGATCCCTTGCTATATCGAGCTTCGACTTTCGCGGCTTCACTCCATTGTGGATTTTAAATGTAAGCATATCTAAATATATATTTTTCGCCGATTCACGGATTTCTGCGGACAATGGGTCTTTTAATTTATGGTACATGCTTCCTCAGTTTGTTTGTCCAGTTGATTTCATACAAGGGACGCTATTGGCGGATGGCTTAGAAGCTACCCAATCAGAGCATGTATTACGTATTAACTAAAGCTCCTCAATGATATACGATATGCTTCCTGCGCGGTCCTTGATTGTTTGCTTTTCTCTGTCTCTCTTACTCTCTCTGACATTCTCTGCGCCTGACGGAGGGGGTGTGAGCAGAGGGGCTGTTTGGCTAGAGGATACGGACACTCCTCTAAAAAATGCCGCTTTATCGCGGTGCTTCGGCATACTTAAAAGCCCAAAAGCACGTATTGATTTTTTGATTGTTTGCTTTTCTCTCGGCTCTCTCTCTCTGACATTCTCTGCTCCTGACACGCATTCCTTTGAAGAGAAGAGAATTGTATAGTTAATACAATTTGCATTCTTTTAATTGTGAGAAAGAACTGTCATCTCTGTCTTGTCATGGAGCACAGTTTAAACTTTTGACTAAAGGGTGTTATTTCATGTCTAGAGGGCTAATAATGTTAACAGTGTGGGAGAGTTTATAAGGGCTTAAAATATATAAAAATAACCATACAAACATATGGTTTCTACTTTCGCGGATTTTCATCTATCGCGGGGGGTTCTGGAATGCAACCCCCGCGATCGAGGAGGGATTACTGTATAGCTTCCACAGTCCCAAAATTCATTTTAATTAGATTTTTTTCCATCAATATTATGGAAATCTACTCTCACTACACATCTTTAACATATTTTTGTTATTTTACAATTATTATTATTCTACTAGACATTAAGCCCGTTATTAACAGGCAGTAGAACACTAGTGCATAAACATTAGTAGGAACAGTCTATATTAAATGGCAAGGGACCTTGACCTCATTCTGTTTCTTGTCTTAATTTTTTTCTTGTCAAAAATATTTTTGCAAGAAGCCTAAAGTAAAATAATAATAAAATTAAAATCGAAACGTATATGACAACACAGTAAGTATAATTAATATTGTCTTAGTGTAAAACTTTGTAACAATCTGTAAGACACAATATCTGAAGAAGATATTTAGGTAAAATTTTCTATTTTTTTACCTCATGAAATTTTTCTATACAATTTCATTACAGACAACATTTCTTGTAAATATTCTGTCTGAGTTTGGCAACCGTTTGCCTTGTTCAGGACCATCTACAACCTTGACAACAACATCTGGAAAACTTGTAACTCTTGATAATGCAACATATAACTGACAGTGGCTAAATACTGGTTCTGGCAGGTAAATGCCAGCTATTTCTAAGGTTTGCTCTTCTGAGTATTTCTCTTTTAGCGTTTTTCTGACGGTCATTTTCTTTTTCTTCAATCAATCTATTTGCTCGTATTTTGTCTTTCAGCCTTTCTTTTGTTGATGTTTACTTGTTGAGCTGACCGTTCTTCCAGGAGATGTTGCTTATATGTGACCTTTCTTTTCGGTGGCATGTTGCTAGTAGATATGTCCGTAATATTTTCTCTCGCAGTAATACTGGTTTGTATTTATGTAAAATACCTGTCATTTTCTCTAACAGTAATACTGGCTTTGTTGTCCATAATATGACTTTAATTTTCTGTCACAACATTGGGCAATCAGCAGAGTGTCCCCAGCAACTGATTTAATGTGTGGCGTGTAGCTGATAATCGTGCCTGTGGCATCTCCCCAGCAAGTACTGTTTAGTTCCCCAGCAAGTATTTTAATTTGTGCTGGCGTGCAGCTGATTATTGTATGTGTGGCGTCTCCCCAGCAACGGATTTTATGTGCGCAGCCGCGACTACCCAATCAGCACTCTCCCCAGCAATGGTGTCCTTTATTTCTTATCATGCGCGGCCGTGGCAAGGCCATTCATTGTGTGCCCAGCTTCCAGTGTGTGCGCTTTATTTGCTTATCATGCACGGCAGTGGCTAGGCCATTCACTGTGTGCCCGGCTTCCAGTGTGTGTGCGTCCACAGTGCTGTGCGCATGGGTGGGGCACGGTGCAATACGCGGCACGGCCCGCACATGTGCACTTCACCAGAAGACACACACGGACACCTGGACGCACACAGGTGTTTTATTAAACAGGATTCCACAAATTTATTACTTTGTCTAGACATATAATGCCGTATACACATCCATCGTCCATCCATCATTTCCCAACCGTTTAGTCCTAAACAGGGTTGTGAGAAGGGGTATGCTGGAACCTATCGTAATTAGCATAGGACGCCAGGCAGGCACAAACACTGGAAAAAGTGCCAGTCCATTACACGCATTACCAAATACATGCTCTATATATTATAATGTGATAATGTGTATGTGTACTCCTGTCAGATAAAGATTCCAGCAAATGTAAGATGCATGTAATCCAGATGCAGAACACTGATCAATCTAAAGTATGCACTCACCCTTCACATGTAGTGAATACATTAAGTATCTATTTTGTCCAATTCAAAATAAAGAATCTATACAGATGTAATAAAATAACTTGAAATGCACACAAGTTACTAAAGGACTCTGTTATTTATACTCCTCTTCATTTTTCAGTAAACAGGCAGTATCTAGTGAAAAGTAGGAAGCACCCCTGGACAGGTTGTCATCCTTTCATAGGAGAAAGCAATGTACAAATCCTTCCAATTAATAGTTAATACACCAAAACATCCAGTGATTTGTATAGTATTATGTTAAGCAAAACAACAAGAGGTGCACCTCTGCTTATAAGATAATTAATTCATCCATCCTTTTAAAGGACCACAGAAAAAGATTTGTTTAAAAATAATTCTTTATTCACCACAGTACTTGGCTTTTCTCACCTTCACTAAGGCTAAACAGCCTTGTAAAGTAGATGTGTGTGTTGAGTACAAGTTTTAGCAGCATTAGAAAATAACACTTTTTTTTTTAAAAATAGTGAACAAAATATGTTCAATCACCCTTATAATATTCCTGAATACAAGCTTAACCTATTGTGCTGTCTGGTTGGGTATGTAGCAGCCCAGGTCTGCCATTCCTATCCGATTATTGTCTAAGTGAAGTTTGTATGTTCTTTCCATGCACACATGGATTTTGCTTTCAAGTAATTGCACTTTATATTGATTCGAGACTCTAAACTGGTCCAGTATTGGTGTGTGCTGAACTCCCCGACACCCCCATTCAAAAATCACTTTTGGGCCTGTGTCCCATATCTGCTCACCCCATATTCTGTTATAGGGCGACATGGATATGTCCAAAAATATCTTTTTACCACATTAATAGACGGACACCTGAAGATGAAAGCATCCGAAGATGCCTTAAGTGCTTCAAAAGTGTCCAAGGAGCTGCTGCAAGAGTGCTGCCATGAGGCAGCCTGTTAGTTGCTGAATGCTATATTCCCAGTAGGGAGCAAAATGTTGCCATTCACCACATTCCCAGAAGTGAGCATTCTGCCGTAGCTCTTGCGTGAACCCTATAAAGGCTGGCAAACAAGCTGTACCTTATGGTTCATTTGAATGCACTTAGTGATTTAGATAGATAGATAGATAGATAGATAGATAGATAGATAGATAGATAGATAGATACTTTATTAATCCCAAGGGGAAATTCACATTTTAATGAGTTATAGAGATTTATGGTGCCGTTGTGTGAATGTGTGACCTTAACATTTTGTTTTTTGGCACTCAAGGGAGTGGGGGTGACAGGGGAGTGGGTATTGGAGCAATAAAAATAGTAAAAAAGTGCATGTACTTTGTGCAATCTTGTCATGAAAGGACAAACGGTTGCTTTAAACATACTTGAAAGAGTTCTCCCTGTATGTCCACCTAACCATGTGGAAGGCCTAAGTGTAATCCTATATAATTTTTATCAGACGTTAAGTAAAGAACTAAGCAGCTAGATTATCTTATTCAAGAACAAAACATTACGTTTTTGTTCTGTTTGAATAAACAGAGCATTCATTTATGTAATTTGTTCAGATTTCTTCTGGAAATTGCACCCTCCTAGCAAGACCTTTTGTTGTTTTCTTTCTCAAAACAGTATAATCCTGCATGTTAGCAGTATAGTTTGGGCAAAGCTGGTGTATCAGTCAATAAATGGTAACAATAGGGGAAAGTAACCAGAGAAAGTGTAATTCTAAAGTATGCTCTTATTACTTGTGTATAGTTAGTCTAAATGACTTCTCCAAGCAAACTGTAGAGTGCCCTTTGTAGGGTTATTGATCCCACTCTCCTTTAAATTCTAAATGATACCAGAAATTTGTAGCATCTCTGAAACTGATGAAGCTTGTTCAGTAATTGGATATATATACTATTTTACAGAAAAGGCAATGGTTGTGTATAAGTTACTTATGCCATATCATGCAGTTTTTTTTTTTAATAATCTCATAGTCTTTTTCCCTGGCTCAGTTGAATTTGGTGCAATTGAATACACACTTGATACATTGAGTTACTTTTTATTGTCACAAATAGTAATGATAATAATAGTCAGTTAATGTTTAACTGCTTTTTTTGCAGATTAATGACCAAATAAAGAACAAGAACAATTTTCAGCAGAACTGCAGACCAGCAATTTGTTTGCAAAAAATATGGGAACATTCATAAAACATTTGAAGTTTGCTACAGCTGTTCAAAGATCAGGCTTACTACTGCTTATTAAATTCACTGAGCACTGCCCCACTGTCCCAATCACTACATACCCCTAGCAAAGAATTGCTATAAACAAAATGGGTTATTATTATTACTCTTATTATTACTCTCTGAAACTGTCTATTAGGATAAAGGCTTTTTGTATCATAAGCCAAGGTGTGGGGGTTTAGAGGTAAGACACTTGTGCTGTGCTGCACTTTTGTACTGCAGTGGATGCCTCGGGACTTTTTAACGAGAAACATTGTACTTTTCACTCCTTATCCTCTGACAGGCTGAAGAATATATTGGTTGTTTAAGAGATTTTTTTTTGGTGGAAGAGGACAATGTCAGATGCTTTAAGGTGGGACTTAGAGGAAAATAAAGGTAAAACTCTGTTTTTTATACCTGATTCCTATTGCTTGCTTTGTCAATTCTGAAATGGTTAGCCTCTAACAGTTTTAAATCAGTTGGTTTAAAATGAAGCTAATAAGTGGCAGTCACTGCTTTAATTTCAGCACTGTTAGGCAATCATTAGAGATAGATAGATGAAACTTTATTTTTCCCTTGGGGAAATTTGGCCTTTTAGAGAAGCTCTTAAAGTAAATAAATATGTAAAAAGGTAGACAAATAAATAAATATACACACACACCTTGTTCTGAACACACATCAGAAAGACTATAAAGCATGAACATTAAAAAGAAAGAAGGCTTCTAACTTCACTATCACAGTCACAGTGAGGCATTATGATGTATTGCTGTTGATATAAAGGAGCCTCAGTAATATTTCTTGACACACCTATGCTCAATAATTCATTGAGTGAAAGTAATCAGTGTTAGTGTGTCGGAGAGAGGATGTACAGCATTGTTCATACTGGCACTCAATTTTGTTTTAATTCTGTCCTTCGCTACTATCCCCAGGGTGTCCAGAATGCATCATATAACTAAGCTTGCCCTTTTAATTAGCTTGTTGATTCAGTGGGCCTCTCTTTAAGGGGTGTCACACCCCAGCACACCACACCACAGCTTAGGAAATTGCACTGGCCACCACAGAATTATTGAAGATATGAAGGACATCACTTCCCACACTAAAGGATCGCAGTCTCCTAAGGAAAAAGAGTCTGCTTTGCCCTTACCTAAATAGTTCCTCTGTGTTTCGAGACCAGTCCAATCTGTCATTAATATGGACTCCCAAGTACTTGTAGGAGAGGACCACCACTCCTTGAATAGTGACTGGACATAGAGGCTGTTTGGTGTGGTGAAAGTCAATAACCATTTCCTTGGTTTTGCTGATGTTAAGATGCAAACAATTCTTTTTACACCAAGAAACAAAGTTTTCCACCTGACACCTATATTGTCTCGTCTCCTTTATCAGTACACCCCATTAAGTGCAGAATCATCACAGAATATCTGCAAGTGACATGGCCTGGTGTTATATTTGTAGTCGGATGTGTACAAAGTGAAAAGAAAAGGAGACAGGACTGTTCCTTATGGTGCTCCAGTGTTGCTCACGTCCGTATCAGAGATACAGTCCTTGAGCCTCACAAACTACAGACAGATAGTCGATTATCCAGGACACCATAGACTAATCCATCTGCATATCTCTGAGTTTACTGGGATGGCTGGATGGTATTAAAGGTGCTGATGAAAGCAAAAAACACAATCCTTACTGTACTGCCAGCTTTGTCCAGGTTAGAATAAGACTTGTGGAGCAGATAGATCATTGCTTCCTTCACTACAAATCTTGTCCAATATGCTTACTGCAGTGGGTCCAGGTGGTCTACCACAGGAGGACTCATATAGTCCAGCACCAGTCTCTCAAAGATCTTCATGATGTTCAGCGTAAGTGCCACTGGTCTGTAGTTATTAGGTGAAGAGGTGTCTGCTTTCTTTGGAACAGGAACAATGCAGGATGTTTTCTACAGAAGTGGAACTTTCTGGAGCCTTAGCGATCGACAGAGCAGGTTACAGAGGACACCACAAAGTTGGTCAGCACAGGCCTTAAGAACTTGAGGACTGACTCCATCTGGTCTCCCAGCTTTTCCTGTATATAGCTTCCTCAGTTGATTCCTTCCTTGGTCTTCAGTTATGGACAGCGGTGAACCTGCAACTGGCCATTCCTGATGACATGGTAGGAGATGTTGATATAGTAGGTATGGTGTTGGGAGACTGGTCAATGGAAGAAGGTGGCATTGGCAGGAAAAATCTTATAAAAAATTAATTCAGGGCGTTAACTTTGTTCACATCCACTTCTAGCACATGAGCCCTGGATTGCTTGAGTGCCATAATTACACCCAGTCCACTCCAGACATCCTTCATGTTATTCTGAGTGAGTTTGTTTTGTGTTTCAGAGTGCAAAAAAGTTATATTTTCACTGTGAAAATAAATAATAAAATGAACAGTTTAAACCATTTTTAGAACAGAAATAAATATATGTATATTTACAGTATATTTAAGCACTGTTTTACTGTTAATGTCAATTGCTTTATTGCTATATACTTACATTGGTGCTGAATTAATAAACTAAATGTTTATAGAAATATTGTATGTAATTTAATAATATTGAAGGACCCCACTTACTCTAAAATGTCTGATTCACCTTATTTTAAGTTTTTTGCTATATTTTATTAAAAAATACAAAATCTTATAATTGTACAATTTGCTACTTTTAATTGCTGGTCTATGAATAAAGAACAATTTCATAAATTGTTTGCTGATATTTTGTATTTAGTTAAAAACATTTTGGCAGGTGTTGCATTATTTCCACCTAAAACTGAATTATTTTAAGGTTTCTTGTTCTAAAATAACTATAAAATACATATATTTATATGCAGAGTGAAATAGCTTAATGTCATGTTAATGATAATTTTTTTTTGTTTACTGCATTCATTTTAGTATACAGTAACTGTAAATGCTTTGGACTGGTTTTTGAAACCTAAATGGATGACCACTCAACCGCCAGACATTTATCCATTAACATTATTTTTAATAATATTTACAGTGCAATTTTACTAAGTGTAAAAGTATTGTTCATTTATTTGCATCCATACCAGAGCTTTATTTCTTAATACATGACTAACACTAGTAAGGTCTCTACTTACCAAATCACTTATCCAATTAAAACTCCATCTTTGCTATTAAACAAGTTCAGCACATTATTCTTGGTAGGGGAAGCTGACTGCGTATTGATATTTAGATGGATTGCCTCTCTGACATGCAGAAGAGTGGTGTTAATGGTAAAGGAGTTCATTGGTAAAACAGAAGATGAACATACTGTGCATTGTAGCTCAAGGGTTAGGACACTTGTCTAGACCTTTTAAATACTGTATTTTTTTATAACGTTCTGAAAGTAAAGAATGAGTTTACAGTTTGTTAGGAAAAGCTGATCAATCTAAAGAGACTTTGGAGAGCGTACCTGAGAAGTAGAAGTAAAAGAGACATGGGGGACAGGAAGTTGGTCGGTAAACGGTCAGCAAGAGTAACTGCTGGAAAATATTAAAAAAGTAAGACAGGAACAAATATTTGCTCCAAACTGTACATTTGGAAATTAGCAATGTGTATTATTTATTTATTTATGTATTTAACCACCAGTCTATACTATTGGGTTGGAGGCTAAATTATTATTTTTTTATATTATTACATCAGATCTGGATTAAGATTTTTTCTTTTTTTGCATTATTACTACCCAACAATGTTATTTGATCTTCAAATGGAGGTCTGCTTATAATTCCAATAGCCAAGCTTAAAAGAAGTAATGAGGTGGTGTTTTGCTCCCAAACATTTGGAATACTTTACCTATAGAAATTCACCAGGCTAATACTGCGGAACATTCTAAAAAACTGCTAGAAACCCACTATTTTAATTTGGCTCTTTCATAACTATGTTTTAGTTGTATTTCTTATAGACTATATGGGTATAAAGGTATCATATTCTTTAGGGATGTGCATCTGTACTAATCCCCACTATTCTCTGCTTTCTTTTCCGGGTCTTTTGCAGTGGCGATCTAAGCCACCACCACCTAATCAAGGTACCCTGAAAATGATGGATGTCTCAGCTACATGAGACAAACTTCATCACGTGAAGCATGAAAACAAAGAGGACTGATTTAGAAACTTGTACGTTATGTAGAATGCCCAGTGGGGTCTAGGCTGTCTTTTTTGCCTTGGGACCCCTGCAGATTTTGCTGGAGTTTTTTTTTTTGTTTTTCTGTCCTCCCGTACATCTGACCTTACCTTCTTTAGTATTATTGCCTAATCTTTATTGTTTTTCTTTCCTTGTAACTTTCTCTTTGTTACCTTAGAGAAAAGCCAAGCAAAATGACACCTTTTATTGGCTAACTAAAAAGATTACAATATGCAAGCTTTCGAGGCAACTCAGGCCCCTTCTTCAGGCAAGATGTAAACTTGTAAAACATTTTGAGCTAGACTGATATATGAAAATGTGCTATATAAATAAATGTTATTGCCTAATGAGGAAATAAATTAGACCGCCTATATAAATATATCATTCAAAGCAACATATTTAAAGACCATTCATGAACACTATGGTGAGTCAATGGGAAATTTTAAGATCAATAAAATGTCTAGAAAGTTGTCTTTTGCTTAACAGGCCAGATATTTTTCCTGTGGTATTAAAATTTTTTTTAGTGCAAATATATAAAAATTGCTAACATTTCTTTTTGTATTTTGAATACTTTTTTTTTAATTAAACAATTAACTTGTTTGATGACACTTTCAGGAATTCCTAGCATTGACAGAACATGAAAGTACCAAGTATACTCATTCAAGCAAATGTTATTTAGACTCATGCAATTTAATAAAAGTAAGTAACAAATGATAGTGTAAAGTATGTTTTCATTTGCAATAAGCACAAATTAAGGTAGCACAGTGGTGCAGCGATTTGCACTGTTACAACGTCATAGCTTCTGTGTCCTGAGTTTGTGTGGAGATGCTATATTCTCCACTTGTGCATGTAAACTTTTCTTTGAATACTCTAGTTTTTCTTTTTTATTTGAAAGACATGCATCTTAGGTTTATAGGTGAGTTGAAACTGGCACATTTTGTTTGTGCCCAGTAAAGGATCCCTCCTTCCACAGTCTTGCACATACCTTATATCTAGTCTGCAGGGATGGGCTCTGTCCACTTGTGAATCTAAATTGGAGAAGAAAGAATAGATAGACACAAAGTTTATTAGTGACACACACATCTGTGTAATCGCTTTCTTGTATATAAGAAAAAATCTGTCTGTGTAATTTGCATATCTGTGTATCATTCAAGTGTTTCATTGAAAAGTATATTTTTTGCATGTGATATATTTCATTTTTATGTAGTTACTTCTAATGTCACAAGAAAAACTACTCTACAAACTCATACTTTTTTTATTTTGTTGATGTTTGAGTCCTTTTTGGTAATTCTGAATTTATGCAAGCATGATTTACTTTAAAACACCAAAAATGAAAACATTAGTTCTGTAAGCAAAGAACACAGGAAACTGAGAAGAATAATAAAACAAAATAGAAAACAGAACAAAGTTTCCCAATCTTGATGAAATGTTTTATTAAAAAGTAATGTTATGCATAAAAAAATAGCAGAAATCATCACAGTTGGAAATTAAGTATTGGCATACACTATATAATATAAAATAACTCCATTCAAGAAAAAAGACTAAAATGCTTGAAGGATGAATAAAGAAACTAGATGTCTATATAAATACATGATTATAGACCATTAAACAACCAATTATATGGAACTAATAAATACATGCCTTTATTTGACTTTTTTGTAATCAGAAATTTCCTTTACACGGAAATAACTCTGTGAATAAATAGTGACTGATTGCCTCACTAAAAATAAAAGCAGTGATCAGACTAGACAATCAGCAGCTCTTTTCTGAGCACACTACTGAAAGGCACAGAAGCCAGTCTCTCCAGTAAACCAATGAGGACATGGCATTTACAAGACATTACTATGGCAACAAGAAAAAAAATCACTATTTAGTGATGTGTTTAAAAAATACAGTTTTGTATCAACAATCAGTGGATCTTCACAGTGCCTAATGAGGAAATAAATTAGACCTCCTACATATACTTTCATCATTTAAAGCAACCTATTTAAAGATCATCCATGAACACTATGGTCAATGGGATATATATTTTTTTCTTGTTAAAGGGAGAAAACATAATGGTTTATCACCCATTCATGTCCTGAACCAGGATTTTTGTTTTACTTTACTTTTTTCATTGTTATTTGGTAAAGGTATATCAGGCAAAAGTTATCATCAAAATGACACATTTTTGAAGGTAAATCAGATGCCCAAAATTAACTGTACAAAACAAAACCAAATTAAAATTAGTACATTTGGAAACAGGAGAAAGATAATTTAGAAATAAATTAATTTTGTGTAAGTACAAGATGGTGTAAGAAAGATGCTCTATAGCGCCTGACCCGACACAGGTTAGACACAGGATGCACGTGTAAAATTAAATAAATTTTTATTTTTCTTCAGCTATGAGACACGTCTTCCCCGTGTCCCACTAGCCCAACACAGTCCCAAGCACACAATAAACACTTTCTTCTCCTCTTCTTCTCACTCCACCACTCCTCACCAAGCTTCGTCCTCCTTCCACCCGACTCTGGCCCCTGAGTGGTGGTCGCTGGCTTCCTTTATAGTTCACCCGGAAGTGCTCCAGGTGCTTGATCCCTGATTTCTGGCTGCACTTCCGGGTATGACAAATTGGCTGCCCGCATGTGCTCAGGAGTCCCAAATACAGCGCCCCCTGGTGGTACCTGTGGGACCCAACAGGGCTGCATCCAACTCCAATTCCCAGCATGCCCTGTGGGAACCCGAGACACTGTTCCACCCCTGGGAGGAGGCCAACTAGCGTTGAGGGGGAGGTATTGCAATGTCAATGGCTGTTCCCCCTGAATATAGTGTGCAGGGGTGTCCTAGGATGCCAAGGTAGGTAAGGATGCCAAGCCCCTGTCACATTGCCCCCCTCTTCGCTAAGCCCCGTCCGGATCATCGACACGTCCCGCAAGGGCTGGTCTTCTCCAAGATGGTGAACCGACGTCATCTGATTCATGGACCTGCCCTGTAGAGAAAAAACTTGAAACTTGGGAGGAGTTGTCCTGACGTCCACGTCTTTTTGACGTCCTCTAGGGACAACCCCTCCATCCATGTCCACAGCGGCCACATTCATAGCAGCATCGGTCCCCTGTACCCCAAACCCTGCGGGAGTGAAAACAGGATGGGAATTCCTGCCTTAACGTTCGTTCAGGAGAGGGGTCGCGGCATCTCCGCCCCTTCGCAGTGCAGCCCTCTACTGCCTTTGTGCAGACAGGGCTGCGCTGTGCACTGTTAGGAGTCCCCGCCTTTTCCCAGGTTCTCCTTCTTCTCTGGGGTACACCAACGGTCTGGGTCCTCTTATGGAAAGAACAGGGACCCCGCGCCATCTGGGGTAGGGGTGTCCCAGCTAGGTAAGGATGCCAAGCCCCTGTCACAATGGATACAAACTTGGTCCACAGAATCAGTCTTGTAGAACTGTAAACAAAAGCCAATTTTGGTAAATGTCTGCTGATTAGGCAGAGAACTGGACTTTAAATCTTAGATACCAGTGCATCAAATGCAGAACATTCATTGTAAACAATTCTAATGTATCACGATCTCCTAAATCACCCACAAGCAAAGAGGATGCGGAGGTGGGCGGGCTAGAGGAGGACTGATAAAATAAAAAAGTCTAGTGTAACCATCCTGTCAGATGTCAGAAAAAGGGGGTCAGGAAGTGACGTCTCTGTTCTCAGCGTCAGTGCAGTCTGTATAGTGCCGCTAAGCATATAGCTGCTCTCTTCTTGTTCGATACTTAGCAAACCAATATATATATATACAGTTGTTTAAGCATTAGGTGTGTTCTGTGTGCAAAAATCCTTGTAGCACTCACTGTGGTTCCTGTTAAAGTGACCCCATCTGCCGTTCTTATATTTGCTCATATTTGGACCTGCGTCCATATTGCAAAAAGTGTGCAGAAACACATGCAGCACACACTGTGTCCTGAGCAAAAGTTTTGTCACTGAATTGCTGAGGGATTTGTACGGAAGCATATTAGGGCCACGGTGAAGAAAAAAAAATTCAGACAAAGTGAAGAAAAAAATACTATATCTCGAGAATAAAGTCGACATTTTGACTGTATTCTCGACATTTCCACTTTATTCTCGTCATTTATGTCGAGATTAAAGTCGACATTTCCACTTTATTCTCATGGTTTATTTGTCATTAAAGTAGAATGTCGTAAATTAAACTTCATCTTAAAATCAATGTTTAATTTACTAGATTTTTTCAAATCCCGTCATAAGTTAATGTACACAATGCACACAATGCTTTGTGTTAAGTGTTCCCCCGACCGAGTTGTTAATCACTACGCGCTTCTTAAACTGACTTCCTCTTGCACTGAGGAGGCGCATGCAGCGATCGCTGCACAAAATACATTCACTTCATGATATTCCTGCTCTCTGAACATTTACAATGCTAAGATAAATACTTGATATCATTTTCATGATGAAATACATTAAAGCATGCATTAAACATGCACATTGGTGTGGCGGTAATGCTACTCCCTTGCAGTAAGGGGTCCCCAGGTGTACGTTCAGTGTAGAGACCTTTATGGGAGGTGTGACGAGGTTCCAAAAAACTAGATGTATGAATGGGTATCGCACAGGTTTAACTTACATATTGTGTAAATGTTGGGTTTGTGATCTGGTGGTCAGAGACACGAACACAGAATTCAATGGATGTTCTTCTGAGAAGGCTTTCTTTATTGCATGCGTGCTGTCTCTGTCTAACGTACCAAAACCCCAGTTCCTATCCTTTCTTTTTCTTTCTCCACAAAACCAATCACCATACGATAAACATCTTTGTGAAATTAAAACTAGTTATAAACTTAGACCGCAGACTGTTCAAAACTTTAAAAATGTTTGTTATATATTTTTAATTATGCTATCCATTCAGGGTTGTGCCCATCCCAACAAGCATCGTGTGCGAGCCAGGATCAAATCCTAAACGGGGCGCCAGCTCATCGCAGGGTAAATACGAGCACACAAATACACACTAGCAGGGTCAATTTAGCATCACAAAACCCCACATCCTACATGACTTTGAAAGGAAACTGAAGCATGCCGAGTAAATGCACCATAAAAACATGCAAATTCAAGGCTAGGAACACCCAGGACCCCCTTTGCTGCGAAGTAGCAGTGCAACCTCCACGTCACCGTACCCCCACAATTAGTACATGCTTTAATGCATTTCATCATGAAAACTATATCAAGTATTTATCTTAGCATTGTAAATATTCAGGGAGCAGGAATATCATGAAATTAATGTATTCTGTGTGGTGATCGCTGCCTGTGCCTCCTCTTAGTGCAAGAGAAAGTCAGTTTAAGAAGCACGTAGCGATTAACATGGGTTGGGGAACACTTAACACAAAGCATTTAATGTGCTACATAAGTTATGACGGGGTTTGAGAAAATCTAGTAAATTAAATATTCATTTTAAGATGAAGTTTAGTTTACAATGTTCTACTTTACTGACAAACTATGAGAATAAAGTCAACATGTCGACTTTAATATCGAGATAAACGGTGAGAATAAAGTAGAAATATCAACTTTATTCTTGACACTAGCAAAATACCCGCTCTTCACAGCCGCAAAGTACTACCTTAAAATTTTTATTAAGAAGAAAAGTAAACCTTTTTAAACTGAGGGAAAATATACCAATAATTATTTGTTAAGGATCTCTTTGTATGCCACATTGTCAGTTCAGCCCTCCGGTTGTAATATGACCAAGCTGTGCGCTGAGCTTACTCTTGAGCATGCAACGTACAGTTGGCCATGTGAAAAGCAATCTTGCCTCAAATCTCACAGCTTGGATTGCTGCTGTCATAATCGGTTTGAGTTTCATGGTTTGTTTCAATTACGTTAGTATTTGCAGGACTTGTTGTGTTGAAGTGACATTCGGCATCTGTCAAGCGTTGTAAGCATACAACCAGTTTCATCAATAACTTCGCATCCAGCTTTTGAGAATTTAAACATTCATAAACATCAAAGTGTCCACTACTGAAATCGTCACATGGGCATTGGCGGTTGACCAAAGGTGTAAAATATTTGGCCATTTCGGTGCACTTGAAAGTGACAACCGAATAATTCAGCGGCAGCCATCAACTCACATGCAGAACCATAGGTGAAGCGCTTAAGCATTTCACACTTATAGTGCTCCTGTGTACATGTAGTATAATTATCTCCTGTACCGTCAACAGTCCACACCTTGAACCTGTCCCAGTCATTCAATACATAAGATACAATGTTCCTCCGGATATCAAGAGTGAGCCTGATATGGCCGTGCAATATGTAACAAAGAGAATGGAAAAGGCAGGCGCCATCTCTGGGCATGGAAACCACTCAGTAAGTGACAGTTCTTTGATTGACGGTTATCACCTCAATAGACATGTTAATGGGGGTACGGTTGGAACGATAAAGGAAATGGGTACCTGAACAATGTAAACTAAGTATAAAATACCTATACAACAACTATAATCGTAATAAAAGGACAATAAAACAGCAGAGAAGCTGTGGATTAAATAAAAAGGCTGCAGTTATCAGCAGGGAGACGTTAATCCCGTGGCGAAGCAAGGAAGTGAATGAAGAGACCGGAGCGACGGACAGCCTTATATAGGCAGGCAGCCAACAACGTGGGAGGCGTGGGGATGGGGGACCCAACGCTGCCCCAAACGGCGACCGAGCTGCAGGCTATGGACGTATATATGTACGTAAGTAGGATTCAGTTAGCGTTGGGAACCCGCGTACCAAATTTCTTGAAGATGGGCCCATAGGTAACAAAAACCGTTGGAAAGTTCAATATGGCGGCTGACAGTGGCATCATACCACCGAAATAAGTATGTACATCGGTTTCGGTTAGCGCAGGGAAGCCGCTTACCAAATTTCGTGAAGATGGGGCCATAAATAAGAATGTTTAACATGGCGGAAGTTGTCGACTGTTACGCATAGAATTTCTAAATGAAACCTGTTCAACTTTTGTAAGTAAGCTGTAAGGAATGAGACTGCCAAAATTCAGCCTTCTACCTACACGGGAAGTTGGAGAATTAGTGATGAGTGAGTGAGTCAGTCAGTGAGGGCTTTGCCTTTTATTAGTATAGAAAAGTGTTGAGATTAAAGTGGAAATTTTAAGAATAAAGTGGAAATGTCGACTTTATTCTCGACATAAGCATTGAGATTAAAGTGGAAATGTTGAGAATAAAGTGGAAATGTCAACTTTATTCTCAACATAAGCATCGAGATTAAAGTGGAAATGTCCAGAATGAGTACCTGTTGTAGTGCAAGTGTGCATTGAATATCCAACAGACTCTCTCACTTTCCCACTTAAAAGTCTTATTCATAGGTACTTTTAATTTTTTCCAAACGTTTTACCAACATGAGCAAAAAAAGTGTTCAGAAAACAACACTGCTCAGTTATTTCAGAAAAGAGACGCCACTAACTATTGAATGTGCGGCGTCAACTCCTGATGTCGCAATTTCAGACAAAGACATTGCAGAGGCTGGTCTATCAGGGGAAATCTCTTCAGCACACACTCGGCCAATTGATAAATCTAAGCACCGCTTTTCCAGTATAAAAAAAAACAATGGTTTAAAGATTTTAATTGGCTAATGGTCAAAAATGGTATGTGGTGCTCATTGTGCATGAAATATTCAAACAAACACCCCCCAAGGAGGGAGTTACTTTGGGTAAGCGTGCCATGCACTAGAATTCAAAAATAAGGCTTGCTAGACCATGAAAAAAGTAAAACGCACATTGAGTCTTCTGCTGACCTTTCAGGAAAGCGTGTAGTATAGCAAACTGGAATCGATCAAATTGAAAGATCTGTATCTGTGTTAAATAACTTACAGAGAAATGCCTTTGTGGGAGCTTTAAGATCCATGTATTAGTTGGCAAAAAATGAGTTGCCGCATACAACATTGTTTGAAAAGCTGTTGGAGCACTGTAAAGAAATGGGTTGTCCCCGTTTTACAACATCTCAGTGTTGGTAAAAATGCACATTACACCTCTGAAAGAATAATGCAAGAGCTGCTGGATGTCTTAGCATCAGAAATAAAATCTAAATCTAATAAAATCTAATTTTTTTCAGTATTTTGTGTGATGAAACCACAGACATCTTTGTTGTAAAACAATTCATTGTTTACATTAAATATGTTTCCCAGGTCACTAAAGAGGTCAGAATTAGTTAATAAGACTATAAGCAATACACTGAGTGAGACAATGGACACTCTAGGATTGAAAACTGCTAATCTAGTTGGACTAGGGTCAAATGGAGCTGCTGTTATGATTGGGAAACAGAAAGGTGTGGCAAAACTGCTTAAACATAAAATATCTGGGCTCTTGGTCAACTGCCACTGTGTAAACCACCGATTGGCCCTTGTAAGTGCCCAAGCAGCAGCTGCTGTACTTTATTTAACAAAACTGAACAACATCTTAGGGCAGCTGTTCTATTTTTTCCAAAATTCTTCAGTTAGGATGGCTGGTTTAACGAAAATTCAAAATATTCTGAACATCCCCCAGATTAAGCTGAAAATGGCCAGTGACACTAGATGGCTGTCTCATGACTTTGCAGTACCAGTCACTATGACAGTGTACGATGAGTGATCTCCTTGGAGGGCCCAGATCCTGGAGACTTTGATTATGGGAAAGCTGCACACAACTGGGCCTCTAGGAAGAAAAGAGAAATAAATATTTAACTGAAGACACCTTCTGCATATGCAAGTTGGCTTTAAGGAATATTTTTTAATTTTTCTTCATTAGGTTTCCCATACTTTTTTTTCATTGTTTTCACTTTTCTTCCCAACAGTGACAATACTTGTGCCTCTTGGTTTATGTCATAACAATTGTTATTTAAATTTTTTGTTAGGGTTGCAAGATCCAGAATTGGATACTTGTTAAATTTAATAAAAATATTCTGGCACAAGTGTCAAACCTTAAAAAAGGAAGTCATATTGAGCATTGGAAAATAATAATAATTAACTAATAAAAATAGTGCACATTTAATTTTCCACACCACCAAATTTCCCCATTCAGCTACTTTTTCATGCCTCCCAAATGGAAAAAATTTCTGGGGAGAACACTGCAAAGGGATATTTTTCCCCCCATGCTCATGGTTGTCTTAAAGGTATTTTTTCAGCCTTAAGTCTCCTAGATTTCGGGGAGAGCTTCAGCACTTGGGAAGGGATAGGTTTTGGATGCTACAGAGCCATTGGACCAGTTATTTATCTTTTTCTTTCTACCATTTCATTTTTTGGCAGCTTTGGACTATATGCATTTTATGAGCCCTTCTCTATAATTACTATGCATGAATATTTTCAGTAATTTATTGAATTTGTCCTGTTTGTTGGATGTGACTATTTTATGCTGCTGGATTGCTACATTTTTTTTTTTTGTGAATTTTGTCCTTTATCTCACCCACAACTACTGGTTTATCATTTTGTTGTGCAATAAACATTGGTGACTTTGATTTCAAGAGACTTTGTACTTTATCTAGGTTGTGGTGTACCTTAAGCGCCGTCCGTCTATGAGCTACTAGCAGACACTGACCGAAGACAGTGTTTCATGACAGTTCCAAAACACTAAGTTCTCCATCTGACTTGATGTCCTATTTGTTAACACAGTGGAAAAAAAACAAACTTATTTGTAGTCTAATGTCTATTTTTTAAACCCATCTGATCACAATGAATTAGAATCCACTCATAGTCTCTGCTTTTTAGTTGCTGTCTTTAACTAAATTCTCTTTTTACCTCATGCATTTCTTCTTCTGTACCTCTCTATTCTTACCCTCACTTTTATCTAGCAGAGGTTATTTTGTCAAAACTAACCCTATCCTCTTGTCAGAAACCCTCCTCTATAAACATATAGAAATCCTCTCTCTTTAACTTAGTCTTAACTTTAACTTTCAGAGGCACAGATCTGACCAATACTGAGAAGGAGCAAACACTTGAGAAATGGGTGAACTGTGATTGGTATTGTGTCTTCAGTACTGCTTTCCGGTTTCTCTCTTTTTTTTAACGTCTCTGCTCTGCTTTGGGCTCTATGTGCCTGTCACGTTTTTCTCTATAGTTTGCAGGATGAACAGTAGTGGGTGGGGTATGGTCACTATAGGAAGCATTATCACATACTTTGATGGTTTGTGTTTGACTTAAATGAATTTTCAATATAAAATTGAGCCAAAAAAAATCAACCTTTCAAAGATAGTTCTGTTTACCTCCAAATTATTCTTGCTGAAACTAAACATATGCCATAAATGTCTGGAGACAATCACAAATGAATTATGCTTAAAACTGGGTGGGACATCTCACTGAGTGTCACATTTCTATCCCAATCCAATGCTTCAAGAAGGGCTATGCTTAAAATAGGGGTGGTGATGTTGAACTGATCAACTGATCAAAGATCACTGGCACTCTCATTAACCTAGCCTGAGAGAAAGCAAACTTCTGATTATAATAAATTATATGGCCAAAAACTCTCCTAAAATGTACTCTATTAAACATGTGTGTTGTATGTGCAGAGAGCACACTGCCCAAGTTAAAAATAACTTGTTGCAAGGGAAAAACCTTTCTGTAACATTAGATTATATATTGGCATTCAAAGACATCAAACGTGAGGTGCTGATTTTTCTCTCTTTTGTTCAACGTTACGATGATAGTGTAGCTGTAAGCTGGAAAGAATCAGAAGCTATGTTTGTGAAAATATGAATTGCAACATATGCATTCAACATAAACAATTTGTCAAACTCCATCCAAAGGACGGCTATTAAGAGAGACGATAACAAAGAACCAAAGGAAATGCAGATTTCAATATTCAAAACACTCAAATCAACAATATGCCTAACAAAGCTAGCAGAAGAAAGACAAGGCTGCACAGCATCCACTTCTGACTGCACATCTAAGCAAGTGACAAAAGGAAGTTAACATTACTGTCTTATTGATAATACAAACTTGTCTTGCAAATATAGCTGCAGCGTTTTAATACGTAGTATACCCACAAACCACAATGCTTATCTAGACTCTGTTCACTGTTATGACATATAGTGATGTGACAGTCAAAATGAAAGATATCATAGCAGACAGAAGCACGTCTCAAAAGGCTTCAGCCAAGTAATTCTCTTTTCTGTCGCTACACTCATTAAAATGTACAAATTAATCATTAAGTTTCAGTTACCTTGTGCTACTGAGCTTCTTTTTATTTTTTCTCAGCATCAAGTCTTTTTTTCATTTTCTTTTGCTCTCCTCCAGAATCCCCAGGAGCGGTTTAAAATACAGGGACTGGAGGAATAGAGGATGGGTGTTTTAGGAAGAAGCTTGTGGGTGTAGCCTTTGCAGCTCCATTTTTTGCTACTATTCACTAAAAACCTGTTAACGAGTTGTCCCCAGACATAAATGCTCATTTGTGAATCACATCTGTCCCTGTGAGACTACCTCCAAATCTACAAACCAAGACAAAGTAAGACTTAAAGTACGGGATTCCAACAATCCCTCAAATATCTGTAGAACCACAAAAAACTGCTTCTTTCTTCCATGTCCAGGAGGAATCTGCAGTTTTTCTACTAAATATGAGGGTAAAAGAATGGATAATTCTATAGCTGAAATAATACTTCTTTCCTTCTGCCTATGTTTATTATTTAAGAAGTTCTGATTAGATGTGATAAACTATCCATCCATCCATTTTCCAACCCGCTGAATCCGAACACAGGGTCACAGGGGTCTGCTGGAGCCAATCCCAGCCAACACAGGGCACAAGGCAGGAATCCAATCCTGGGTAGGGTGTCAACCCACCGCAGGTGATTAACTAGATGTCCGAAAATATTCTTGTACCTTAGTACCGCTGGGCTCATTTTATCCATCCTTAAAGCCCTACGCCATCAGAAGCTTCTGACCATTGCAATGACCTTAACACTGGTTGGTGAATGAAGTGCTGTGAGGGGTTCCTGATAGTATTCCATCTTCTTCATCACTGTATATGCAAAGCTGACTGACTCACTCACTCACCCATTTCATTTATTTGTGACTTCATTTATTATGTATTATGTGATATGTTTACCTTTAATTTTACTCTGTGTATATTTGGAACTGTTAATACTGTAGTAGCTGTGCTTCTCATAGTTTAATGTTTACTTAGTTTATTATCTACTCTTATATTTATTTAAGGCATCTATGGGCTTTCCCCAAACAATATTTCATTGTATTGTACAGTGACAATAAAGGTATCTTGCATGTTGTGCCACTTACTCACTCAATCATTAACAAAAACACTGTTTCTCGTTGACTGAAATTTGACAGGATGGCATATTTAGGGCACTAGGCATCCACTAAGAAAGGACATTTTGATATATCAATATTTAGGAGTCCTCCCTCCCAACAGAAAAACTAAATACCCTAAAATGTCAAAAATGCCTTGATGAATTTGATTGAAATTTGGTTATGTTATACAAAAAGGAAAAATATATAAAACATGTTTTTTTATTAGTTGATAACTTTTTTATTTGTGATTATTTATTAATATTATGCTAACTTTCAATCTTGTTGCTGCGTTGGGAGTGTGCTTTATGCAAATAAAGGACACAGTAGAAGTGACAGACTAGCTAGACAAATAGTACCAGTAACCAATAGGGTGGACGGATGAACTGTAGATGAGTGAGACGTGATCATGTCAAAAGTATCTGAAAGAAAAACTTCTGCAAAGGTAAAAGAAGATTTCACTTGCGTTTATGAGTGCACTATGTTCTCCAAGGGGTCTTTGAATTCACAAATGGATATGAACGCACTCTGATCACCAAGAGGGATGTCCTTCTCCCCCACTCTTTGACTTCACATGCGGCTGCGAGCGAGCATCCTCCAACTTTCAACAGTTATTCAATTTGAAATGCATCTGCGAGTGTGGTCTGATCTCCATGAGATATTCTATTTGACACACGGCTGTGAGTGTGCTCTGATCTATGAGCATCATTGATTTCACTTCCAGCTACTAGCAACACTCTGATCTTGAAGGCGAAAGTCCCCGTTCCCCACTCTTCAATTTGACAATTGACTGCAAACAAGTTTCAATTTCCAAAGTGTCCTCACTTTCAAATAGAGCTGCAAGTGCACTCTGATCTCTAAGTGGGTACTCTCTTGGAAGTCATTTAAGAATCAGTAGGAGCTCATACTCCACTGTTTAGGGGCATCATGTACCCTTGAGTTGGCATTGGCTTCAACCACTGCTTTGAATGTACTGTGCAGTATATATAAATCTGTGGACTTTAAAGGGGGATAAAAACATGAAATGAAATACTGTACTTGAGTGAACAGTGTAAACAAATGAAAATTGTAAACATCTAATAATGATAATGAAATTTTATATTATTCATATTGATTACCTGTTTAATTCAAAAGAATACACTTTCCTGTACAACTGTGTTTTACAATGACAATCAACTGAAGCCAAGCCATTAGGAAACGCAGAAAAAAGCAGGAACCACTTTAATATTGGAATGTTTTACTCATGGACAATTGTGTATAGCATTTCAAGTAGCTCTCTGCGGTGGGTTGGCACCCTGCCCAGGATTGGTTCCTGCCTTGTGCCCTGTGTTGGCTGGGATTGGCCCCAGCAGACCCCCGTGACCCTGTATTCGGATTCAGCGGGTTGGAAAATGGATGGATTTCAAGTAGCTCTAGTGGCTTAATAATAATATTACTTATTGCTTGACGGATACCTTTAACCAAAGCAACTTACATTGAATTGGTTACATTTATTTTGTTTTTGGAGTACAGGCAGGGAAACTGACTTGCATTTGGTCACATATTGTTAGTAGAAGTACTGAACCCACAACCTCAGGGTTTAAAGTCTAAAGTCCAAATCTATTGTTTCACAAAATCTCCTGGACAAAGTTGGGTAACTAAGCTAGTTTATGTGATAAAAACACACCTCTCAACCCACTCAGTACAGAGAAGCTGGACAAAGCTTTGAGACCCTCAAAAATTGAAGAAGCTATAAATGCACTGCAAGTGGAAATACTATTATCTAGTAATATTGTATAAAATCTCCTTTGCTAAATTAGCTTCATTAAAGTTGGTAATGCTTGCGGATTATACAGAATATTGTTTTCTACCAAGGACACAATGCCGCATAAAATCCAAAAAATATCCAAAAAGAAAAAAAGAAATGCAGTCAAATCAGATTTGTTAACATACAATGTTTGATGATTACTGCAATATATTCCACTGCAGTATCTGAGATTTCATATATTTGTTTTTGGATATAGGAAAAACTGTTGAGTTGAATGGGGAAATTTATTTACTGAATTGTGCAAATTTGGGGTTGGTCCCAATATATAGTAAATTAGATTGATTTACAGTCATCCAGAAGCCTTAGTTCTTATGAATAATACACATTCTGATAATTTCATATTAGAGTGTGGAACCTGGCAAGGGTTCATTATTATCATTATTTTTTTTTTTTTCAGATCAGTATTGAATCCCTAGTTTTTAATCCCTGGAAGCGGTTAGACATAAAGAGGATTATATTGGATTGTCTTGAACGGAACGTATGTCCCTTGCTAGGCTGGATGTTTTGGGAATTCTTTACATTTAGTAACAATAGCAATATTCTGTGTAGCACCAGATGTGGTAAATGTTTGAAATAAAAAAAAATCTATTCTGATATCCTGCACTACTGTACTTTCACAAAGATTCATTATAATTAACTAGAAGAAGACTGATTTTAACCCATCTCCCATAATTCAGTGCAAACACTGATGTCTTGTACTATACACTGAAAAAAATGTAATTCTAAGGAATGGTTCAGATTTTTACAACTTTAGAAAGACTTCAATAATGCTGCTGTAAATAAGCATATCAGGTCTCTACTAAACCTTTTCTAATATCTTAATACAGTATATGCAAGGAAACACATTACATCCAGTTCTGAATTGTGTGTGCAGGGGAGGCTGCTTTTTCAGTTTGCTAGAATATTTTAGAACACAGTGTCTAAAGTATTCAACTTACTATATGTTTGACTGAATTGAGATTTACTGTCTGTGTTTTATTCTTTTAATAATAATAATAATTATTATAATCATAATAATTGAGTGATCACCTGAGGTTTACCATCATCTGGATAATCCTCAAGTGTTCTAGAATATTTTATGGACAGATGAGTCACATGTTTTGTCTGGAAAGGTCGATTGTTATGATTTTAGAAGAGCTAATCCTGAGTATAGTACAAACCTCTTAGTAACTTGCAAGTATTGTTGTGGAGGTCTCCTTGTTTTGTGATGCTTTACTGCATCATCACCTAGATGATTTGTCATCACATTTTGTATTTTGTAAGAAATGATTCATCAGAAAATCATAAGCCATCAATCGGTGAACTAAAAGTGAGATACAGCTGTGTCACATAGCATGACTGATGCTTAACATACAAATAAGCCTACATCAACATGGATGAACAAAATATATGTTGAGATTTGGAATGACCTTCGTTTGAGATACTGTGTCAAACGTGAAAGGAATCTAATTTGATATAATTTTTTTTTTCTTGTTTTTAGTTGGGTAGAATTAATAAGCAAACATTGTGCTCCTTCCTTTTAGATGTTGATTGATGTAGTTTTGTTTTACACTATTTTTGTATTTTATTTTACTGATTTTATTTGAAGAAATCAACACTCCATACATTCAAGTCAAACTTACCAAACCAGAATTCAACCCCAAGACAAGAACAGGAGAACCAACAGCATGAACAAACCTATACAGTATATACAACAAAGAAAGGAGAATGTAATTTTCCCCAATATACATGCTTATTCTAAGATGTGATTAATTAGAACTTTCCATAATTTTAAAAAGTTTTTACCAGATCCTCTGAGTGAGAATTAATTTTTTTCTAATTCAAAATCAGCTACCCACTGACTCATAACAGGTAGGCTCGGATTCTTCCCATTGAGTAAGATAAGTCTACGTACTAGTAGTGTGGTATAAGAAATTACAATCAATTTGTCCATCTCCATTTTAAGTTAATCTTGGAGTACACCAAACACAGCTGCTAATGTATAAGGAGTGATTGTGACACCAAGGCTGTGTGATAGGCAAAATTTTGTTAAATTTGAGTACATTCAATGGTGATCCCAATGAAGAAATATTAATCAACAGAGAACCATTTCTCAATATATGTTTTGAACTACCATTTGCAATTAAATTTGCAAACACAAATTTAATTACTTAAATAAAAAATATACATTAAGAAAAAATATATATATTGAAGTTTGAGGATTGCACCCATTGTTGCTGGTAAAAAAAATTTGCACTTCATCCCAAAGGACTAGACAATATTCAGGAGTATGTTTAGACTTTAGTAATTATATTAATTTCTTTTCATCTGCTCTTTATTTGGAAATTATGTGAAGATAATTAGTTTAATAATACATTTTATTTGACTAGTGAGAAGCTGGAAAACATTAATTGAGTGCCATTACTAATTGAAATTGCTATTTTTAATTTATCACCAAGAACTGCACTGAAAGGATTAGAAGTGGCAGTTACTGTATAAAGCAGCAGGTAAGGAGCTACTGTATGAACTTGCTAATCAGCTAAAATAATTTTAGTTATAATATAAAATTTGCAATATGGTGATCAGCAGAGGGTAGAGAACAAGTAGTCTGCATAAAAATTGCTTGATGTGGATGAGTCGCTTTTTACAAAGATACTGTTATCATATGAAAATGGAAATTTCACCATTAAATTCTTACTTACAGTACAAGAAGGCAAAGGGCTATACCTGACTGAATGTTCTTTTTGGATTTGAATGGCTAACTTTAAAAAACTGTTGTGCCTTTTGTGTTACTTTTAGAATTTTATTTTTCCTATATGGGTTTTGCGGTTGCCAAATTCATATTTGACATTTATTTATTTACTGGAAGTGCCACGCTTTTGAAGGTATTATGCTAGCGGTTGCTACACCATCATTAGGCTTAAATGACCAGAAGTGTACTTTTGTGCGTTTCTGGGCTATTTAAGTTTGTGGATGATTACAAAGTGTGTTAATGTTTGTTTCATTTTAAAACTTGGTGTAATGAATCTTGTGCTTTGAACTTATACTATGGTTTAACTTACTGTTTGGGATAAGAACAAACATAGGACTGATTTTTGGTTTATGAAACTGGCTTGTTATCCACAGAGTGGATAGAATATTGATATAACTAATGATAAATAATTGTATTATACTTGGGATCCTTTACACCAAGAGTAATACACCTTCATAATGCATTACTGTGACTCTGACTGCCAAGTCAGAAGTTTTCTTGCTTTTTAGTCATTCTGATGTTTGTTTAGACCACAGTGTATGTATGTATGTATGTATTTATTTATTTAAAGAGCTTCTCTAAAAAGACAAATTTCCTCTTGGAGACAAATAAGGTTCTATCTATCTAACTATTATAATGCTTTCATCTCTTTTCCTTTAGTGAATAAGTCATCAGGTAACAAAAGTGCAGAGGAAAAAGAAAAAGAGACATATTTGTAAAACTGTTCTGGACAAGTGTAATTTTAACAAAGAAGTAAGAAAAAGTTGGACTGCATCAAATTGTTAAATATGTACATGTAACTGCATAATTAACTGTACATAAAGTATTCATTTTGAACTTACTTATTAACTCCTTTTCAGGTTGAGTCTGAGCCTGTCCATTAGGTGACATAGTCGGCTGAATTTGGCGACATCATCTGAGGGGGGGCCCTTATGAAAGTTAAGGGGCATATGCTCCAGACACCGAGGACAATTTATTGATCTCTAATATTACTGAGTGGGTGCCGTCACCTGCTGGGCAGCACTTATAAAAGTAAAAGTGTGCCCGTTCCAAGGGGCACATACTCCTTAAAGTCCAAGGTATATGCAGAAAGGGCTGTCGTTAGGCCAGTTGAAGGGGCACGTACTCCAGAGGCAGAGGGACTCCCTGCAGCGCAGCGCACAGGCCAATGAAGTCTAATAATACCAACTACCTGCTAGGGGCAGCGACGGGTGGTGTCCGTCAACCCAGCCTATGGTTCCAAATGGGCGTCAACTGGCACTGGGAAGAGACATGGATTTTTACTACATTGTCAAATGTTTTCCAACCACTCATTCAAGATTACAGATATGTGACTTGAGCATGTTATTCTGCTTCCAGATGAATGCATTTCACCTAGCCAAAATCCTCTGGGATTTTTATCTTCTCTTTCTGATCAACTGTAGCAGTATTATGGCTGTGCAACCTCATGCAAGGTTGTTATTTACTGTTTCTAGCTGTCTGTTTGCCCTTGGGAGTATTTAAAAAGATGAATTCTAAAAAAAAATGGCTTGTTTAGTTCAAGCAACTTTGTCAACAACAAAATTGTGTTTAGTTTTATTGATTATTTTTAGGTGTCTTTAAGAAGTGGACTGAACAGGACTGTTTTGAGTTTAGGCTAACGTCAACACTGCCTCTATTCAGAGGAGTAGCTAGAATTTGATGGGCCACAGCACAAAAAATAAATTTAGCCGCATGTGAAATAAAATCCATCAATGAAATAGATCAAGCATACATCACCCTCTGTAATGTTTGGTACATAGACCCTTTTTTCCTTGATTTACTCCACTGCTCCACTATTTAAAATTATAAATCAAACAATTCAGAAGTGATTAAAGTGCACATTGCAGATTTTAATTTAAGGATATTTGCATACAATTCACTCACACCATGTAAAATATTACACTTTTTCTACATGATCCCCCCCATGTTTGGGACAATTGGCATAACAGGTGTTTGTAATTAGACAGGTGTGTTTCATTGTTTCGCTGCCATTGCTCAACATGAGGACAATGAAAGTCAAAGACGCCATTATGAGGCTGAATATCAAGATTAGAACCATGAGAGACTTTGGTAAAACCTTAGGGTTACCTAAAATAACTGCCTAGAATATCAGAAGAAAGGATGCACAGGAGAGCTCAGTATTCACAAAATGACTGGTAGGTCAAAGGACACATGTCCGACAGATCAGAAATAGTCTTCAGGAGGCAGATGTGCATGTGTCAAAGGCTACTACTGTATCTGCAAAAGATTTCATGAATAGAACTACAGATGCCACGCTGCAAGATGCAAACCACTAATTAGCCACAAAAACAGGGTGGCCAGATTACAGTTTGTGAAAAAGCTTCTAAAAGTGCCTGCAGAATTCTGGAAAGTGGCCTTGTGAACAGATGAGACAATAATGAACCTGTATAAGAGAAATGGCAGGTGCAAAATGTGAAGATGAAAAGGAACTGCCCAAGATCCAAAGCATACCACCTCATCTGTTAAACATGGTAATGGGTGTGTTATGGTTTGGGTGTTTATGGCTGCCACAGGTGTTGGCACACTTATCTTCATTGTTGATGCTACTGCTGATGGCGGTGTCACAATTAATTCTGATGTTTATAGAAACATATTTTCTGCTCAATGTCCAGTAAATGCCTCCAAACTCAATGGACAATGTTTCATTCTACAACCCGATAATGATCCCAAACATAGTGCTAAGGAAACACAGGAGTTTTTCAAATCTAAAAAATGGAAAATTCTTGAATGGCCAAGTCAGTCATCCAATTTAAATCCAATTGAGCATGGCTTCCATGTGTTGAAGAGAAAACATAAGGGGTCAGGCCCCCAAAAACAGGTATCAGTTGAAGATGGCTGCATTAGAAGCTTGGCAGAACATCACCAAAGAAGATACTCGGCACCTGATGATGTCTATGAATCATGCACTTCAAGCAGTCATTGCATGTAAGTGACATTCAACAGAGTGCTAAATACAACTGCTTTAATATACTGTATTGACCATTGCTGTGTCCCAAACATTATGGTACCCTGAAATGGGGGTGCAGTTGTAACCAAAATGTATGCAAATAACCTTAAATGAAAGTCTGCAATGTGCACTTTAATCATGTCTGAATTGTTTGATTTGTAATTTTACGTTGGTGGAGCAGAGGGGCAAATCAATGAAAAATGTGCCTTTGTCTCAAACAATATGGCAGGCATTGTATAAGCTACAGTACATAAAAGGTCAGTTGTCAAAACTAAGCTTTAAGGATCTGTGGGAATGATAACACCATTAACCTTTTCATTCCAACATCAAGTAGGCAAGCATGTTAATAATAAAGCCTTGCAAACTAACAACCATGTTGTGACCATTGACCCCCTCAACCCCAAAAGCCCCTGTGCAACTGCCATGTCCACACTGCTTATACTTATACAACACTGCCTTTGCTGTAAACCTACACAGTTTACAGGTAGATACAATGTAACATATCAGAAGAAGGACTTCTATTAAAGTACTTTAAATATCGTACTAGCCAACTTCAGTTTTACATAATATTTTTCTCACTAGCAGAATGGTGTTAATTTTAATATTTTAAATTAAAATAGTTGCTATTAATCTGGCAATATAAAGATAAAATCAGAAGTTTTATGTTTGGAAATGTGGGTTTATAATGGATTCCAAAACATCCATAAACATTTACTGTTATTCTGTTATTAGCATCTGAATATTTGTCATGCTATTAAAACAATAAAGATGTAGAAAAGTTTAAGAAAATCAAGAGCCAGCAGACACAAATTATTCTAAGCATAATCTATATCTAAATGAATGAATTAATCAGATTAAAAGTTAATAAACTGATTTATTTAAAATGATTGTATTTACTGAGAATTATTTACATTTACATGACACAGTATTAAAATGCCATTATAATATAATATGTGAAAGGCTATATAGGCTCGACCCAACACAGACTGACAATGGAGGCATGTGTAAAATAAAAGAAAAACTTATTTTTCTTCATCTGTGGGATACGCCTTCCTTGTACCCACAGACACAACACAGTCCCATCACCATAAGCACACCAAAACACAAATCCAACAGAAATATCCTCCACTCCTCCCAGGCAGCTTCGTCCTCGTCCTCCTCGTGACTCTGGAGCCCTGAGTAGTGGCTGCAGGCTCCTTTTATAGCCCTCCCAGAAGTGCATTCTAATTAGGCCAATTACCACTTGGAGCACTTCCGTGTGTTTCAGCCCACATGAGGTTGTTAAGCCGTGCACCTCTCTGGGTAGTGGCCATGGAGTCCAACAGATCTGAGCCCTGAAGTCCCACACCTGTGGCCACGATGTAACCCAGAAGGGCTGCCACCACACGTTCCAGGGGATGTAGTGTGCATGCCATGGCTGCTCCCCCTGTCCCAATGTCAAAGGGCTGTCCCAGCCGGACATGGGTCCTAGCCGTCCGCCACAAATATAATCTATATATTTAATTCACTAAGGCAAGACACCCATGGAAAGCAGGCCGGAAGGGGCGTGGATTCACTAAGCCGCCGACAAGTAAGACACCTATGGCGCACGCAGGAAGGAGCCACACCGGAGGTGAATCGCCATATGCAGCGTGTAAAACGGTTTGCGAGGGGTATCCCATGGAATCCTTAAAATAATCCTTTACAACTGAGGTTAAAACACAATGAAGTAAGCAGTCTTTAAAAACCAAGTTTTCGGTTACGACTCACAACCGCGTGCACCACAGCAAACTATTTTACACGCTACATACAGCAATTTGCATCTGCGACAAACATGTGTCTTCTTAGATACTCCTGCAGGAACACGGAAAGTCTACATGAGTCACAGGTGCATCTGGACTGTGCAGAGACGGCAGCGACTCAAGTGACGAGTTGAGGTAGGCACATGAGCGATGGCGGTCTGCCAGTTTTCAGTCACGGATGATTGTGTGTTGGTTCGTTCCGTGCATTGTTACAATCTTGCTTTTCTTGCTGATTTATTACATTACCGATATTTCAAATATTAATTTTCTCCCTGTGCTTAAAAATCATTTAAAAACCAGCCTGATTATGCAGCGTATGGTACGCCGCGGGTTGGCTAGTTTAATATAATCTCTCTATTATAATAAAAAAATCCTGGAACGAGACAAGACTATTTAGCCTGGGATGAGACATGACTTTTTCAGAGAGATACTTTCATGTTCCGCGAGACAAGACTATGTGCCAAGAGATCTAACCACGCCTATGGCCGGAAATAAAAGACAAATAGTAGATGACAAAGTACAATGTCAGAAAGAATTCAAAAACGTTGGCACGATACACATGCAGAGCAGGTTAGAGATAATGAAAGTACTAAAATTCATCCATTATCCAACCGGCTATATCCTAACTACAGGGTCCCAAGGGTCTGCTGGAGCCAATCCCAGCCAACAGAGGGCGCAAGGCAGGAAACAAACCCCGGGCAGGGCACCAGCCCACCGCAGGTACTAAAATTTGCAAGTCTCAAAAAAATGATAGTAAAGATTGCATTAGTGCAAACAAACGAAAATTGTTACTCAGTGAAATAACGGAACAGCGAAAAAAATCGAATATATTGTTCAGATTTAAACTTTAAGTCGGGGACTTGTAGATCATCTAATTTGTGTTGCCATCAGGGAAAAATAGCATTTCTTCCCAATGAAGAGGTATATCCATGAGAATTAAAAGATGTGTTGTTTGGTGAAAGTGAAAACCACATGCGTGAGTGGTAGAGACGTGAAGTGGTTGGCGCATAGCGCAGGCCGGGAGGGTTGGCGAAAGAAGCGAGCAGAGGGTTAGGCCCCCTAGTATAATATAATATTTTGTTTTATTACCTTTTTACCTGTGTAATACTATAAACACAAAAATTGGACTATAACTTGGGTTCAGGTTAAGTATGGGACATAACAGTTAAATGATAAAGTATTTTCAAGTATTTTGAAATTTGTTGCTGACTATTATTAGATTTTTTTTCCAAATTCTATTGAAATGTAAAGGAAAGCAGCTTCAAAACACAACACATATTTCTAATACATAAGATATTTTGTGCATTCTTGCCGTTTTTTTAAAAATTCAGCTCATTTATTTATAAGTGGAATCTAGGCACTGATGTAGACCTAACTAATAATAACAAAAATATTACGTACTAACTTGGCTGCAGTCAGGTTAACAAACTTGCAAACTGTGCTGTAGCACAATGGAGGCTGGAAAAAGTGCCTGATATCATGGGCTGGAGTGCTAGCTGTATGAAAGAGGACTTACCGACCTCACTGATGTTTTGAACATCAGTACCTTTGTTGATATTTTCCTTGGCTTAATATTTTTTTCATTATTGATCATGTATTTTTTTAATTTAGGCATTGAACTGTGCAGAGTTCAGTTATTTTTTCTTTTACTTTTTTTTGTTGTTACATTTTGATTTTACCCCAATACCGTTTTGTTTATTAGTGGACATCTCCATTTTGCGTCCCTGCTGCTATGACAGGGCCATATGGTGTCTGTGTGCACTGTCCCAGAAGTCTTATCATGTGAAATCATTAACTTTATCCTATTCTGGGGTTTAGTATTGGGTTATGAAGCACAATTGTTTCCACTTTCAGACTTTGACCTTTACTGGTATTTTCAATAACGCTTTTATCTCCTCATCCTTCTCTTTTACCCGTTTGCCTGCCAAATTTTATAGGGAAGAACAACTAATGCTGTTGAATATTGTTCTCTGGTAAAAAAAGGACATTTTTCCTGTTACATGTGAGCATGTGGGAAAAGTATACTTTTCTGCACAAAGATTTCTTACAGCACACATTCCAGATATCAATGATTATATTCAAACTAGAATTGCACTAACTGCATGTGGTCTTTGGGACAAAAAAACAACCCGAAGACTCCCTAGCAGTTTTCCAGTTGCAGAACTTGCAGAGGCATTAGCCAAGTGAGCAGGGACAGGCTGTATCTTGTCCGAGATAGACATGTAGTCAAGTATAGCTGTGACACAAATTGAGCGGGACAGGCTGGAAACTGTCTCAGGCAAACATATAGTAGCTTGTGTGAACATACAACATGCATGTGCCACAAAGCTGAGTTTGTCTGCTAGGGTTGAATGAGAAGTGAGGTACATGCAAGTGCCAAAAATATTTGGAAGTGCATGCATGCACCATCTCACCATGTGCAAGTCACACTAGTATTATAAGTTTCTACATACTGTAAAATTCACACCACCTCCCATTGTTGTGGTTGAGCAGGAGCAGAGTGGACTGCTCAATACACACACACATGTCTTTCGTGGTGAGAACTGAGGTACATGCAAGCAAAGAAAAAATGTAAAAGTGCACGCATGCACCATCCAGTGTCTAACTGTGGGGAAGAGACCTCAAACTATGCCTTGCAAAGTATGATTTCTTTTCTTTTTTTTTTCATTGTGGAAGCATTTTCTGTTCAAACTTCATATACTCTAAGCTGTAAATTTAGACTTTGTGAAAATGCAGCTACAAAACTGTTTTTTTCTGGAGCTCTTCATGAATATTTTTCATCAACTTTTTTTGTTATCCTATTGAAAAAAATTATATTCTTGATAAATATTACATGAGGCCAGTTCTGCTTTCCAAGTTTCTCAAAAAAGAGGTGGCACGCCTCAAGTGAGTACATAGCCAGCATCTGTGCTTTATATATTTCTAGTACCTGTCTGAACCTATTTTCCCTGGAATAATAAAAGTCAGCACTGGATGAAATCTTTTTATTTGAACAAAAGTACTTCTGGTAGCTGTATAGTGGCAGAACAGTTATGTGTGGACATACTCTTAATGTCAGTGTAGGTTTTCTGAAAGTGCTTGAGTTCCACATAACATAAATTGTGTGACTGAGCTTTGCTGGTTGTTGGCTCCTATTTTTAGTTGCTTCTGAAAATTGTAAACACTGCCACCCACATGAACTTGAACTGCACTAAGCAGGTTTGTAAATGGATGGATAGAAAGATGGAAGTATTATTGCCAAAGTAAGCTGAGGCATGCACACTGAGAAGAAAGCTTGTCAAAGTTGCTTAGGGCAAAATGCAAATCTACAATATATCAACAAGATTTACTGTATTTTAATAAGTCTGTGTCTCATTGCTTAATTAATCTATACTGTTGTTCTTTCAGAAAGATGGGTTTTATTTAGAAGAAAACAAAAAGCTACCTTGTCTATTTTTAGCTCTCTTTTTATTCTAAACACTATTATTTCAAATTAAAAGCAAAATGTGCCGCTAATTCAAGGATCCTTTACATCATGCCTGGTAGACAACCCATTGTGATAATTATTCTACTCAAAGCCCTAATCAAACACTGAATCTGATATTGATTGTGCAAGTATTTCAATTTGAGTACCATGATGACATTATGCCCCTGTGTAAACTGTTGTTAGCCTTTGGAATTTTACCAGTTACACTTATTTTGTTTAGATTATTGTGTAAATTAAAAGGAAAGTTAAGAATTAAACTATTTGAACAGCAATTATATGCATATCAGACCAACAAATCACACAGACTTTAACCTATATGTATAAGAAAAAGCAAACAGGAAAAAAATGTTTAAATCTATTACAAAATACTCAGAATGACTTCAAAACTGCACAGCTCATTTTCCTTTAGTCTTATCCTGATGCAGTTAGAAATAAGTGTAGGCATTGCACATTTAACCCTTGTTCACTCAATTGGATTATCCATTGCTTTACTATTATGAAGGTTGTTTTTTTCTAATTGCCATTAATTCTGATTATTAATGAATTCTCAGAATTCTCTGGTCAACAGTATGCAAGCTGTTTCTTAAATACCTTGTGCTAGCAAAACAACTGTGAAGATTCACTCTGGGCATGTTTTTTTTGTAGATGCCATGTCTCTTCTTTTTATCAGTTTTTCATTTTTGATTGGAGTGGTGGCTCTGCAGCTAGGGATCTGCGCTGGCAATCAGAAGGTTGTCGGTTCAAATCCTGTATATGCCAGAATTGCTTCCACTTTGTTGGGCCCTTGAGCAAGGCCCTTAGCCTGCAATTACTCTGTTCTGGGTATGGCATTAACCTACGTACAAGCCCTACAAGCTGGTCTTTCAACTTGCAGGGAAAACTTGGGGGTGGTGGCAGGGCGGTCACTACAGCCACTGTAAAAAACCACGCATTGTTCTACTCCATTCAAACTAGTGTGGTGCTGAGGTGTCACCCGTTTGCACGTCTGTGCTCAGGTCCTAATTTGGGATCTTGAAGAGGTTCATTGTGTGGTGGGTGCAGTAACACCCTGTATCAGTGCATACTCCCAACCTCTCTTCACTTTTGATCACAGGATGTTAAGACACCCGGTGGATCCTATCATGTAAGTATGACACTTACAGTATATTATATGTACCTTCTGAAATTTTGATTATTAATAACCTTTTATTCTAATGTCGCTCTTGAGTACTGTGGATAGTTATCCTATTTGCAAAATTATACTCTTAACATATATTATATGGATCCAGTTCTGCTTTCCAAGTTTCACAAAAAAGAGGTGTCACATCTCAAACAAATACACACCGGCATCAGTGTCCAAAGTAATGGCAAATAGGAATTTATAATAATTACACACAAGCCTGAATACCTTCTATATGTTTGGAACACTGTTTTCATAAAACTTCTCATACAAAGAAGTGAAACATTAATCATAACACCTTTAAGCAGTCCCTAGGATTGCTACTATACACGTTTTCCCTGTGAGTTCTGCAAGCTTTGTTGTTTTGCTGGCATAATCTCCAAATATATTTGTGATTTATATCTGCATTTCACACAATATTATGTAAAAGTCTTAGGCACATACACAAAATTTTATAAAGTGAAGCAGCTTTCTAAAAATAATGATATTTAATGTATCTGAATATCAAAAATGTTAAATAAAGTGTAATAAACAGTAAAAGCTAAGTCAAATCAAAATTAAAACTGCATCAGTTATGTTAGGTTCAGTGTTGCTCAGTTATATACAAAAATTAGTTGGTAACTTTTTTGAAGCATCTTGGAGACTTTACTACTGTTCTGCGGACTTTGGCTATCTTGCTTGATTCTGTTTTGAACAGCCTTTCTGATTCTAAGATCAAGGGTCTATAGGGACCATTGTAGGCCAGACTGACATTATCAATTTTTGCTATGCCTAGAACACAAGTCTTGGGTTAAAAGCTATGGCCAGACACTCAATACCAGCTAAAAAGTCTTTTTTTCATGACATGGCTCCTCGGTTTCTGTATCTTATCTGTTAAGATGGTCGATTCCAGATGAAGTCACATCACAAAGAGACAGTACCTCCTTGATGTACCAGCTGGACATCTAAGTTTGTGCAAAGGAACATAACTCAAGGATAAGTAACACTGAGAGACATAACTTTGTACTGTTGTGGCAAAAAATTGACACCAAGAGGCTTTTTACGTGAAAATGACAATTAGGACTCAGGATAGGCAAACAGAGTTTTAAAGCTTTATTGCAATAAAACAACACAATAAATAACACAGACTCAACCCAATACGGCCAAACTGAGCTGAGCCCTGTACAGTTCAGCAATCGAAGTTTATATAACAATTTCTTATCACTCTGACCTTGCTCAATTAGCTCATTTGCTGTTTTTCTCTGACTCCCTTCTACACCTGTCCAGCCAATTTCTCGAGTTCTCATGGGAACCATCATTATCACCTGACTTTCCCTGCAGCTGGCTTCTGTTATTCTATTGTCCACTTTTTAGTTTCTGTTTTTGCTTATTTCTTTCAGACGTTCTTCTTCCATTTATGGGCTTTGCTCTCGTCACTTCCTCTTTCTTGGACTTTCCAGGTGGTTTGTCTGATACCCAAAGCTAAGCTTTAATTAAAAAGAAATATGGCATGTGCCTTTATTTAATCATTGCGTGGCAGCCCTGACTTGCATTTTTATCTACACTAAGGCAAATGCTTATATATTTGTCTATATTTATTTATGCTAATACATGAATACACTAATTTTACTTTCTATACATTACATCATCTTCCTTTTGCTATTTCTGCTCACGTGCCTACCAGAACCATTTTTCTATATTAAGTCAGTGGTATCGTTCCTCAGCTTCCTAGCCTTGAACACAGGTGTTCTCATTCCTCCTTATCCTGTCCTCGGGTAGTTTCTGTATGTCATTGTTGTCCTGTTTCTATTCTTCCTCTCTTAATACTGGTAATTTTCATTTTTTACTAGAAAATGCAATATGACTGATTTTTTTAGTTAACCATTTGCTTGACCTATCTAATTTGCTTAACATTCTAATTTATGCTTAATCTAATGTTTCAGAAGCTCTTAATTACTTGTTATGGCTATTTATGCTAATACTAGACATTAAGCCCGTTACAATCACGGGCGCTAGAACAGTAGTGCATAAACATTAGTAGGAACAGTCTATATTAATTGGCAAGGGCTGTAATATGCGTCACTGTATTGTGTGCCTTTAATTTTCTCTCTCAGTAATACTGGTTTGTATTTCTGTAAAATGCCTGTAATTTTGTATGACAGTAATACAGTGGAACCTCGGTTCACGACCATAATTCGTTCCAAAACTCTGGTCGTAACCGAAGTAATTTCCCACATAGGATTGTATGTAAATACAATGAATCCGTTCCAGACCGTATGAACTGCATGTAAATATATATTTTTTTAAGTTTTTAAGCACAAATATAGTTAATTACACCATTGAATGCACAGCGTTATAGTAAACTAAATGTAAAAACATTGAATAACACTAAGAAAACCTTGAACCGAGAAAACTAACACTAAGAGTTTGTGCTATAGCCTTACTATCCGCTCGCTAAAAACACTTTTTTTTAATGAGTTTTAAGCACAGGGAAAAAAATGAACATTTGAAAAATCCGTAATTTAATAAACAACCAAGAAAAGTAACATTGCAACAATGCACGCGCACGCCTGTGTGTGTTTGTGTCTCTCTCGCGGGCCTGCGTGTGTGTGTGTGTCTGTCTTAAGCGCGCCTCTGTGTCTGTGTGTCTCTCTCGCGTCTGTGAGTGTGTCTGTCTGTCGTGTGTGTGTTTGTGTCTCGCACACGCGCGCCTGTGTGTCTGTCTGTCTCTCTCTCTGCACAGGGAATGCACAGGAAGAGACTGAACACGTGGCGTGTGACCCCGGGCATGCGCACTTCACCAAAAGACACACACACACGGACACCTGGATGCACACAGGGGTTTTATTAAAGAGGATGCTATTTTTGCTAATATATAAATTTTTCTCTTCTATAGTATCAATTTCTAATCAAAAATGAGGGACTTATATGTGCCCAAGAAACCAATGGTAAGACCTCTGTTTCTTCCTTTAAAAACCATTGAAAAACCCAGATTTCTCTTCTCATCAAGGTTTTGGCACTTAACCTGACCACAATTTGTGCTGTATAGCAGAGACCCCCGTGCTTAAAGGGTGTGGCTGTAACAGAGGCTGAACCAATCCTATTAGTCTGAAGGGCAACTGTGCTGAACTGGAAGTGTGGAAGCTCTGTCAGTATTGGAGTTGGACAGGGTTGACATTAGCCCAAAGTTTGCAGAGAAATAGCAAGCAGAGAGAGGGCCATATACTGCAAAGCCATGTATTTTCCTTGCTAACGACTACAGCTGACTGATCACCAGCCAATCCAGCAGTTGTAATTTTGCTAGCAACAAGAGAACCTACACAGGTTGTTTGAACCTTTAAGAGAAATTGCAGTGGCACCCACAACCTGAAGATGCAACCAAGTTAACAAAGGAGACAAGCTCCTAAGATAAAGAAAGCATGTTGAAGATTCTTTCATGTGTCTGGAGAAAGCCAATCAGTAAAGGAACAAAGTATTTCTTACGTTAGGCCATACTTTAATTCTAAGAATTATCATTTGCAATTTAGTATTTAGGACAAAGCCAGCTAATGTATTTTGGTATTGGTGTAACTGTAACTAAAAGGTAGTAACCTTGTGAAGGATAAGTTCAAGCTGTTATTAAGCTTCTTCCTAAATACATTAAGAAACTACAGAGGAGTAATCTGCACCCACACACAAACAGAAACTGTGTGTGGAGGTGGTAAGACAGTGCAAACTAGCTTTCAGCAAACTGACTCCACAGTGCAGGCAACAGAAGCTTACTGACTATCTTAAGTACTTATCCATTTTGACATGAATTACAAGATCAGAATTCCTAAGTCATGTGGCTTTTTCAACTTTATCTAATCCAAGAGATTGAATTCCTACATCATTATTTTTTTTCTATAGGCAAAATAAGTCCAAGTAAGCTTGTGTAATTTTGTTTTTTTGTTGTTTGTTATTGTCTGGTGCAGCTTTAGCCACAGGAAAACACTGCTTTATACAGTTTTTTAATGCAAAAGAAACACAACCTTGGATTGCCAGATGCCAGATCAGCTGCTGTCATACCACACAAAACACTTGTCACCCATTGCTGCCAGTCTTTAAAGCCAGTTTACTCACCTGTTTTTCTGTCCTTTCTCAATCCTATGCTGACTGTGTCTGACCCTGTTCTCTTTCCAAAGCTGAATTCTCTGAAGGACGACACATACAGAAAGTTGTCTGTTTTGCTGGGTGTTTGAATAAAGGCTGTGATATTGAATAAACCTGGAGTACTTTTCCTTCAAGGATCAAAATAAAAGATCTGTTTGCTTATTCCACTAATGCCTGTCTTTTGTGCAACTCAGTAGCCTGTATGTGACAGTATATACTCACATATATACATCTTCTATTGTCCTTATGTTGTATTATTTTGTTTGTATCAATAAGAATGTTTGGCTACTTGTGAAATCAAGTATATTGCCCCATTTGGATTGCAACAAAGAATGTGAAAGTGATTAATGTAGACTGTTGATGATTTATGAACCTTGTTCTTGAAATTTATAGATCTCTTCATACTTTTGGCATCCTGGAAGGAAAATGAAACAGAGATCCTCACTAGACCTGCATTAATGTGGCACCCCCTCCTTCCTTTGTGGGCATCTTATTAGTCATTTTAATGAACAGCATTTCTGAAGGCAGAACTGATATTTAATTAACTGAATGATTAACACTTCCTCTTTCTTACGCCATAATATTTGTTGCAGAACCCCTTGTAATTCTTTTTGCTAAAACTATCCCTGTATGACCTTGGCTGTGTACTTGGTGTAATTGACCTGATGCAGAATGACTTTGGGGCCACTTGGACACCACCCTGATGCTATTGAACTGATACATTACATGATTAACTGTCTCCTGTTTGAACATGATTAACTGTCTCCTGTTTGAGCCAAACATTTCACTTACTGCCTCTATTCAGCACCCTAGGTCTTGAGTTATCGTGTGTAGGCAAGTCTCTTGGCTTTGTTTCCACTTCAAAGGAATTACGTTTTGGCAGCAACTTAAAAAGACAACTTCTGACAAGAATTCTCCAAAATATAGTGGGATATACAGTACTTAAGCTCCAGTGGTTTCTGTGATTTTGAGAGGATGTCAGTTTGATGACACATGCAGCACTTTCCACAGCTGACCACTGTGTGTCTGGTCTTCAAGCTGGCCCATTTCCATGTGCTTTTTAAGAATAGCTTTTGAAATTCCTGTCTTCCACCCATATTCTGCTTGGGAGAGACCTTGCTTATGCAGGAAGACTGTTGGTATGCTAGCTGTTGTCATAGTGCTAGATATTGATAAGTTGAAGATTATACTGTCATATTTGCCACACTTTCTTAGTTTTTTGTTTTTCGTCCAATTTGATTCCTTCTGCACAAGTTCCTGTTTTAGATAATTTATCGTACATGGGGCTATACACCAACAAAGTAGTCAGCTTTTATCTGAAAGGTGGATTGTTACTTAATATGTTACTTTCTCAAACCTTTAATTTTTTGAAAAAAGAATGTTTGGAAAACTCAGATTTGCTCTTTTCTATGGACGTGTTAATGCATAATAATTGTAAAAAATAAACATCAACCTTAAAGTTTATGAAGAAATTCTAGGGAATTTCTCTAGGGAGATACTGGGGTCTTCCCAGACTGTCTTAAGACTGCTGTAGTTAAACCCCTACTTAAGAAACATAATCTTGACCCCTCGGCTCTTGAAAATTTTAGACCCATCTCTAACTTGCCCTTCTTAAGTAAAGTTCTAGAGAAGGCAGTCATTATGCAGTTAAATGACCACCTAAATAAACATGCTATTCTTGATAAATTTCAGTCAGGTTTTAGAACAAATCACAGCACAGAAACTGCACTCGTTAAAGTAGTAAATGATTTGCGAGTGAATGCAGACAGAGGCCATTTATCTGTTCTCATCCTCTTAGATCTGAGTGCTGCATTTGACACCATTGATCACAACATTCTTAGAAATCGCCTTAGTCAATGGGTGGGCCTCTCTGGCAGTGTCTTAAATTGGTTTGAATCCTACCTGACAGGGAGAAAATATTTTGTTAGTTGTGGGAATTATAACTCGAAGACACATGATATCCAATATGGTGTTCCACAAGGCTCTATCCTGGGTCCGCTGTTATTCTCAATCTACATGCTTCCGTTAGGTCAGATTATCTCAGGGCACAACGTGAGCTACCACAGCTATGCTGATGACACACAGCTGTACTTATCAATAGCACCTGATGACCCTGATTCTATTGATTCACTAACACAATGTCTTACTGGTATCTCAGAATGGATGAATAGTAATTTTCTCAAGTTAAATAAAGAGAAAACTGAAATTTTAGTGATCAGCAATAATGGATACAATGAGGCTATTAGAAATAAACTGGATACATTAGGATTAAAAGTCAAGACGGAGGTAAAAAGCTTAGGGGTGATTGTTGACTGTAATCTGAATTTTAAATCACATATTAATCAGATCATTAGGACAGCATTTTTCACTTAAGAAACATAAGTAAAGTTAGACCTCTTTATCACTGAAAGATGCTGAGAAATTAGTTCACGCGTTTGTTTTCAGTCGACTAGATTACTGTAACGCACTCCTCTCAGGACTACCCAAAAAAGATATAAATCGTTTGCAACTAGTGCAGAATGCAGCTGCTAGAATCCTAACTAGGAAAAGAAAATCAGAACACATTACTCCAGTTTTGATGTCACTACACTGGTTACCTGTGTCATTCAGAATTGACTTTAAAATTCTGCTTATGGTTTATAAAGCCTTAAATAATCTTGCCCCATCTTATATATCGGAATGTCTGACACCTTATATTCCAAATCGTAACCTCAGATCCTCAAATGAGTGTCTCCTTAGAATTCCAAGAACAAAACTTAAAAGAAGTGGTGAGGCGGCCTTCTGCTGTTATGCACCTAAAATCTGGAATAGCCTGCCAATAGGAATTCGCCAGGCTGATACAGTAGAGCACTTTAAAACACTGCTGAAAACACATTACTTTAACATGGCCTTTTATAACTTCATTTTAATCGTAATTTAACTTAATCCTGATACTCTGTATGTTCAATTCATCATAACAACTATTCATGGTGGCTCTAAAATCGGTACTGACCCCTACTCTCTTTTCTGTTTCTTTTTCCGGTTTCTTTGTGGTGGTGGCCTGCGCCACCTCCACCTACTCAAAGCTTCATGATGCTCCAACAATGATGGACGGATTAAAAGGAAGAAGTCTACGTGACCATCATCATCATCAAGCCCTTCCGTGAGAACCCTAAATCCAAAGAGGACTGTTTCATTTATGTTAGGTAGAATGCCCAGAGGGGACTGGGCGGTATCATGGTCTGGAATCCCTACAGATTTTATTTTTCTCCAGCCGTCTGGAGTTTTTTGTTTTTCTGTCCCCTGGCCATTGAACCTTACTCTTATTCGATGTTAATGTTGATTTATTTTTTATAATTATGTCTTTCATTTTTCTATTCTTTAATATGTAAAGCACTTTGAGCTACTGTTTGTATGAAAATGTGCTATATAAATAAATGTTGTTGTTGTTGTTGTAGGGAGCCTAAGACTTTTGCACACTAATTTATGTTTCATGCAGATATTAAACTGGCATCCTGTCTGTAGTTGATTCTTTTTTGTTAGAAAGGAAAATAGGACTGGTGGCAGTGGCACAAGGTCTACAAAGCAAAGCAGAGCAATGCTGAAGTTGATTAAAGCACTGCAAACTGAAGGAACTTCAGCATGATCCGTCAACATAAGTTTGCATTTAACCCTTTCAGCCCTGACATCCTATTATTTGTACATATATATGCAGACGTTTTAGTAAAGCACAGGTATATTTGCAGCCATTGAATCGGGCATGCTACTATTAGCGCAGCAGAGACTGGCATACAGTTCGTGAAACATGGAAGTGAAAATGGACGCTTCCAGACTGGGCGCACCACTGTCAATTTATTTATTTCCTCAAGAATTTGGCAGCTATTATATAATAATAGTGATTTTTTTTTTTTTGTTTTTTCATTTTTGTGCTTCCTAAACACCCCAAAGGTAAAATATCTCAAATAATTTTGTTTAAAATTGTGTATATAAACTAAGCACAAATAATCATCACCATCATTCTCATCTGATAATAATTTGTTTATAATAAATTCTTGTTTGTTAGTTTGTTAGACTATTAAGTGGGACACCAATTTTTTTATTACAGGTGTTACGATGATATTATTATAGTTATCTATTTAGTGTCTTTTGTGACAAGTATATCATCATAGCTGTTTACAAATGCTGTATTTTCAGAGCATACAGTAAAAAGTAGGCTATTTCCACCATAATATGTGAAGTTCTTTAGGGCATCAACCCTGCATAATGTAACTGTATGTAACTGTTGTTAACATTACAGTGAATTAATTGCTATATTATTTGTTTTCTTGTCATGCCACACATATATTTTTTCCAGAATCACATTATTTCAACCTCTTGTACATATAGATTCTGTCCAAGTTAATTTTATTAAAGATTAGTGAAAGACTAAACTCTTGGGTACCCAGTACTTAAAGCTGTGCTGTGACTGAATTTCACTGAGGTAAGATCCTTAATATCCATCACAGCCCACTCCAAATACTTCCTCTTGAAACAGCACAATACACTCAGAAATATTTCTCTCATACAGTTTTCTGGTCCTTCCATTGGTATTTTCAATGAATTGTAGGCTTTTACATCATCAGTCTCAAAGTGTGGGTCCTTGTTAATTATCCCTAATTATTCCTAACAAAACTTTTTTTTCTAGAAGCAAGACATTCAGTATTCTAATTATTTTTTTTTTGTTTTCTGACCACAACAGTACATCAAAGCATACATTTGTCTCAGAGGAGCAACCATAAAAAATGAAAAGGGTATTTACATTCAGCTATACCTTTTAATGACCTAAGGGCTTTAACTTCTAGCAGTCAGTACAGTTTCTATGTAAAGGCAGCCGGATATTAAGATGGAACGTTGAGATGATCAAAATAAAAGCAGAACTGTCACCAGCTGGTGGCACCAGCACTTTTCTTCCAAGATGCAAGTTAGTCATTCACAACCTATCGAATGAAAGAAAATGAGCAGCTTTGTCTATCTTTCCTGTGTATGAAAGACAAAATCATACCCATGTGTGCTGTTTAGGAAAATATGTAACAATATGACCCGCAACACTCTGCTAGACATGTAACACAAGTTTGGCAACTCCACTTTCATCCATTTTTCTCCAGTCAAGCTATTTAAAATCGCTGTCCACCCTTTGAACACTACACTGTAGTATAGCAAGCAAGGATTCGGAGACTAACTCCATTTTTAACCATACATGACAATGGATTGACACATTATTACAAATTCTAATTCCTAACTTCTCATACTGAGACCCAAGTAAGTTTTCTCATCTGAGATTAGCCCTAAGAAAGATATTTTCTAGGGATGCAAGTGAACTGTTTTTTAGGTGATTTAGTAGTTGACTGATTTTTTTTAACTTGTTAACATCATACTCAAACACAATGAAAGCACTAAAAAGGCTTAGGTAGCCTCATCAGCCAATTGAATTTGCCTGACATACAGCCTGTAAATAAAGCAGGTTCTGAAAGGTTTGAAAATGTTTCCTCTGTAGACACAAGCATTGAGGGGGTCTTCAGACGTTATGCCCAGAAGTTGATCATTGAAATGCAATGAGGTTTTCAAATGCGTTACAGGTGCTTCTCACCAGCATGCACTCACATCCACCATGTCTAAGCCATACTATTTAAATTAATACAAAAAAACACTGCTATGGACCCCCAACTTGCTTCACCACACACTTGAAAAAATGTTCTATCGATATACAATTGCATTGACTTAGATTTTATTACTCCTTTGCTCAAATTAATATGAAATGGAAAACCTTCTGTGATTAGGAGGCTTAAGGTCTGATGCTTTATGTGAGAGTACAACTGTGCAGGACTTTACCTGTAGCTCTTTAATATATGTAATGGTTGAAAAAAAAAGCATTGTGAAGTGTAACACAGCTGTAATGGGAATTTGTCACATAACTTAAGAATATTATATGATGTATAACAATATGTTTGCTTCTTTAAGTCATATTCATGGTTTTGCTCACTGGAATTTTTTACAATTCTGGATTTTGAAATTTTGTGAAGGTTGAATTCACTTTCCTGAATAAAGCCTTTAATGCTTGACTCTGTGCTTAACTTTAGTTAAGACTGTTCCCTCAAATTTTGTCTTCAACTTGTTAACCTAATGAACCTGTTATTTGCATCTGATTTTGTTCCAATTGTTCTAGAAATGAACTTGACCCCAGAGTTAAAAACTTTATTTGGATATATTAACTCTGTTGAGGCTGAATTGTTTTGAGAAAAAAAAATCCCTTTTTTGTAAAACAGTCAAAACTCTGTACACGATAATGCAATCTAGTGTAGATAATGTTTTTTGACCATTAGAAACCTTCTACCCCTTTAAACATCCTTTAAAAAGTTCAATAAACTTAGGCCCGTTCTTCCATAGTATTTATACCTAAACTTATGAAGTAAGGTACACTGTGTATTCAGAGTAACAGAATGTTCCATGGTGCATCAACATGGTACTTCAACCCTTCTAGTATGGTTTTAGAACATAACACAATATGGAAGCAACACTTGTTCAAGTGACTAGTGAACTACAGTTAGTTGCTAGAAACCTCAACATCTTGATTGTGTTAGAGTACATTATTTGTTATGATGAGCAACTCAAATCTCCTTGACAGTCTTTCAAAATATGCTAATTCTGCTCTTGCTTGTTCCAGTTGTAGTTCAATGGCCTCAATCTTGTTTATATCATAGAGAAGCACTTAAGGATAAAATCTTACGCCACTATTATTCTGCTCCTGCTTGATCTCAATAATTACCTTAGATTAATGATGTCAAATGTAGCCTAGACAATTCCTCATCATTAAGCAAGATTAACAACTACAATGTCTATATAGCATACATGCTGAATGAATGAGAGCTCCTTTAAATTTAATTGAGCAAAAAGTAATTAATTGGTGATAAGTTAATTGCAAATAAAATTTGAATTTACAGTATAATAATATAAAGATATAACTTAATCAGTCAATCCGTATTTTAATTAGCTTCACAGAGCACATAATCACATAGTGTTTTATAAAGCAAACAAGACGACATTTCAAAGTAACAAGATAAAGTATGGTGCAATACCATGTGTGTTATAAAAAAGAACAAGGAAATAAGCTTGAAACAGAAGAGTCAAAATAGAGAATATATTTGAAGGAATAGCAGATTAAGATGCAAGATGGAAATGCAGAGTTTTGAACTGTGATTTGACCACTGACACCTAGAGAGTCTCAAATAGAGTAGGAGCATCAAAGCTAATTGAAAATGTACTAAGAATTGCATATGGAGTCTTTGTAAAAACACCAAAGCTGGTATTAGAAGATCTTGGGCTTCCGGTAAGTTAACATGGGGTAAGCAGTAACGGGTTATATAGAGGGCACCAGGTTGGTACAGTTCTTACAAATGGTAACTCACAGCTCCAGAGGTGATTGTTCTAATCTTAGCCCGGGACTGATTGTGTTGAGATTACACATTGTCCACGTGTCTGCATGCCTTTTCATTTGGGGACTCCATCCATATCCCAAAAATGTGGCTTAGATTAATTACCAACTTTGATTATGATGCAACTGAGTGTGTACTGTATACACTGCCTTTTGTCTGATGGAGTGCAACGTGTATTCTGATCATTGATTTTAAGGTAGGTTCATTTTTTGGGACTTACTGTTGCCTTTTTATGTAAATTATGTGATTTTTCTTTTTTCATGTTATGTTTAGAATATTGCTTTGCTTATTAATAACTTATATACTATATATATAGTATTTATTATGTTAATAGTTACAGGTATGTGCCCTATTCCCCTTATATGGCATTTTAGGGGGCAGGGGCACCTAAATATATTTCAATCAGAGGACTGCCCCCTGCCTAGATACTCCCAGTCAAGTTTGGGATTTAGTTTGCTATTGAAATCTTCTGTAATTTTTGGATGTGTTTTTCTTATCTTTGGCATTAGCTTTGTGGTTCACAATTTTGGTACGTGAATGGCTTTGTTTGCTGTGGATGGCCCTTCAGGTATCCCTTTTTGCCTTTATTTTTGTTCTTTTTTCACTCATTGTCTGTTTATGTTTGTCTTTTTTTATTAACTAAAAATCTCTAATTGTAAAGGAACTTTTTTGATTTATCTTTGAACCAGAGGTTTACATTTTCTCTCATTCTTCTAACTTTAAAAAATATAGTCCCATTTTTGGTTTTGTGCAGGATGTAATTCTGCCCTTTGAGCTTGTGGAGTACTGGTCTGGGTTCTGTGGTCATTTTGAGTCATTCACCCCTTTCTCTCTTTGTGTTTCTAGATTCACAATATAGATAAGTCCTAGAACTTGTGACCCTGTGTTGTGATGTAAGATTTTGCAAATAACTTAATAAATGTTTTGTATGTCTTTATTTGTAATTTAGGCAAAGCAATGTCATTTAGTGTTACTTTGGTGAGAGGCATTCATGTTTGCCCCCCCCTTTTACGACTGAGTCTCTTTGAATTTTATGACAGAGTTGGGGGAGGATGAGTATTTCTCTGCTAAGGTCTTTCAACCCCTGCGAGGAAGCCAGGATGTTTAACATATGGTTTGAGGGCAGGTGTTAAGATGTTCTATTTCACCCATTGGTCTGAGGTATGGCTGTTTAGAATTGGCTTGTCTCAGAGGCCTTTAAGTACCATGATGTCCTATTGGCTGTAGGAGTTGGACAGAAAACCCATAAATTTGCTTGCACAACCACATTGTCTCTCTTGCTTGCTAACCCACATATGATGAAGAAGCATCACAGTTACTAACATCTGATGAAGAAGACAACACAATGGAGAGCACAGCTTGGCAGCCATATTGGACAGGCAAGTTGGCTGAAAGCTGAGCACCAATGATGCCTTAACTAGACATTTTAAGTAACTACAAGTCTGTGTGCCACCTAAGCTAAACATCACCATTTAATCAGGTTTTATGGTTGCCAATATTCAAATGTACTTTGCATTTTGTTATTATTTATGAATATTATCAGTAATGCATTGTTTTATGTGTAACTTAACTCTTGCTTGATTTTTTACTACATCTAATTGCCTGAGGTTATAGCTATAGAAGGGAAGGTGGGGATAAATTATATAGAATAATACCTTATAAACAGTGGTAAGTCTGTGAGATTAGGCATTCTAAGGCTACATGTTAATAATACAATAGGGGAAAGTAGAGCAATATATATTACTCTACCAAGATAAAACACCCTGAAATGGATTAAATATGTTTAAAAATAGATGAATGTATGAAATTAAAAACATTTTAAGTCTGTAGTGGAGTTTGAAATATATTACGATATCTTTCAAAAAGTCAGTATAGTCAAACCATTTTAGTTGGACATTCATTATGTCTGCTCCAATTCAGGACTCTGTTAGTGTTTTTTGAACTTGCTGTTATGATTCTGAGATTTCCTAACATTTTGAACTTGATTTTTTAAACTTTTTTTGTGAATTTTGTATTTTTTTTTTATTTTCAAACCATTTTGCTGCCATTTTGGGTATCTTTCCTGGCAGCAAATTGCCTCTGGCAAAGGTACTGCATTCCTACCAAGGGACAACACAAACTCTTGTAACATCACAGCTTAGTCAGCATATAAAATGGCAGTGCATAGCTCATGATGTTCAAGTTTGTGGATGAATATTCAGAAATGTCTTGTAGCTAGAAATAAAATTACTTTATTAAATTAGTACTTTGGCCGTTGGTATTATGATGGTGAATTTTGGTTTATGCTTTGGGCTTTTGAAAATGGTCTGATTGACTTTCTGGTTTTGACTCTCCTTTGTTGGTTTGTTTATGAGTTCTCTCATTCATCTCCTGATCTTTTCTAATATTTCCCTTTGCCAAGCCAGTTTTCACCTTGAAAGAATTGAAAAATTAATTGTACAGATCAACCCATTAATACAATTTTTTGAGACTCACAGAGTAACAAATAATATGAAAATGTGTTTAATTTAAAAAGTTTTGGTTTAATTATATCCATTTTTGTGACCCACAAAATGGATGCAATTCTGGCTATTTTAAAGAGTTTCTTGATTCATAGTTCCTTGCTCCTTTGGGTCTTATCTTGGTATCTAAGCTTTGCCTTTTCACAGAGGAACTGAACCTTCTTCATTACTTTTCGGTATCTCTGTGAAATATAATTACTTACGGCATTCAAAACCTAAATACAAAGGCCATTTGTAAATCAATTCTAATGATGCATTTGTCTGAATTTGTCAGTGTTATCACCAAAGGAGCTAAGAGTTAAGTTACATCATCCTGAGTAATGTTTATTATCTCTGGAAAAGAAATGGTTCACTCTGTACTCATATTGCAATGAATGTTAAAATGATGTTAACTTAACCAAAGGATATCCAAACAAGTAAACTTCAATTACCATGTTGGATTTATTGACATAAAAAGATGGACTTACTCTATTTCAATGTCAATGCCTTTACATGTAAGTATGCAGTACAACTGAGCATATCTGGAGCCTCGTGTATAACACCTTGCGTAGAATTCACAATAACATGGCACATGGGCAAATCTAGAAATGTGCATACACACAAAAAATTCAGATGCATAAAATTAAACTGTGCGGAAGCAAAGTTCTGCACACTTTCAGTTTATAAATCCCAATGTGAATTTTAACCCCAATGCACAACCTACAGCTCCACCCTGACTCCTCCCCAATTTCACCCATTTGAATATGCAAATCAATATAAATAGCCCCATCCATTCAGTGTTTTGTTAAAAGGTAAAAGTAAAAACAAATGTAAAAAAGAAGAGTTACAGTGAATGTGAAGTGGAGGTCTTGCTCAGTAAAGTGAATGCAAAGAAAAACTTACTATTGGGTGGCTTAAGCAGTGGTATAAGCAACAAAAGAGAACTGATGTAGTGGCACAACATAGTGGAGGCAATCAAAAGTTCAAGTTCAGAAAGTCACCCAGTGCCCATAATAAAAAAGAAGTGGTCAAATATCTAACTCAACATGAAAAGGTGAGTCGCAGCCCACCATCCGAGTGTCAGCATCACCGAAGGAAGTAGTGGAGTTCCGGGGCTCGCACCATTTGAGCAACAAGCTGGTGCAATTATTGGCGAGACAAATATATCTTGCCACAAACATTAATAAGACACATTTTCGCATCACAGATAATTTTCACATTAATAGAGTGGAATTGCTTTCTATTTGCATAAACAAATTAATTCTTTAAGGTTGCCTTTATAGCAATGTGCGTGCAGTCAATCGATCTGATTACATTTAAAAAAAAACGGACGTTGTTACGAATTTTGTGTGTATTCACCGTTTATATAGGGTGGTCCAGATCTAATTATGTGATTTTCATTACGCTATAACATATTAAGTTTATTTTGTTGCCAATAGATGGTAGCACCTGCCCTGCATTCCAAAATGTTCAGTCGAACAGTGGGTGCGATGTGTTTGCCTTTTCATAATTGCATAATTAGTTCTGGACCTCCGTGTACATGAGAACCCTGATCATATCTTACTCTCACCAACATGTGATTGACAGGAGTAGCTCTCTTATTAAAGCCAGACGTTCTTATGTGTGTTTGGTAAGGTTGTTGATTCTTGTACGTAATTTTTACATATATTTTTGTTTTATATATACATACATATTTTTTTTTCTTGAACTTTTCTTGAATTCCAGTAAAGTTTTAATTTCCATTTTTGGGACAAATAAAGTATATGTATTTATCTATGCATCTTTTTAAACAAAATGTTAATTTCTAAATTGTGCAATTGACATTTTTCAAATATGTATCTATAGACAGGATTAGAACTTTTTAATAAAATGACACAGAAGCAGTGTTACTGTTATTAAAATCACAAAACTTAAATAAACTAAAGTAGACTATGGATATATACAACATCCTTTCAAAATATTTTTTGAATATTATGATTATACTATTATTCTTAAATTGTTTTGGCTTTGATAAAAACATTATGTAACTAAAAAGTACTATTATAATTAGGGTAGTATGAACTAAAAATACATTGATCCATTTTCCAAATTTGGTTCATCCATTACAAGGTTAAAAGCAGTTGAAGACTCGCTCTGCATTATCAGGAAGAAGGCAGGATATAAACTTCATTGAGGTCAGAGTCATCTGCAGGACACATTCATACATACAGTAATCCCTCGCTATATCGCGCTTTGACTTTCGCGGTTTCGCTCTATCGCGGATTTTATATGAAAGCATAACTAAATATATAATAGCGGATTTTTCGCTGCTTCGCGGGTTCTGCGGACAATGTGTCTTTTTACTTCCTGTACATGCTTCCTCAGTTGGTTTGCCCAGTTGATTTCATACAAGGGACGCTATTGGCGGATGACTGAGAAGCTAACCAATCAGAGCACGCAGTTAAGTTCTCCTGACTGACAAGCTAACCAATCAGAGCAGCAGTTAAGTTCCTGCCTGCTGAGTGCAGTGTTAACCAGGAAGTCTCGTCTCGCTCATTCAGCATCAACGTGTTTCTCTGTGTAAAGAGTTGTGCTCTTTTGTGTTTATCTTTGTGCATAGCCAAGCCCTTCATTATGGCTCCAAAAAGATCTGCTACTGCTTCAGGGGCCGTGCCCAAGCAAAGCGGAAGATGTTAACGATTGCCGAAAAGGTAAGCGTTTTGGATTTGTTGAAGGCTACGATTCTTTTTATTTAAAAAGTAGGAAAGGAATATAAGATCTACGGCCGCAGTGTCCTTTTAACCAGGGTGCAAAACAAGTTGTAAGTGGATGTAATAAGGCAGTAGTCTGGATGGAATCTGCTTTAGGGATTTGGATTGAAGACTGCCAGAAGAAGAACAATGGCAGTGCTACACAATCGCCTGAAGTGGCTCCTTTAAGGGCTGTAACGCTATCCTTTGTTGTGCAGTAAAATAAAACTCATTGTTATCGGACAAGTCATCGTGTCATTGTTGGTGAGTAACCATAATTAATTTTCTACTTACAGTACTTAGTACATGTACGTACGTTTAGTGTCACTGTACACACACATTTACTGTATACTATTTTTGTTGCATTGTATGTATTTATTGCTGGTGGCATGTCTATCGTAATGGCTGTAACGTGATATCGGAGACACTCAATATCTTTAAAATAATATTTAGGTTTTACTGTATATAAACAGTGTGTTTATATACATAATTTCAATGAATCTTACCTAATATCTAAGAGAATACAAAGGGATTATGCTGTATAACTCTGCGGGGAATATTTATAAACAGTGTGGGAGAGTTTATAAGGGCTTAAAATATATAAAAATAACCATAGAAACATATGGTTTCTACTTCGCGGATTTTCACCTATCGCGGGGGGGGGTCTGGAACGCAACCCGCGATCGAGGAGGGATTACTGTAATTCATACTTATTTTATTTTGACTACTTGCAGTCACCAAATAACTTAATACACATCTTTGAAATGTACAAAGAAACTAGATTACCTGAATAAAAGCTCATATGAATACATGGACCATGTGCAAACTCAACAGTGTCAATAAAGCAGTTTTGCTGTTCCTTCTGTTTTATTTATAAGATGCTGGGTCTATTGTACTGTATATTATTGGTAGTTTAATACAGATGTGCTTTGCAGGACTGACTAAAACAAGAGGGACATATAGGGATGTTCTGACACAAGTGTCTTTCCAAAACTTGTGCTGTTGCTTAGCATGAAATTGCTTCAGTATTATATAAAGTAAAACAATATTTTTCCATCAGCTGAGTACATAAAATATCAAACAAAAATTTATATTTTCCTACATAATTTAAAATTTTCAACCATAATAACATATTTCATTTAATATGTATGTACTGTAAATGTATAATGGTGTGCCTGGTTGATTATAAACAAATCCACATCAGCAGTCAGCACAGATTGTTTTAGTCCAATGTGATCAGTTTTTGCACACAAAATGGAGGCACTTTATTCACTTCAGTATTTTTGTATGTGCATCTCCTCACCTGTCACTGCCTCTGCGCTTAATTTGTCTCTATCTTCTTGACCATCTCTTGTGTCACCTTTCACAGAGGGGTTTATATTATGGTATGGAGCAGACTTGTGTTTTTGGCAGGTAGCTTATTTTCCATGGAAAGTGAAAATATTGTCAGCAGGAATATTTCTCCCCTTCTTAGTGAAAGCCTCAATGAAGTTTAGGGAAGTTTAATATACTATGTAGTGTATCTGTTATTTACTGTACATCACTAGCTATACAAAATGTTGTGCTAGTTTTGTCAACTTTGCTTTAGGGCATGAACATTTCATAGAAAAACTGCTTACCAATGTTCTATTCTGCCTTGGCTTACAACATATGATACAGTTCTGCACAATATGTGCCAAATGTGTGATATAGTTGCATAGTTTGGGGAAAAAATGTATGATACAAGTACATCTACCATCAAATTATGGTGTGTATGTGAATTCTCAGAAGAATCATACAGCACACTTTATGTCAGGACAATCAAAAAGGCCACACTTGACCAAACAAGGAGTCTAAAAAATCTAAAATGCTGTTAAACTCATTCTTTTATATTGTGCTTTGGTGTCTGCTCATATAAGAATTACAGAAACAAAGCAATAGTTACTAGTGATGGGTTGTTCTTGAATGATTCGTTCATTTTGAACGAATCTTTAATGTGACTCGGGAAGAACGAGTCGTCTCGTGGGAGTGATTCGTTCAGTCGCGCATGCGCATTTGCGCAACTTCCTATAGTTTCTGTATTGGAATTGATTCACCTGTTTCGAGTCTTCGGGTTTTTCGAGTCATTCGTTCATCACGTGACAGCCCCATAAGCTTAACCAACTCAGTCTGAGCCAGAAACAGAATTGATTAGTTCATCTCGCGAGTCTTCGGGTTTGAGTCGTTCGTTCATCACATGACAGCCCCATAAGCTTAACCTATGCAGTCTGAGCCAGAAAGAGAATTGAACGAAATGACTCCAAAAATGATTCGTTCATTTGGCTGAATGAGACTCAAAGGTCCGAGTCGGTAAAATGATCCGAACTTCCCATCACTAATAGTTACATCTTGCTAAAAGGTGAACCACTGATAACTTATCTGTGGTTATGTAGTTATGTACGTAGCTATTGCAATAATATACTAACCAAAAAGTCTCAGTCACTTATCTTATATCTTCTACAAGCCCATATTCACTTGTAACTTAAACTTGGACAATCTTTTAACCACTGTACTATAAAAGTAGATGCTCAACGGTGCTTTTTGTTGTTTGTATTGTAGATGTCACATGGGCTGGATGGGCATCCTGGCTGGGAAAGAAACAAGAAGCAGACCTGGAAGGAAGGATACGAAAAGATGAACGAACAGCCCATGTAAAAGAAAAGATATCACTGGGGAGTTTTCATTCCCCCAGCATGCTAGATGGCAGAAGTCCTGGATATCTGTGCCCAATGCAAAGCCAGCAGGGCATGCCAGGAAATGTAGTGCAGCAGGGCTGCCCTGCTGGGGTCACTGGGTGCCATGAGAAGATGCTGCAGGGAGACAAGCTCCCTTTTATAATGGATTTCCGTGTGACCTGGAAGTGCTTCCATTGGGCAATCACCCTGGTACCGGAAGTACACCGGGGTCTGTAATAAATGGGATTGCACTCCCTTATCCAGGCAAGTCAGAGCTGGGAGGTAGAGAGGTAACACTTGATTGGAGGAGGGTAGTGCGATGGGTCAGAGAATTATTGGAGAGAGAGAGAAACCTGTATTTTGTTCTTATTGTAACATATTTTGAGGTAATTTAATTACTAAACAACCTTTATTTGATCCCAGCTCTGTGCTTCTGTGTTCGTATTGGGGTTTAGGCTTGCTGATACACAGTATGTATCCCAATATCCATCAGCCAATTTGCATATAACTCATCAAAAGATTCATCTGCTTACTTTGTGGAAAATGCTTTTTTATCTTTAATAGCTTTTCTGTCCACTTACAGTTGCATTTTATTTAAATACTCCTATATTCTTATATTAACACATCACACAGATTAAATATTGTCTTATTACCACATAGTGTATAAGGCATTATTTTAACCTCAATACAGAAGTACTAAAATCATATGATTTTTTTTTGTTTCTAATAAATGGTTCCTCATTCACAGTCAAATCACACATTTCATCAGTCATTTCAGATTCAGCTATACTACAGCCATGGTCTAGGATGTGTGTCAGCAGCTTCATGTAGGACAAACAAAGAAAGCCCTTTATTTATTATCCTATTTGCATACACTGTTGTGCCCACCCTGCCTGTTTAAACATTGTAAGTGGATCTCTTTCAAGCTTCATTCACAACTTGCTCTATCCACCACACCATTTTCACATGCTCTCCTTTCCCCACATCAGATTGGTGCTGGCTGTATACTTTGTATGAAAACATTGTGATGCTGTTTCAAGTGGATTTATAAGAATGTTTTGTTTAACTAAAATCACTTTAGCTCTGATGGTTTTTCATAATTTGCTATTTTTTTTATCATACATAGTGAAAAAAATGTTAGTGGTTATAAGTGTGACCAGTTTTCAGTGATTATTTTCTAGTTGGGCACAGGAGGGTCCTTAGGTATCCTAGCTTTGGAAATGCAGCTGGAGAAAGTGTGGCAGATGGTGTTACTACTGACCTCAGGTGAGTGGTGTGAGGCAGAGGTGGTGGCAGGCTTGCCACAAGGCAGCTGGGAGCATGTGGAGCCACAAAAGATCAGAACAGCATTGTAGAGAGGCCAAGAGGCAGACAGTAGGTTTGACTGCAATGGCATCAATAATCCTTTTAAGGGTCAACTGCCAGCAATGTTGCCAGAGTACTAATTTCATTGCTGTGTCTCATTCACCCCAGAGTTACTACATTATCAATAGGATGCAGAAATCAGACCCAGAAACCCTAGAGCTGAGTTTACTGTCTTATAAACAAATGCATTGTTTTGGGGGATATTAAATAATATTTTCTTCCTGAATACATTAGACATTCTTTAATATGATGATATGCTTGATTGGCTGGTAGATGTGATGACTCAAATAAAATCATTTTGACAATCTTAATTTGTACATAGGGCAAGATGAACTGAATAAATTAAAAATAATACACAAAGTTTTTAAATAAAACATCTTGAAATGTGTGTCACTGGAGGAAAAGAAACTGAGGGTGATTTTTTTTATCAATTAAGGAAACTTGAGCAAGTAAAGGCTGATAAAGGCTTAAAGGATGCAAAAGTCTGATTCGGCATTAAGCCTAATAACACAATGATTCATACTAAGAAATGTAATATGTGCCCTTTTAATAAGGAACACACTGATTTTAGAAACTTGCATAATGGGATTTTAAATGGCATGGTTTCTAATTACTAATTTCAAATGCAAAAGTTTATTCACCTTTTCTCCAATCATGAAATTAAGACAACCAATAAGCATTACTAAGGAGTTAGGCAAAGATAAGGTTTTGTATGAAAAATTTTATGCCTAGTTTAATGTCTGCTTTATGTAACCATTTACATTTAATGTCTACATCTGTGGCTTCTAGTCCTGAACTTTAAAAGTCAGTGTCTGCGCGTTTTCAATGTAACACATTCATTAGGTCAGATTGGACTCTCTGCATTTAATTAAGAACATAAGATTTTTAGGTAGAGGAATATAGGGGCCTTCACCTTACAAGCTAACATGCTCTAGAAATTAAATGTTAATTTTGCTATTCCTGGTGCAGCCTTCATAAGAAAATGATGGGGGGTGGTGAGCTGTGATAAAGAGGATTTCAGTACTTGCACCTTTTCAAGGAAACGCCTTTGAGAGCGCCTGAATAACAGATGTCTTATTTACAGGGACGGATGAGATCCACAGGTGCTATGTATTTTATTCTTTTTAATTTTTAGGCATACCCTGGCAAAGTGTTGCCTTATGATTGTCTTGAATTTAGCCTTGCTTACATTCTTATTGGGCAGCTTCTAATTTTCAGAAAAACAAATAAATACATTTCTTAAAAACCATGAGATGCTGTAACAACTTAGCTCTTAGCTAATTAAATACTTTGATGGATTGAAACATATCCTCTTGTTTGAGAAATTTGGAGTTTGCCATATAAGTATGTTTGTTATAATCATTGCAAAATTGCAAATTGCAAACAGTTTTACCTGATATAGAAATATGCTTAGCGAAAGATGCAGAGACTTGATTACATATCAAAATCTGCAAATTGTCCCAATTTTACAATAATTTTATTAGCACGAAGAGTCACTTCATAAAATATAGCTTAGTGTGGACTGTTATTTGGAGGATGAAAGTGTTGCTAAGCTGCACATCGTTGCCACTTCAGCATGGCTTTAGAAAAGTGCAGTAAAGTCTTTTAGCATGTCTTAACATTGAAGGCTTCAGCAGGGTGTAGTAGGTATCAAGATAGCACACAAGTGTGTATGTGGTGTTTATATTTGTAATTTTATTTTCAATGTAATCTTTTATAAAAAAAAAATGCTAGTTTGCAATTCTTTTCAACAGATTGTCCTTAACTTAAAGGTACTGACAAAAATATGAAGACTTGGATGCTTTGGGAGAAACTGATATGGCTGTACCTTGGACTGAGAACAGAGACAAACTGGGAAAGCTTCCAGTTATTTATTAGCACCGGAGTACCTGTACCAACTAGCTATGTACCTAGTTAAAACAACTGTATTAACCCATTAGCTGAGAATAAACAATGTGACCTCCAGGGGGTGCCACTGAGCACCCAAACCCCAGACACAATCACACCAAGACAGTCCTGGGTGCAAATAAATATTTTTTATTCTCAAATGCCTCTATTACAGTCCACACCACAATCCTCACCTCACAATAACTCCTACTTCTCCGGTGGCCTCATGTATAAAATGTTGCATACGAACATTTCCACATTCAATTCGCGATGTATAAAACGGGTGGCACCCAGCATCAAAGCAGTGCTACTGTTCCAGTGTGGTTTCCCTTTCTTTTTTAGATCCACATCTCTGACGCGGCTTTATAAATACACTGGATTAACCGCATATTATTTATTAGCTCAATGCATCTGATTGTAATTAACCTGTAACAATATAATGGTCCACATAATGGTCCAACTATTCTAAATACCTAGCTGCTTTAGCGTTGTTACTCTCACTGCACCTTCTTCTTCTTCTTTCAGCTGCTCCCGTTAGGGGTTGCCACAGCGGATCATCTTCTTCCATATTACTCTCACTGCACCACTCAGAGTATTTATATCACTGTATCTGAGTGGGGAATCACAGCTCTGCAGCAGCTGATCAGAAAATGAATTATCGGCATCTAGCACACACTGCCTCAGCCATGCTGTCTATTGAACTGCTCTCATACGGCAAATGCTTCAGAGCCTTTTCTGTGCTGACCTCGCGGTTCAGAAACAGTTTCATCCCAAGAACTATAAATGCACTCAATCAGTCCATCAATTGCTCCTTGTAGAACACTTTGTACTTCTAAGTACAATTTTTTCACTGTAAACTTGCAATACAGTTATAATATTGCACAACCTGAGCCACTTTATAAAGGGCGTATTTACATATGATGACGATATCATTTTTAAGATGAAATGCAGCAAAATGTGTTTATTATATTATACAGATAAAACTTTAACTTCATTTAAATAATCTATATTGTTAATAATTAAACATGTGAGGACACGGTGCCGCAGCACCAGCAAGGAGCTGGCATTCCGTTCACGGATTGTACCTGCCTCGTGCTGTATTCTTGCTGGTGCTGGCGCCACAAGGGAATGATAGATGGATGGAATAATTAAATATGTACTACGAAGATATTTCAATGTTCCTTAAAAGTTTTGAAGAATCGGCGTTCTAAGCTTACAGATGGCTTAACGTCTATTATAGAGCTGATTGTGTGGCGATTGGTTACCTGGAGTAAGAAAAGGAAGGACAGGAATTGGAGGTTAGTAAGTTTGAAAGAGACAGTACTACTGCAATAAATTATTTCATCGAAGGTCGCACACAGCACAGCAAGCATCGTGCGTGAGGCATGAACAAGCACTGCGCCATCATGTTCCCATGTTTAATGACATGCTTTAACTCCTATCATCATGAAAATGATATCAAGTATACATCTCAGTATTTTAATTATTCAGAGAGCTGTAATATCATGAATTTAATGGATTCTGTGTCCTGTCGGAGGAAGAGAAAGCCCGTTTAAGAAGCACGTAGTGATTCACACACATAGAGCACATAGAAGATCAAATACAAAACAAAGCATTTAACGTGCTACTTTAGTTACGATGGGATTTGATAAACTAGTAAATAAAACAATTTTAAAATGAACTTTATGATGTTCTACTTTAATGACAAAATAAACTATGTGATTAAAGTGGAAATTTAGAGATTAAAGTTGACATTTCATGCTTTTTTCCTACTGTGCGACTTGGTGAACTTGAGCTTTCAAGTTTCTCCGACACTCTATGTCACTCGATCAACTTCCTTTTGTTGTTTATACCACTGTTTAAACCAACAAATAGTACGTTTTTCCTTTCCTCCACTTGGTATTTGCTGAAATTCTTCTATTTCCCACCGTACTTTTGCCACATGTGTCACTTTTCACGCTGACCAGGATTTATGTAGCGGAAGAAACGTGGAAGTTGGCGTTCGCACATATTTATTCATCTGGATTTTTTTGTGCGTACGCACATTTCCGCTTTTGTCTGTATGCCATGTTATAGTGTGAATTCTTCGCACGCTGTTATGCAATGGGGCCCCGGCTGAGCTTTACTCTCTTCCTCCTGCATACGACTCAACTAGAGAAGGCCAGAAAGCTTCCTTTTTACTTCTGGTGCCAAAGCAGTTTTTCCAGCAGTGCCCTCTGGCAGCATTACAGGACCACTACATGTTTGTCCCTAAGGACTACGAATCCCACTGATCCCTGCAGGTGTCCATACTGAGTCTACGCCACCGGATTACTGCCATCTGTTGTACTGGGGCAGAAACTGTTCTTGACAATCAACCTACCCCGCTCCATCCATTAATCTGTCACTCCAACTGGGATAATAATCCGTCCCCATCCCAGCTGGGTTATACTTCCACTCATGTTGTCCTTCCGTTATGGCTTCCAGGGCAGACAAGAACCCACCTTCCTTCCCATTTGGGATGCCAATTCATCCATCATAGCGCTTACACCAATCATACTATATTTCTTGTTAAACAACTCAGTCCTGTCTTAATGGATTGAGCAATGTGACCTACTCACCTTCCACAGCCTATTACATTATGCTTGGGACAAGATCCAAACCCTCCGCTATTATTTTCACTAGGAAGTCTTTATTTGAACTTTGCACATAATTTGTTGATGCATTTATCAAAGACTTTGTCTCCTTATATTTGTGATTTTACCTTTCATACTTGGCTACACTGGGCACTTGGTCTTCAAAACTAGTCTGATGAATCTTGATTTCTTGCGGTGATACATAAATGACAAGGATTAGAATTTAAAGTTAACTACATGCATCCATCCAGTTAATTCAACAAATCTGTTTCCATAACTAGGCATCACATATTGTTTCTTTCAAATGAGGCTTTATTTGTCATGTTGCAATTGAGAGAACATGCCGACTCCTCCACAGTTGCACATGAGTCAGGACAGGCCAGGTAATGAATGCAGAACTGTAAACATTAGAGGCAGTAGTATTAACCACTCTACCACTACCTCATGTTAAGGAATTATTTCATTTTTAAAGTTATATAAAATTTATCTTATTTCAGAAAGTTTCTATTTTATTTATATGGATTCTGACAGCCAATCTCATTTCAAAGGAAAACTTTATTAGTTGTGGTTTCCACTTTTCCTAGACAAACTAACTTAATATACTGCATAAAATCTTAATTCAGTCTAAAAAATATAGTCTTTGAAAATTAAAAATTCATGAAGGTATGTCATTCTTTGCCAAAACTCATACATTCCAGCAAAGAAGATGAAAGTATATTAGGAACTAGTAAAGGTGTAATTTGCAAGAAGCAATGAACTGGAGACTGGTAACCAAGAGGGAAGCCCACACAAACAGAAGACGGTGATTCCCAGGTAGTGGAAGGCTGGTTGCATTAAATTACATGCTTTGCTTCCAAGTTGTTTTATTTCTGTTTTTATTTTATCCAGTCACTCATTTTTTTCTAAATCAATCTTTGAAGCACTGGGCATAGGGCAAGAACCAACCTTGCCAGAATACTAACACTTTATTTTAATTCATTTTTATGAATTGTTACAATAGTTTTTTGTTAAATTTTATATACATATATATATATATATATATATATATATATATATATATATATATATATATATATTTTTTTTTTTTATTATTTACATTTTTTTTGGCTCCTAGTTTTCTGAGTTTGATCGATTAATCACACTGTTGCATTTTAGTTCCACAGTGCTGTTTGACTGCTTCCATTTATATGAAATATTCTGATCAAGCACTGCTGTTACCTGGTGAGAACTACGAATGAGGCCTTGCTGGCCTGTTCTAATGGGGCCCTAGAATCCATGATACATTATTCATCAGCTAAAGTAATCTGAGTTAAGGTTTAGCAGTTGATTAAGTGAGTAACTGAGTAAGAATACAGAAGAGACTCCTCAACTCCTGTCATGTTTCCTAAATCTAACTTTTCCCAGTAGTTCTAGCATCATTCATTTTAGTATTGCCTATGTGCTTATTGTATTATATAATGCACTTCAAATTTTATCAACAGCATCATTTAAACTTTAAAAAGTGTGTTAAAGATGTAAGTTTAAGATGTTTATTACAGAGAACATATAATGAATGGCACCAAAACCTGTCATTTAACGGGTGATTTCATTATATTATTCGTAATTTGATTTTGCACTTACTGTGCCTAAAACCAGTTTACATTTTCTTTATATCCATATTCAAATGCAGTGTTTCCAAACCCATACATTGCAACTGAAATGGGTTGTCAGCTAAAGTTAATATAACTAAATAAATAAAATCAGCCATTGATATAATGTTTTAGAGGGCTACTAATTGCAAATTTTCTGTTTTTGTTCTCAGAATGAATTTATGAGTTAAGCAGAAAAGTAAAAAGAACAAAGAAAATATTTAGGACTTTGACCTGAACCTCAACTATGGTTAAAACAGTAAAACAGTTTTATGAAGGCCCTTTGCCATACTGCAGTATTGAGCTTTAGTTAATCTGGTCAAAGTGCCAGGCTAAATGAAGCTGAAATGAATTAGTGAACATGTGGTAATTTTATGCTTTTGATTGTCTGTCTATCATAATAAAAAAAATCCTGGGATAAGACAAGACTTTTTAGCCTGGGACGAGACATGACTATTTCAGAGAGATATTTTCAAGTGCTGCGAGACAAGACTTTGTGCCAAGAGATTTAATCATGCCCAGGGCCGGAAATAAAAGACAAAGAGTAGATGACAAAGTAGAACGTCGTGAAGAATTCAAAAACATTGGTTTGATACACATGCAAAGCAGGTTAGAGATAATGAAAGTACTAAAATTTGAAAGTCTCAAAAAAATGATAGTATAGATCGCATTAGTTCAAACAAATGGAAATAATTACTTGGTGAAATAACAAAACAGTGAAAAGAGATTTAATATATTGTTCTGATTTAAACTTTAAGTTGGAGACTTGCAGGTCGTCTTATTTGTGTTGCCATCAGGGAAAAGTAGCGTTTCTTCCCAATGAAGAGGTGTATCTATGAGAATTAAAATATTTGTTGTTTGGTGAAAGTGAAATCCACATACATGAGCAGCAGAGATGCGAAGTGACTCACATGTAGCACAGGCCAGGAGGATTGGCGAGAGAAGCGAGCATGGGGCAAAGCCCCCTAGTTTTATAAAAAATCAATCGATCTTTCTTAATTTTCTTACATCCTGTCAGAGAGAGAGAACAAAATACTTAATCCAATCAAATTCTTTAATAAAGCTGAACTAATTTATATGAAGTGTTTATATACTTTTTAATAATGTTCAAAAATAGAACTGGCGACTTGCTGAAATTAAAAGACTTGCCTTTCCCTTACAGATTAACAATATCCTTGTGCTACCCTGCCATAAGTGAGGTATGTACATATGTGCAATAACGGGATGAGATGGCTTGTCTCATTATTCAAAAGTGTGATTAAAGAATTCACAAGAGCCTGCAGCTCATTGACATTACATTTAGCATTCTGAATACTGACAATGCTGTTTAATTCCAATTAACATTTGTTGGTACTCCTCCATGAAAACAGAAGAACCCACAATTGACCCTGAAATAGCTTGAAACTGATTAAGCAATTGGCACCCATCATTTTTATTCTGTATTTAACAAAAATCAGACTTTGCTTTAGAGTTTTGATTCAACAGAATATTTCAAATAATAACAGAAATGAAAACTAGCAAAATTTGTTGCCTAGCCTTTAGATGCTGGGGCAGACGGCCAAGGCCCAGGATATCTCCACACTGGGAGGATTGGGGGAGCAAGCGTGGCCAAAGCATCACCTCCCTGGAGCGCTAGATGGCAGCCCCCCTGGGTTACAGCAATGCTTAGGACTCCTGCAGGGCTCCATGGGAGTTGGTAGTGCTACAACAACTGCTAAGCCGTCATGGGCAGTTGTTCCGCCACACCCAGAAGTGCTACTGGAAATGCGCCATCAAACACCTGGAGCACTTCCGGGTGCCTTATATAAGTGGCCAGAAGACACTACTCGGTGAGCCAGAGTCGGGTGGAGGGAGATAAAGCTTGCCAGGAGGAGTGGAGGAGAAGAGAAGAGAGAAAGTTAAAGAAAAGGAGAAAAATTGTGTATTGTTCTGTGCTTGAGACTGTGTTATACTTGTGGGGAACTGGGAAGGTGTTTCCCACAAGGGAAAGAGAAAACAAAAATCCCTGTGTGCTTTGGAGTTGTGCCTCTGTGTCTGTCTGTGCTGGCTTGGGGCAGCTGTGTCCACCTTGGATGTCCACATTGCAATCACTGCAAACAAGCAATTCATGTAGCTCTCAATGTAACTTCTGCACCTGTCGACAGGGAGTTTGGCCCACTCTTCCTGAGCAAACTGCACCAGCTGTGTCAGGTTTGAAGGGTGTCTTCTTCAGATTGTATGTTTCAGATCATTCCATAGATGTTAAATAGGATTCAAATCAGGGCTCATAGAGGACCAATTCAAAATAGTCTGATGTTTTGTTCTAAGTTGTTCTTGGGTGCTTTTAGCTGTGCATTTAGGGTCATTATCCTGTTGGAGGATCCATGACCTATGACTAAGATGGGGCTTTGTGACACTGAATAGTACGTTTGCTCCAGACACTTCTATGTCTTGGTAGTCTTGAGATTTCATTGTTCCCTGCACTGACTCGAGGCACTCCATGCTAGATGCTGCAAAGCAGCCCAAAAACATAACTGAGCTGCCTCCATTTTTCACAGTAGGTGTGATGTTCTGATTTTTAAATCTGTGTACATAGAGCTAATGGAACTTGCCAAAAACCACCAGATTTCTGTCATTCCATTGATGGCTTGTCAATATATGTTTTAGCAAATTCCAGGGTGGCAGTTTTACAGTATGTTTTTCTTTCAACAGTGGAATCCTCCTGGGTCTTTTTTCATTGAATCCTCTGTCACTCAGGAAGACAATCAGACAATAATGGACCTTGACCTTGGAGTTCAGTTTGTATCTCTTTGGAGGTTATCGTTGCCTTTTTGTTTACTGTTCCCACTATCCTTCTGCCCACATTCAGTGAGGTTGACACATGGATCTTAACCTTAATATATATTTGTTGCAGGAACTTCAAACTGCTTTTTATTGACTTTGCTTTTAACATGCTTGTCTATGATTTTTCTTCTCAGTCAACTCTCTCCTTTGTTTCTTCTGGTTCATGTTCAGTGCGGAACACAAGATAATAAACAGGCTGAATGACTGATTGCGTGATTGGAGACATGTGTGATACTAATTAAAGACAACAGTTAGCTTGAAAAATCACTCTAATACAATTATTTATGATTTTTTCTAGGGGTATCAACAAATGTGTCCAGGCCATTTTAGAATATCTTTGTACAATAAGCAGTAATTTATCTGTTTAGATCTGTTTGCTTTGCTTTGCTCAACATATCAAAGGCATGCAGGAATACATGGGACAAGTGCGTTTCATTTTTACACTTTTTTGGAGGCATACAACACTTTTTCCAATGAGCTGTAAGGGTGCCAACAAATTTGTCCATGTCTTTAAGTAAATAGCAAAAGCAAAAGAGAAATGTAGGAGTGATTGGAGCCCCAGTTGGAGAAACTCCATATATGTTAGTGATACGGAGAGACAAAACGGAGGTTCTCCAAGTCACTGTTTTGTCTTAGAATGGAGTGTTTATGAAGTCTTTTTCTGTTTTGGTCATGAGAATGGCCCCAGTTATTGCAGAAATCCTTTCAAAGACAGCCATATATGGCATTGGGTGTGACATTTTATAGAGAGTTAGGCAATGCCAGCTGGGGGTCACAGTTCTTCTTCAAGGTCAACAACATTAGAACTGTAAAAGAAAAAAAAGAACATGTGACATCTCTGGTGTACCCTAGTACCATGTCCTGTTGGTATGTTAGTCCCAGGGGGTTTGAACTGATAACCAAGCCCCTGACACCATCTTTATGTAGCATCATTTTATGTCTATGTAGAATATGAAGTCAAACAGTGCTGTATGAACTTTACAAATTGTCTCCATGGAGTCTTTGTCCCAATATAGTATCTCATCTGTATAATTCTGTTAAACGGATTTTTTTTCAATAAACTTCATAATATACTTCTGTTTACCTAATGGATACAGATCAATGGCATTTATGTCTCACATCATGAAGACATTTGGAAGGCTTGCCCTAAATTATATGAGTTATCTTGTGGTAAACCACATGAGCGCAGTGCAGTCTGTCTATTGGACAAAGATTTGAGTGGAGAAGCAATTATCTGTCTTCTCCACAAATCCCATAAACGTCTGAAGTGACTCCATTCTGTTGGGCCCCTGAGCAAGGCCCTTAATCTGCAATTGCTCCGTCCTGGGTATGACATTAATCTCCATCCAGCCCTGCAAGTAGGCCCTCCAACCTGCACGGACAAACCTGGGGGTTGGTGGCAAAATTGGCACTCCAGCCACCATAAAAACCTCACACTGTTCCATTCCATCTGAACTAGAGTGGTGCTGAGGTGTCACCCATTGTATGGCTGCACTCAGGTCCTAATCTGGGGATCCTGACTTGATTTGTCATGTGGTGGGTGTGGCAATGCGATGTACCAGCACGTGCTCCCAACCAAACCCCCACAAGGCTTATACTCACCTGGGGCCTCATGTATAATGCCGTGCGTAGAACTCGCACTATAACATGGTGTAAGCACAAAAGCCGAAATGTGCTTACGCACAGAAAAATCCAGATGCAGGAATCTGTGCGTACTCCAACTTCCACGTTCTTCCGCTACATAAATTCCGATCAGCGTGAAAAGTAACGGTTGTGCACGCGCTTTATGTAACTCCCCAACTCCTCCCAGAATTACGCCTTTTTAAATATGCAAATGAATATAAATCGCCCTTAAGCTCAGCCTTCTGTGAACAGACAATGGGAAAGCACGGGGGAAAATATAAGAATTTCAGCGAATACCAAGTGGAGGCAAAGGAAAAAAATACTATTTGTTCAAATAAACCGTGGTATAATCAATAAAAGGAAGCTGATCGAGTGACATAACGTGTTGGAGAAACTTGAAAGCTCACGTTCACAAAATCGCACAGTGCCGGAAATAAAAAGAAGTCACATATCAAAGTCGCGTGAAAAGGCGAGTTGTAGCCCACTGTCTGAGTGTCATATGAAAGCTTATTAGGGTACAGAGAAAAAAGGCACACAGTGGGGAAAAAGCACGAAATGTCAACTTCAATCTAGACATTTCCACTTTAATCACGTAGTTTATTTTGTCATTAAAGTAGAACATCATAAACTTCATCTTAAAATCGTTTAATTAACCAGTTTCTCAAATCACATCGTAATTAAAGTAGCACGTTAAATGCTTTGTTTTGTATTTGATCTTCTATGTGCTCTATGTGCGTGAATCACTACTTGCTTCTTAAACCGGCTCTCTTCTTTCAACTGGGCACAGAATCCTTTACATTCGTGATATTACAGCTCTCTGAATAACTAAAATACTGAGATGTATACGTGATATCATTTTTATGATGATAGGAGTTAAAGCACGTTATTAAATATGAGTTTCACGGTGCAGTGATTGTGTGAGACCGATGAAATAATTTATTGCAGCAGTACTCAGGGACAGCTCTATGCTTGTGGTGGCACTGGGCAGAGGAAGAATCGGTGGCTCCTTCGCCGCCAATGTCAGTAAGGTAGCTTATGCACGGTGGATGGCCACGTCCGTTGCAGACACTGCATAGCCGCCTCGTGCTCATGACACAAGCATTTAACTTTTGCAGAAATTTGTCGCTGCATTTTTAGCTGTGTTGTTATTTTCTCTTTCTGTTTTATATTCACTATATATTGGCGCAGCCGCCACTGCAGTCCTTGCTTTTCTTTCCCCAAATACCCAATCACTACACAATCAGCTCTGTAATAGAAGTTAAGCCATCTGTAAGCTTAGCGCCGATTCTTCAAAACGTTTAAGGAACATTGAAATATCTTCATAGTACATGTTTAATTATTCTATCCTTCACGACACTCCCAGTGAAGAATATAGATTATTTAAATGAAGTTAAAGTTTTATCTGTATAATATAATAAATATATTTTGCTGCATTTCACCTTAAAAATGATATCATTATCATATGTAAATACGCGCTCTATAAAGTGGCTCAGGTTGTGCGATATTATAACTGTAGTGCAAGTTTACAGTGGGGTGATTGTACTTATAAGTAAAAAACAATTCTACAAGGAGCAATTGATTGAGTGCATTTAAAGTTCTTGGGATGTAACTGTTTCTGAACCGCGAGGTCCGTACAGGAAAGGCTTTAAAACGTTTTGCAGTGGCTGAGACAGCGTGTCCTTGAAGCTGTATATCGATAATTCTCTTTCCGATCAGCTGCTGCTGTGATTCACACTCAGATACAGTGATATAAATACTCCGAGTGGTGCAGTGAGAGTAATATGGAAAAAGATGATCCGCTGTGGCAACTCCTAACAGGAGGAGCAGAAAGAAGAAGGTGCAGTGAGAGTAACAACGCTAAAGCAGTTATGGTATTTGGAATACTATGGCTGTTCCCTGGACCATTATATTGTTACAAGTTAATTACAATCAAAGGAATTACACTAATAAACAATATGCGGTTAGTTTCAGTGTATTTATAAAGCCGTGTCAGGAAAATAAAGAGTAACCACACAGGAACAGTAGCATTGCTTTGACGCTGGGTGCCGCCAGTCTGCAAAACCAAGCGGAGAACTTGGGTACGACAAGGTATGAAGTACTGTGGAAAAGTGTGTGGCTTTACGTCAAGTGTAGGCTTTATACATCGCGATTTGAACGTGGAAACATTCTTAAGCAACATTTCTGTGCGTTCGCACCGTTTATACATGAGGTCCCTGGACCAAGCTGAGAGCACTGTGACAATGATAGTTTTTAATTTCTCCAGTGCCTTCAGTATCATCCAGCCATTCCAGTTAAGGGGTAAACTCAGAGATATGTAGGCAGATAACCCTATGGTGTTTTAGATAATGAACTATCTTTTGGGCAGTTTGTTTGTCTCAAGGACTGTATTCATGATATGGATTGATTTTACACATAAATGATGTATTGATAAAGGGGATGAGACAGAGTATAGGAGTTTATTTCTTGGTGCAGAAAGAATTGTCTTCTGCTCAACATCAGCAAAACCAAGGAACTGGTTATTGAATTCCATCATACCAAAGAGCTTCTACATTGGGTCAATATTCACAGAGTGGATATGGAGATGGTGCATTGCTATAAGTACTTGGGCATCCACATCAGTGACAGGCTGATTTCATAGTCTCAAAACACAGAGGGATTATATAAGAATGGGCAGAGCAGACTCTTTTTTCTTAGGAGACTGCATACCTTTAATTTGGGTAGTGACATCCATCTCATGTTGTATAACTCTGTGTTAACCAGTGTGATTTTTGACGCCTTGGTCCTGGGCCAGTAACATCACTTTAAGAGAGACCCACCAAGTCAACAAGCTGATTAAAAGGACAAGTTCAGTTATGGGATGCACTCTGGACCCCTTGGAGGTCTTAGCAAAAGTGAGAACTGAAACAAAACTGAGTGTCATTACGATCAAAGCTGCACATCCTCTACATGACACACTAACACCGAGTACTTTCAGTCAACAAATTATTCAGCAGAAGTGTGTAAAAAAATGTTACCGGAGCTCCTTTATACCAACAGCAATATGTCTGCATAATGCCTCACTGTGACCGGGACTGCAAAGTCAGTTTTCTTTCTTTCTTTAGTCATTCAAATAATTCCAACTAAGTAAAATGGAAGGGGACTTGTACTCTAGATATGTATGTGTTATTATAGCTCAATCATACTGGGTATGCTGCATTTCTTGCATTACTGACTTGATTGAATGAAGACCGCACAATTTTAATGTTTTATTTTTCAACAGATGTCCTTTTTTCACCATCCTAGCTACAATATGTTAGCATGCTTTACTACTTTTTTTTTATAATAGCAGCTATTTCAAACATTGATATTGCCAGGGTGCAGTCTTGCCTTATGTAATATACTTGGCTCATTTCAGCCCTCGGAAGGATTAAGTGCTTTCAAATAATGGGTGAATAGAATATAAAAATGCACTTTTGTTATTCAATCTATAACAGAAGCTAGCTAGAACACTACCTAGCAACTGCTCCTAATACTACAGAGACAACTTCAACTAAAACATCAATATCAAGCCCTGTATGTAATTCAACAACAATTATACACCTAATTCATCACTAATTGACTGCTTGCTTTCCCTGATGGTACATTTCTAGGTCAGTCTTCCTGTGCTTGTCTAATTATTGCTTTTTAACTGATCATTTACAACTGCTGCTGAGATGCGCTGCCAAACTCAGCATTCATGAAAAGCAAGTTTATTTGGTGGGTTTTTAATTTGCACTATGAAACAGTGTGGCCTTCCGCTAAAGCACAAGTTTCCCTGTTCAGTCATCACCTCCCACTTACTATTTGACCCTGAGCAAGTTCCTTTATGGGCCTGTGTTCCAAAAGTTAAAACAAAAACAGAACACAAAGAACTGGTCTGTATCATCTGCACTCCTAAGCAGCATTCTGATGTCATTCACGCAGGTGGCATGTAAAAATAAAGATTGCTTGTTTAAATATTCTCATTGGTTTAAATTTAGAGTGCACTGCAATATCATACAGTTGACCACTCAATTCCCACTGCTGACCCTTTGTGTGACCCAAACAAACTGTTTAACCTGCCTGTGTGCTCCAGCTATAAAAAAACAGATGTAAACAGTTGGAATATGGATCTTTGCTTTTATAGTGCTTTGAGAAGATGCTTGCAACAGAAGGGCTCTAAATAAATAAAAGATTGCATGTATACAAATTAAAATGATAGGAATGAAGAAATGTTAATTAGACACAATTCTGGCAGTCAAGACGGAGCAGTTTCATTGCTTCTAGGTAACTTTCCAAGTGTGTTTAACTAACACACAGAATAAATAGTCAGTTGCCTGAATCTACTGACAAGGTAAGGCATTTTTAAGCAATAGATCTGGATAACCTAAAGCACTGTGCATTTTATTTTGTGGATTTCAGTATACTACTTTTAAGAAAAATATATACTTTAATGCAAAATCTGGGTATCAAAGAAGAGCAAATATAGATGATGTCCCAATCATATCATTCATTTAAAGAATCTGACAAGTGTCATTTAAGCAGTTGTTAAAACTTTCAGAATTTTGTTGCAAGGTGTCAGCGATTATTAAGATAAATTAAGTTCTCTCGGGGTCTAAGGTGAATTCATACAATTGATTTCCTACAGTGTGATCAATAATTTATCGACAAGTCAGTAAGTAAATGACAAAACAAAGAGCAAAAATCAATAGCATCAAGTCAAAGGCCAAATCAATCGCTGAAATTCTCATTAATGTGTACAGTAATGGTTTTACTCACTTTGATACAAAATAACAGAGTTGTGTTGATCTTCATGTTCATTCATTAAGGACAAAAGGCCAAAAGTCAAAGATTCATGATGATTTTTAACCAGATTCTCTTTTCTGAAAAGGCACTTTGATGTAAAGAAATCTGTATTGTTGAATGATACAGGCTAAAATTCTGAAGTCACAGAAGTTTGAAACTACCCCCTAGGCCATCTCTATAAAATTGACATTTAATGAGAATGTAACTGAAATAGATAGATATGAAGTTCATCTTTATTTCAACTTTACTGTAAAGCAGGATTAAATACATTATCAAATAATATTTTCCCTTCCTACTTCAACCAGATGTTTTACTGTGGGAATATTGTAATGCTATAATTTTTATCTCAATTTCCATGTACACTAAATATCTGTCATTTACCCTGGGGGTTTAGGCATCATTATTCTACAGATGCTTTGTTCAATAAAATATTCATCTTTAAATTCTACTATACAAGTCAAGAATTTCTGAAAACAAAATTCTGCCAAAATTGTTTATTAAATTAAATGTATAGGATTAGCAGTAATAGGATGGTCAGAGGTTCAATTCACATGAAGTAATTGTGGTTTTTCATCCATTAGAGACTCCAATTGGCGTAAAGAGCTTTGAAACCGTCAGATGTAAACAAGAAATTTTGAGACAGAGAGGGAGAAGATACCTGTAAGGGCTATGGGGTGTATTAAAAAATGACCAGGGCCTTGTAATATTAATAATAATAATAATAAATTTTATTTATATTGCACTTCATATTTTAGAAATCTCAAAGTGCTACAGAGTAAAAACAAAAATAATAAAACAAGAAAATCTATGTATACTTTAACAAAATATCTTTCTAAAAGATGAGTTTTAGATTCCGTTTAAAAACATCAGTCGACTGTGGGGCTCTCAGGTAATCAGGGAGGGCGTTCCACAGTCTCGGCGCCACAGATGAAAAAGCCCTATCACCCATACTGCGAAGCTTGGTTCTAGGGACTTGGAGAGTGTTAGTGTGTACAGAGTGGAGAGTGCGTGAGGAGGTATGAAGGGTAAGGAGTTCCTGTAAGTAAAGGGGGGCATGTCCATAGATGCACTGATGGGTGAGGAGAACACCTTGAACTCAATTCTGAGTGGAACAGGGAGTCAGTAAAGGGTTTTCAGGATTGGTGTGATATGGTCATGCTTTCGCACCCTCATCAGGTTCCTGGCAGCGCAATTCTGAATATACTGGAGTCTCTGAATACTCTTGCCAGGAATCCCGATGAGGAGCGCATTACAGTAATCCAACCTGGAGGAGACAAAGGCATGGACGAGCTTCTCTGCATCTTCTAGGGTGAGAGTTGGTTGGAGTTTAGCAATATTCTTGAGGTGGTAGAAGGAAGACTTGCAGAGGTGTTTGATATGGGCGTCAAAGGTGAGTTGAGGGTCCATTTTTTCAACACCCAGATTGGTGACAGATGTGGAAAGGGGAATGTTTTGGCCAGCGAAAGTGATACTGGTGATGGTAGAAGAGCGGAGATGGTGTGATGTGCCAACTAAGATGGCTTCTGTTTTGGATCTGTTTAGCTGAAGAAAATTGAGCCTCATCCACGCCTCTATCTCCTCTTGGCAGGTAGTCAATGTAGATATTGGCAGAGGAGCAGTAGAGGAGGTGGGGGTAGTCCTGAGGTAAAGCTGAGTATCATCAGCATAGCTGTGAAAAGATAAACCATGTCTGCTAATGAAATTTCCAAGGGGGAGCATGTAGATGGTAAAAAGGATGGGGCCTAGCACAGAGCCCTGTGGGACACCACAAGTGACGTTGTGGGTATGAGATTTTGTGCTGCCCAGGGCGACGTGCTCAGTTCTGCCGGTCAGGTAAGATGTGAACCAATTGTGAACATTTCCAGAGAGTCCAATGGTGTATTTAAGGCAGTGAAGGAGAATGTTGTGGTCTATTGTGTCAAAAGCAGCTGTCATGCTGAATTTTTTTTTTTTTTGCTGTATCCCCACTTAGAATATTCCAGAAAAGAATGGATTATCCGGTTTCTACATGTTCTAGTCAATTGCTATATTATTTCCTTCTTTGCAACTTTTTCTTGTGTCTAGCATTATTTCTAGTGCACAAATATGTCTGTTACTGTGCACTGTGCTAGCCATTAAGACTAAGCTAGTGGGCTGCAGCTACTTGGCCCTTATGCATTCTTTCTGAACAAAACAACTTAGGGTTGTATTAATATTTGCTTGTGTGTAGAAAACCTTTGCACATTTATGATTAAGGCAATATTCCTTGATATAAAATGGTGTCAGTATGTCCCTGACCCCCAGATTGACCTTATTTACAAAGAACAGTATGCATAATTTACAAAAGCATGGATGTAGGTTTTGGAAAGGTTGTTTTGGTTCAGCTTCAGGATCACCTCAAAACATTCAATCTGTTTGAAAAATTTCAATCTGGTTTCCGATCTTCTCACAGTACAGAGACAGCCCTGGTCAGAGTCACCAATGATCTCCTGATGGCCGCTCTCCAATACTCCTTATCCTTCTGGATCTCACAACTGTATTTGATATGGTAGATCATAATGTTCTCCTCCATCGTCTTCACTATATAATTGGACTTTCTGGCATTCCTTTGGAGTGGTTCGAGCCCTATCTTACAGAAAGGGCTGAGTATGTGGCCCTGGGGGATGCTAAATCTCATACCCACACTGTCACCTGTGGGGTCCCACAAGGATCAGTTCTTGGTCCGACCCTTTTTAATATCTATATGCTACCCCTGGGTCACATCATCCGCAGGCATGGAGTTTCATTCCATTGCTATGCGGATGATATGCAGCTCTATGTGAGACTGGTTTTGACTTCTTTTACACCTCCATCAACTCTTTCCTCCTGCTTGGATGAGATTGAGGCTTGGATGTCCAAGAACTTTCTTAAGCTGAACAGCACCAAAACCTAAGCTCTTTTAACTGGTACCCCCCATCAACTTCGTTCCACAGTAAATTGTATTTCCTTTTCTGGTCATACCATTACTTTCTCCCCTTCTGTTACTAATTTGGGTGTCAAATTAGACTTCCATTTGTCATTTGATGCACATGTCCATCACCTCTGTAAAATTGCATTCCTTCGTCTTCGAAACATAGCCAATCTCCGTCCCTGCCTTTCACTTTGTGATGCTGAAAAGCTGTTTCATGTCTTTGTCTCCTCTAGGCTGGACAATTATAATGCACTCTTCATCGGGATCCCCACAAAGAGCATTCAAAATCTCCAACAAATACAAAATACTGCTGCAAGGATCCTAATGAGGATGCAGAAATATGAAACATATTTCACCAATCCTTCTGTCACTTCATTGGCTCCCTATTCACCTCCGTACTGAATGCAAACTTTGTTTGCTCACTCACCAGTGTATCTATGGAAATGCTCCACAATACCTTAAAGAACTTCTTATATTACAATCCACTGCAAGAAACCTTTGTCTTACAAATACCTATCACCTTCGCCCTTGTAGAAGACGAAGTAACAGCAAGCTTTGTTTTAGCAAACAGAAAAATGTTTGTGCAAAGGACTCAAGGTCTGAGTATTTATTGATTTTTGATATTTATTTATTTACTGAGATTTTATTTTTTTTCTCCAGCTTTTGGAGTTTTTTTTTTTTTTTTCTGTCCACCCTGGCCATCGGACCTTACTTATTCTATGTTAATTAATGTTGACTTATGTTTATTTTTATTGTGTCTTCTATTTTTCTATTCATTTTGTAAAGCACTTTGAGCTACATTTTTTTGTATGAATATGTGCTATATAAATAAATGTTGATTGATTGATTGAACATTCCACACATGAGTCTGCCTCATCACGTTTTCCCTTAGCTTACATCTGAACGCCATAACAAAAGGGGCCAAGAAATCAAGTTTTACAAGGGACATTAAAGGGGCTCAAGGTTTGTGTATAATAAATGTGTTGACTGTTGCATTTTATAATGATATTAAATCACGCATTCTAGGGGTATAAAACTGGACCCCACCCAACAGACGGGGTTCAGAAGAGCCCTGACGCTGTCATGTATATTTGATTGTCTGCTTTTCTGAAACTCTTCTCACCGTGACTCTGAAAAATAAAGCTGCTTTATAACCGCACCTGCTGTCTGGTCTGAAACCTTCGTCCACACCCCCCATGATCAAATTTTGTACAATGGGTGACTGAGCCTTTGCAGTTGCTGCTCCACGGCTATATAATGCCCTACCAGAGAACCTGAGAAAATAGCAGATTGTGGGCTGTGTGGCAGTAGGGGGCGCTAGTGCTCCCTTGAACCCTCAGGTATGACTCCAGACACCAGGTAAAAGTCCAAGTGTTTTCTTCAGTGCACCAAGCACCTCCCACACTACTCATATATTTAAATCACTACAAACAACACTATAAACTACTCCTCCTCGCCCAGAAGCTTTGCTCCTCTCCCACCCAGCACAGCTCAGTGTCTGGACTGAGGCACCGTACTTTTATAGCCCCTGACCCGGAGGTGTTTCTGTCCCATCAATCCATAGTTCCTAATTCCTTCCGGGTCAGGGCAATCAGTCCTTTTATTCAACCCGGGAGCACGACATTTCTTCCCATCACGTGACCGTGACGTACTCCCGGGTCATACGGCCTCACAGGGCCCATAAGCCCCCCCACAGCAACTACTGGTGGTCCCCAAGGTATCCAGCAGGGCTGTGTATAAACACTACAAAGTCCATAAGGCCCTGCTGGATCTCGGGGCACGATCCTGCTGTCGGGAGAGCTCCTCCTGGTGGCCTGGGGGTGCTGACCGGCATGGGAAGCCAGCAGTGCTCCACAGCTGTTTTAGACAAACAAAGACTTTTCTGTTTTGGAAAGCTTATTAAGAAAATTGCCTCTAATTATTGTTTTATCTTGTGGCTTTGTTTATTTTTTTTATGTAGCACTTTGAGGTATACTACAAATGTAAAGTGCCTTATAAATAAAATTAATTATTATTATAACAAATGTTGTAACAACTTACCAGGATGGATGGTGAAGAAGCATCAGCTAAGGTACTGTCACGTCTATTAACTGTTTTGGTGCATTGTGCTGCTGCTGTCCCAGCTTCCGTCTCAACAGTGCCATGACCTTGAGGACACCACCAAAATAACAAAATTCTCTAACGCCTATGTCCTCCACTCTGCCTCCTTTCATTCTTTGTCCATGTCCTATCCTGTTTCACTCTCTTTCTCTCTTAGTTATGATGTACTGTTAATAATGGTACTGTTAATTATGCTTTCTACACTGTTACTTGTAATAATGCTTTCTACACTCTTCTATCCATTGCTGTTTTACTCCCAGTTGTTCTAACTCCAGACAGCCTCTTCATGCCAACTAGTCCCTTTTAAAGCACTCTACTAACATCACAATGAGTGCAAGGGAAGGGAACATTTGCCCCATTCTATTTCCAGCTCCCTCCACCTTCACTCATGCTGCTTTCCAACAGCCCAGCATCACAATATTATCATATACAAAGCCAATTTCAAAGCTGCATTCAGAGAAGGAGAGAACATCCGATCACATTCATGGCATACTAAATAACGCTTGTTAATTGGCAAATGTAACATTTCTAACCAATCAACACAAAACATAATTTGGCAGTCATCAGCTTCAGACTGACTCATTATGCCAACTATAAAAAAAGAGAATCTAAATAAATAAATAAAACAAGACTACCAAGTATTAATGAATAAAAATTATTAAAAGTGTGAAAATGAGAATGTACATATAGAACATTTGAACAATCAAGATGAGAGCAGGCCATTAAGTTTAAAAAGGCTCTTCTTGGTACTGTGCACTTAATTCTTTGCAAATAACATCAAGTATGGTTTTGAAGGTCCATACAATTCTACTGCCTACCACATTATTTGATAGCATATTCCAGGCATCTACAGTTCTCTGTGTGAAGAAAACCTTCTTAATGTTTGTGTGAAATTTACCCTTAACAACTTTCCAACTGTGTCCCCAAGTTCTTGATGAACTAATTTTTAAATAACAGCCTCAATCCACTGTACTAATTCCCATCATAATTTTAAGTGCTTTAAGCATATCTCCTCTTAACACTAGATTTACCACAGTCTACGAAAAAACTTGTAGATCCGTCCCACCTTAAATCGCTTCTTAAAACCTTTCTCACCTCTCCGCCAGCCTCCTTTAAATGTAAATGTGCCGATAAAAACAAACTGCAAGCTATTCCATACCCCCACCGATTTAGAAGGTGCACAAACTTCTCCCAGCTCATGCCTCGATTATCTGGGAGTGAAGTGGAGTTTTATAGTGGAAATAATAGATTGTTATTTGGAACATACGCATTTCATGTGTGTTCCATTTCTACAGTAATCTGTGTAAACACAATGTTAAAACAGAAACTTTTTCATATTTTAGTAATAAATGTTACAAAATGTAGGCATAAACTATAAAATATGTGAAGCCTGAAGGCCAAAGATCAAATAAACACTTTCATAAAAGGTTCAAGAACTTTCCAACAGCTTCCATGGCATACTGGTTAGGTTTCCATACTTCGAGTGCAGCAGACTTGATGTATCTCAAGAGATCTGAGTTCGATTCCTTGCTGGGGAGAAAATTTATTTATTTATTTTATTTTTAACCTTCACCGTTCTGCCTGCTTGAACTCCTTGTCTATCTATATAGTAATAACAGTAATTTTATTATTATATAGGAGCTTCCCTGTCTGCCTATCATATAGTGCCTTTCCTTCCTATCTATCTATATATCTATCCCCTTAGCTGTTTTTTATGTATCTATTATACAGTGCCTTCCCTGTTTATTTATATATCTAGTGCCTTCTCTGCCTGTCTGTCTGTCTGTCTGATTGCATATAGCGCTGGACTTACTGCTCTGTACTATTCTGTCCTCTGCATGTCCTGGAGTACAAAAGAAACACCACCATACAGCAACATGTGCGAACTGGCAAGATCGGGAAAAAACACGCGGTCACTGATTACAAACTGCAAGATGAATGAAAGAGACAATATATAAAAAAAAACATCTTCACGCTAATGCAATATTATTTGAAAACAAACAGCGTCAGATCGGGTTTGAGTATATGCCCAATCTGACGCTGTTCGTTTTCAAATAATATTGCATGTACTGTGCATTGAAACTGCTGCACTGAATTCTGTAATAGCGTCAGTGTGTATTCAAACCTGATCTGACGCTGTTCGTTTTCAAATAATATTGCATGTACTGTACTATTTTAGAAAAAAAAAAACATACATTTGATTTCAGTCAGTCTGTAAGAGCCAGTATAAATGCATAATTGTAAAGGTTAGCTTTGTTTTTTTTTATTTAGTTCCATTCTCTAAGTCGCGTTCACGATCCACCTCCCCATCTGACACTGCTGTTTTCACATAAAGACGCGCTATAGCTCAAATGTGATTTATTTGGAGACGCGCTATAGCTCAAATGTTATTTATGTAGGGAAGAAAGTACAGTGTCAGGTGTTCATTCAGTGTAATAGGAACCATAGCACAGAGAGATCTGTACACTGCAACAAGTACACATGTCGTAAATGTAGGAAGGGTGTGTGGGAATTGTCAATATTTGAATGTGATGATTTTATATAGCACGGATCGGAAATCAGCAGTTCTTAGCATTGCACCACGCAAGCTGTCGTATCAACCGCCTACTGTAACTTGCTTTATTTTTTCTTCACTTATAGTCTAGAATAAAAGTGCACTTGTTTTGTTATACTTGTACACCAACATATGTTCCTGTGATTGAGCGACACGGGTATGCTCAAAAAATAGACGTGTAATGCCACGAAAAGTGCACGCAGGCATTTCAGTTTGCAAGCACTGGTACGAGAATGCAGTCACAAGTACGCTGCAGTGCTATAGCACATCTTTATGTGAAAACAGCAGTGTTAGATTGATTGGGGGTTATGGGAAGGATCCTGAACACAACTGAGAGAATGAAAAGTGAATAAAAAAATAAATAAATAACTTTTACAAGTATCATAAATTACACTGGCTGTTACACACTGAAATCAAATGTATGTTTTTATTCTAAAATATTAAGAATAAGAGCGGTTTACTTCTCAAAACTGAGTCATAGGGAATTGAACCCATAACCTTTTGATTACTTGTCAGCAGCTGATACCATTACACTACCGTGGCAGTTATAGTAAACATGTGTCAATGTGGCATGCTAAGGTGGCTTTTTTTCTGCAGTTATATTTTTGAATAAAGGCATACTTGTTCTGTTATATTTGTACCTTTTGTGAAAGTGTGTCTTTGATATTTGGACTTCACGCTTCATACATTATATAGTTTATGCCTACATTTTGCCATTTACTACTACAATAAGAAAAATGTTTCTGTTTTAGAAATGTGTTTACACGGATTACTGTAGAAACAGAACACACGTGAAATGCGTGTGTTCCAAATAATTATCTATTATTTCCACTCTAAAACTCCACTTCACTCAAGGCATGAGCTGGGAGAAGTCTGTGCACGTTCTAAGTTGGTGGGGGATGGAATAGCCGGCTACTTGCAGCTTTTCTTTTATCAGCACATTTAGATTAACAAAAGAGGCTGGCGGAGAGGTGAGAACGGTTTTAAGAAGCGATTTAAGGTGGGACGGATCTACGAGTTTTTTTGTAGGCTCTGGTAATTCTAGTGTCAATTATCTTTTACTTAAACTGAAAATGTTCAACTCTTTTAATATTTCCTCACAACGTATCCCCTAGAGTCCTGCATTCAGCGTAGTTGCTCTTCTCTGGACTCTTTCTGGCGTTGCTATATCCTTTTAGTAACCTGGAGGCCAAAACTGTACACAGTACTCCAAATGAGGTCTCACCAGTGTGTGCTTAAGCATAACCTCCTTGGACTTGTACTCCACACATCATACTATATAACCTAACATTTTGTTAATCTTCTTAATGGCTTCTGAACACTGTCTGGAAGTTAGGATAGTGTAGAGTCTACTACGACTCTTAAATCCTTCTCATAAGGAGAATTTTCAATTTTCTGATCTTCCATTGTGTATTCAAACCTAACATTTTTACTTCTTATGTGTAATACTTTACATTTACTGACATTAACTTTCATCTGCCACAAATCTGTCCAAGCCTGTATGCTATCTAAGTCCTTCTGTAATGATTCAACTGATTCTAAATTATCTTCCAATCCAACTATCGGTGTCATCTGCAAACTTAGCCTGCTTGTTATTTACTTTCCTATCCAAATTTCATTTGGCATCACTAGTAGAATATTTTGGTTTAAATAAAAAAAATGAATAAATAAATGTTTTAAGAAATATGTGAAATTAGATAACAAATAAATACACAAAGCAACATGTGAGCATTAATAATTACATATGTGATGACTTTTGTTGTTTGTTTCTTTTATGCATTTATAATTTTTTTTTGTACATTTATTTCAGTGACACCATACACAGCACGAAATATGAAAAGTGTTACTTTCACTCATGAAAGTTGATGGGCTCTAGCAATCACTGTATTTTGATTAGTAGAGGGGGCATACATCTTTGGCCATCAAGTGTTACACTTATAGGCAGACACCACACATGGCCTGCAGACTCCTAAGAGAGTGATGAATTCAGAGCTTCCTGAATTAAAGTAACAGTTCCTTGCAGTAATTCTGGACTTTTTTTTTTTTTTTTGTGCTCATGTGTATCAATATACGCTCCCAATCACAGCTTTGAGTATGTGCTTTGCTTGCCTAGGTGAATCCTGTGGCTAATAGGCATGTGCAAAGTTGCAATTGTGTATGTCTCCACAAACAAAGTTTCACTAATCAAAAAACAGTACTCACAAGAGCCCACCCTCTCAACTCTAATGGGTGAAAATCACAGGTTTAATTTCAAGCTGTCTCTCTCGTCTGTTGCTTGCAGAATCACTGAAATTGTGAGCTTTGCACATTCCTCCAATGTCACCAAGGGTTTACCTTTGGGTCCTCTGGTTTTCCTCCCCATATTCCCAAAGATGTACAGGTTGGGTTAATTGGTGATTCTTTATTGACACTCTCGGTGTGTGTGTTTGTGTGAGTGTGTCCTGGGATGAACTGGTGTTCGTGACTTGCTCCAGATGCTGCAAGGATGAGCACCAACCTCCTGCAAACCTGAAATGGGTTAAGCATGTATAAGAATGCTACAGAAATTTGCAGTGTAGCAATGTATGTAAAATTCAATTTTAATGGCCTTCAGAATTTAGTTTTCTTTCAGAAATGTAGTTTTTTTTTCCTAACAAAATTTTCTGTTCCTTTTATATACACACCTTGAGACTGCTTCCTTCAGATACTTTTGATGGCCCATGAGGTATAAAGTAGCAAAACGTAATTGCATTTTTCCAAAAATAACTCAGAAAATGAAAATAATATCGCTGTTTGGGGAAAAAGCTTAAATAGGCATCTCCCTGTGGAAGTAACAATTATACCCCAAACTTACTTATAACTTTGATACATAAACGGCAAAGAATAGACTGCACAGATCTGGCTTAAAAACTATAGCAAAAGTGTAAATACATTTTCTAATAAAATATCAATGATTCAATTATATTATCCGTAAAAGCTTTCATAATTTTGTGTTAATTTTATTTTCTTTTTAATTTAGTTTTATGCAACTTTACAAAAGTTAACCATTGGCTTTTAATTATTATATGACTAGTAAACAATTGTAAACATGCATTCATTACCTTTATGCTTCTGCTTTGATGTACAGTATTTATTGAACCTGCTTTGTCTTTTTTTCAGGGAGTACAGCATATCTTGAAAAGTGTGGTCATCAATCCTGGACTGATCAGCAGTACATTTCAGGGACTATACAATTTCATCAATAATGAAAGGTACTTATTGTCACTGAAAGTTTCTTTATTGTACATATTTACATACCCTATTTGGAATCTCTTGATAATTTAATCAAAACTTTTACATTTCTGTGTATTATTTTCTTCATTGTAACTAAGGTAATTCTCTCATCAATGTCCTTCAAGTCAGTTCAGGATACCCAGAGGAGCTGAGATTTGCACAGTACTTCACTATTTTAAAAAGACTGGAACATCTAAAAATAGACTTCAATACATATGCTAGACTAGATTCACAACTATCTTGCCAAAAGTGAATACAAACCATAGTCTTCTGAAGGTCACACTTACTTAATATCGAAATGCTGTGGCCAGTATGCAAAACTTGGTTAATTATTATGTTTATAGCTTTGTTTATATTTTTTAATGCAAAATGTAGAATTTTTAACCATGATAAGCAATAATGAACAGCATATTCTTAACATATGTTCTTGAGCTTAGGATACAAAACTTACCATAGTATTTTGAAAAAAACTAATTATGTGATTACATATGAAATAACTAAATAAGGCAACTGAATGTACTAATCAGCATATAACTGTTATCATTAATCCTTCATAATAGTCTAGTAATAAAGAAGCTGTTGTATTTAAATTTGATCACTCCAGCACTCATTCCTTCTATGTTTATGTTAAGCCTGAGATCAAATCCTGGTTTCATGATTGGATGTGTGGTGTTTGTGAGTACCTTCTATGTTTTCCTGTAGATATTCCTATTTTCCTTCCACATATTAAGTCACACAACTTAGGTCGACTGATCATCAGTGAGTTTGTATGGATGTGGGAGTCTGCCTTACCAAGCAGGATTTGTTCTTGCTCTGTTCTTGATGCTGGTGGGGCCTTTTCCAGTCCCTACAACCCAGAACTAAATTACACTTTCAGAAAATGTATAGATGAATAAATGTGTGTTCCTCTCTTGTGTTGTATTATTACTTTTATAAAAAAAACTGCTTCATCATAGTGCTACTGCTTGTGCCAAAGGTAAAATGTTAGGATAACCAATAGAATCATCTAAACGTTTTCTTTTTTCTATGGAGAATATCAGTAAAGTTATAATGCTTTATTTTATGTGTAATATTTTCAATATCAAAACCATTATTTTAGAAGATTCTATCATAATGAAAGTAGATCTTTGTTTATAACATATGTGGACAGGTAGAAGGAGTACGATAAACTTGTAAAAAGTGTTGGGGTGCCAAACTACCATAAAGGTTGCCCCTTTTAATTTGTGGCAACAAATAAAAAAGCAGGTGCTTGTTGGCATAACACAGAACATAAACCGCCTCTCATGCTCGTAAAGCAAATTGCTCTTGTGAGCAAGCAGGGATCTTAGAGCTTCATCCAATAGATTATCCATGTTCAATAAGACTGGGTGGAAGGGCAGGGGTCAGTTGTCCTCAAGGGGCATCTTCTTGCTGCTGAAGAAGAGAAAAAAAAGATGACACTGTTATGGTAATACCCCTTCTCACCTTGGTGGGTATTAAATACCTTAGATGAGCCATGAAGATGTCCCTCAATGTGAATGTATGACACATATCATAGGCATATTACTATGTTTCTACATAATAAAAAAAAAACATCTGCCATTTCACCTTAAATTCAAATACTTCATCAACAATTTTATATTTATATTAATTTTTAAACCACATACCACAACCCAATGATTTTTCATACAATATGAATAGGTAGATTACAATTAATTTATTCATTGTCTGCTCTTAGACAGTAAGCTTTAGGTCATAGTGATTGTAATTCACCATATTGTAACAATATGAATATTTGTTATTAGTCAAGTATGTAACATAACACGTAACAATGCTTTTTTAAAACAAATATCACAACCTCATCTTTTCAAGTAATATATTCTTTTGTGTATTATTGAAAGAGTAGGCTATTCTGCTAATATATACTGCTCAAAAGAATTAAAGGAACACTTTTTAATCAGAGTATAGCATAAAGTCAATGAAACTTATGGGATATTAATCTGGTCAGTTAAGTAGCAGAGGGGGTTGTTAATCAGTTTCAGCTGCTGTGGTGTTAATGAAATTAACAACAGATGCACTAGAGGGGCAACAATGAGATGACCCCCAAAACAGGAATGGTTTAACAGGTGGAGGCCACTGACATTTTTCCCTCCTTATCTTTTCTGACTGTTTCTTCACTAGTTTTGCATTTGGCTACAGTCAGTGTCACTACTGGTAGCATGAGGCGATACCTGGACCCTACAGAGGTTGCACAGGTAGTCCAACTTCTCCAGGATGGCACATCAATACGTCAATAAGTCATTGCCAGAAGGTTTGCTGTGTCTCCCTGCACTGTCTCAAGGGCATGGAGGAGATTCTAGGAGACAAGCAGTTACTCTAGGAGAGCTGGAGAGGGCTATAGAAGGTCCATAACCCATCAGCAGGACCAGTATCTGCTCCTTTGGGCAAGGAGGAACAGGATGAGCACTGCCAGAGCCCTACAAAATGACCTCCAGCAGGCCACTGGTGTGAATGTCTCTGACCAAACAACCAGAAAGACTTCATGAGGGTGACCCAAGGGCCCCATGTCCTCTAATGGGCCCTGAGCTCACTGCCCAGCAGCATGCAGCTCGATTGGCATTCACCGTAGAATACCAGAATTGGCAGATTGCCACTGGTGCCCTGTGCTTTTTACAGATGAGAGCAGGTTCACCCTGAGCACGTGACAGAAGTGAAAGGGTCTGGAGAAGCCATGGAGAACATTATGCTGCCTGTAACATCATTCAGCATGAGCAGTTTGGTGGTGGGTTAATGATTGTCTGGGGAGGCATATCCATGGAGGGTCACACAGACCGCTACAGGCTTGACAAAGGCACCTTGGCTGCCATTAGGTATCAGGATGAAATCCTTGGACCCATTGTCAGACCCTATGCTGGTACAGTGGCTTCTGGTGCACGACAATTACTGGCCTCATGTGGTGAGAGTATGCAGGCAGTTCCCGGAGGATGAAGGAATTGATACCATTGACTGGCCACCACACTTTCCTGACCTAAATCCAATAGAACACCTCTGGGACATTATGTTTTGGTCCATCCAATGCCACCAGGTTGCACCTCAGACTGTCCAGGAGCTCAGTGATGCCCTGGTCCAGATCTGGGAGGAGATCCCCCACAACACCATCTGTCATCTCATTAGAAGCATGCACCGATGTTGTCAGGCATGTATACAAGAACACAGGGGCCATACAAAGTGCTGCGTACAATTTTGAGTTGCTGCAATTAAATTTTGGCAAAATGGACTAGCCTGCCACATAATTCTTTCACTTTGATTTTTGGGGCGTCTTTGAATTCAGGGCTCTGTAGGTTGATCATTTTCATTTCCATCAAACGATGTGGCATCCTTTCGTTCCTAACACATTACCCAGTCTATATCAGTATAGATATCCAGGAGGATTTCTTTTACCCATTGAGATCTGATGTGTTTTCAAAGTGTTCCTTTAATTTTTTTGAGCAGATTATATTGTGATCTAACAGACTGATGTTTATAAATGATTTTAGAAAATCACAGGAAGAACATGTACACTCCACACAGACGATGACCAGATGCAGGATTTGAACCCATGATGCTGGGCCCATGAAGAGCAGCGCTAACTACTGCACTGCCATGCAACCATTAAAGTTCAAAGTGAAATAACGCTGAACAACACACTACCATTTACATAACCTAAACCCAAGTTTGTATGTGATTAATTTAAAAAAAGATACACAAGGAAAAACAACACTGTATGCTTTCCTTATTTCATGGTATTAAATATAAAAATAAATCACACACTGCAAAAAATGCATATGCAAAAACTAGACAAAAAAACTTTAAATGGAGTTGTTTTGCTTTTATTTAGGAAAAAATCTGACAATGGGGTAAGCACAATTTACTTGGCATGATTTCTTAAAGCAAGCTAAATACTCATAAATACAATTTTTTGATAAGTTAGTAATTCTTAATGTCATGATATAAATACTTTTTTAGTTGCTTAGATTTCATTTTTGCAGTGCACTTGGTAAGTTCTAGTTACAAAATGGAAAGTGGAAAGGGTAGTTTTCATACTTTTTATCAATTCAGCCCTAATAAAATAAAGTGTTTTGCAGATTTATTTTGGTTATATTATTAAGGAAATAATCTATCATTCAAGATGCAATCCATCATCTGTCCAAACTTTAGTCATTTGTTCTCTTAGATTATAAAGTTGCTTTATATTTTTCATCCCATCCAATTTATACCCAAACTATTAAATAGTCTGTTTAACAGATAAAAGATTTTGCTTACCTGACATGTGTGCAAGATGTTTCATTCTCTTAGTAGAACTCATTTAAAGCCTTTACTTTGCCAAAGAAGTCCTCAAGGTGTACGACAGACACTGAAGAATCCAAAGCTTCATACCTGGAAAAGATGAAAAATCCACCCATGGAAGAAAAAAATCTCTTGATTGCCAGTATGCAAGTTTACTTTACCAATCTGAGGTCAGAGATTGCCAGTATGAAGCAACCCAAGATTAAAAATGAATTTCTGTCTCCAAATTCCAGTATCTCCAGTGTCTTCTAAAAACCTCAGATCTTCATTAAGAAATCCCAACCAATCGATTTACTCAATTTAACTTTGTGCATAGATTGAACTTTATCCCTTTTAAGTACATGTAATGGGCCTCAGCCCAGATCTGCTGTGTCAGTTCTACCCACATTATATCCCAGGGACGTTATGTGCATGTATTGCTTTTGTCCTCCTGTTCCAACCTTCTGGTCTCTAATCTGTTGCTTGCTCTATTTACTGCTTGCAACATATTCTAATAAATTTAGATCTTTTAGACCTCACTCTCTCTGGGCACCAGTGTAAATTCTTATGTTGTAGACTGAAGAAACCCAAAAACGGTTAAACTGAAGAACTGGTAGTCTACTCTTTTGAATCTTTTGGAGCTGTCTACATCACAAATCATTGAAGTATCCAACGACTACATGCATGACTGAGATTCTGTTGATTCTAAACTTAAATCTTGTATTACCAAAAACTTTTGATGTAGTTGTTCTCTTGGTCAAGTGCAGTGGTGTGGTTGATTGGCATAACTGAGGTTTATGGTGATATGACACAGAAAATGAGACAGGTTTTGGAGGGATAGGTGTGTGATGATGCGGGTTCCACTTCATGCAACCGTCTCCTTTTTTGGAACGCTTGAACCCGACACCGTTGGTAATGTAACCGGATGAGCTGATCAGTGAGGACACAATGAAGCAAAGTGATGGTGCAAAAAAGTGCAAGACTGCTTTTATTTAAAAACAGTCAAAACAAAGTGTTCAAATAAATAGTGCAGTGCTACAAACATTATTAAAAAAATAAATAATCCATTAAAAAGGTAAAAATCCCAGGCGTTAAAACAAGGCTAAAACGAGATTAAAATCCTTCTGACAACATTGGGGTCACACCAGCCAAGATCTGCGTATTCTTAGTCTCCACAGCTCACCCAAAGTATATTCAGTGGGAGAGACTTCAGCCACAACGGTCCTCATTCTACCGAGCCCCATTATGGCTGCCTCCGCTGGCGTCTACCTGACCGCTTGGGGTCGGTTGCCCTCCCATCTTCCTTCTCGTTCTCTAAGTCATCCCTCGGATCCCTTGGGCAGACTTCTCTCCGATCGTAGCCACTCTCTTAACTCAGTGGGCACAATCCTGTCCTACGAGTGTCAATCACTCACTCCATCTGGGACCCCTGACTGTGCTGACCTCTCTCTTTCACAGCGGGCTCGCTCGTCCACTCTCTTTTCCCAATGCTGTGCTCTCCGCCTCTTCCTTTCTTTTACCATTCATTTCCTTCCGCCTCGCTCTCCTCCTATTTATTATGGGGACGTGGCTCAAGTGTGGCGATTAGCAGTTCTTGGCTTCAACTACGGATGTGGACAATTCCTCACCTGTGCACATAAGCAGGGAAATGCCCACCTTACGTAGCATCCAGAAACCACTCCGGCCACACTACCATGCCCCCTTTTTATTTATTTAAAAATCTGGCTTTTCTTCTGAGCCGTGGACCCGCTATATCACAAAGTGGTGATATGAGGGGCATTATTTGAGTTTTGATTCATAAAAAGATTCATTCTTGTTTTGACATTGTGATTTTTTGATTCAAAAAAAGATTGCTTCGTTTTCTGACATTGTTGTTTCCTTTTGGTTTAATATAAAAATTGATCTCAAAAAAGGATGAATTGGCTTACAGATAATAAGTCTGCCTTCTGAAACAATGGAACAAGGACAACAATTTCTTATTTTATGTCAGAAAAGCCAAGGCAAAAACCATAGATTCAGGATGCAGAATACAGTATTCTATATCAGAGGGGATGCTGTGGAAGGGGACAACAGGCACATTTCTCATTCTGTGCTCATCTATTTTTGTAGGGAAACTGGAATCAATCCTCACTGTCTGTATGACATGTTGGCATGGCATTTGCTCAGCACAGAAGCGGAAATCACCACAGAGGATATTGATGTTGGCATGAAACATTACAGGCTGTCCTCGAGTACATTACACATATAACACATGCAGTATAGTCACTTTTGTCACTGCTCCATTCTGGCAAACAGTACAGCATCATTAGGACTCACATAATTCAGGGACAGTTCTTATACATGTGCTTGATTGTTTCTTGCATATATGTTGCACTCACTGTTTGATGTTGAATTCATTGTCTTTTGTGTTATTGTTATTGTATTGCTGTTACTACCCTATGGGAGAAACTCAACAAAGAACTTCATTCTACTGTTTACAAAAGAGAATAAACTTGAACTGAACCAAACTGAACTTAAGGTTGTGGTCACAGGACCATTCATTCTCCATTGACCAATCAGACTTAAAGTTGGTCTTTGATATTATAAAGCAATGACTGAATTCACAAAGGCAAACAATTTCACACTTTTTAATAATGGTTAAAAAATCTTATTCCCTGAAATCTTAAATTAGGACAGAACTGCTTCCTCCAAACTTATTGGATTTTACACATGTTTTCATGAATGGCAGTAGGAGACATTTGTTTCTTTAAACTGGAGATTCTGTGTGTTTTCCCAGGCAGTCCATAATTCATGATGGTAAAAGCTCATTTGTACTTGGACACAGGCAGCTGCAGACACAGTTGCACACAGAAGATGTGAATCCTGGTTTGTTTATAGCTTAAGTTTTAGCGTGGCAGACCACAACACTGCATGATTGCAGAATCCCTGGCTTTTCCCCCAATGTTTGGTTTTTCTTTGCCTTTACATATTGTAGAGATTTCCATTTCTGCCTCCACAAAATTTAACCTTTGCCCAGGATCTGAGTAATTTCTTGCCATGAATCTGTGGATATCTTGTTGTGTGCTTTTAATGTTGGATCGTGCAGGTGCAGAAAGTGACACTTCACACAACTGTTCCTCCAGTGAGTCTAGTGTCTGCATAGTAAACGGGCACAGGTGTGCCACATGGTTACAAAATTATGGAGGCATGCATGCCAGGCCTGATTAACGGCATTTATGTCACATGCACCCTAGTGGACCCTTGCAGTCAAGTAGAAACAGGCCTTAAGAGTCCACATTTAAAATTTGACAGGATGAAGTGTAAATGACTGTACTAGATTAACAACTTTATGCAGTTCCAGAAACAAGAGAAACCTGGCAATCTTGCATCCACCACGGTGCACTCATTAAGAAAATTGCTGATTGAGCCACATGTGCGCAAATTCTTTCATAAAGTGCTTTCTCCCTATAGCTGGTGGGTTTTAGGTCTAAACAACTGTTCGATCTGGCAGTGCTGGCTACATTAAAGTTTCACTGTTGAAGCTGCTATGTAGTTTCAGAGTTATGGTTATAACTAAAGATAGCTTCCTGAATGTATGTCTAGTAAATATTACATTTGCTTTAGTTATTGTGTATGCTTCAAAGTGGTAATAATATGTTTTTCTGTACCCGTTTTACATTCACATTGAGTTGTAAACAGCAATAGTAAACATTTTTCTTATCTTTACTCTTTAAACGGACCAAATATTCAAATTCAGGTTCTGTTTCAATTTTAGCTATGTTTTAGACAATTAGCTGGCATTTCACAGAAACATCCTTTAAGATGTCCCAATAAGATATACTGTTTTGTTTAATACATGCTAGATACTGTGCAGTAGAGAAGCATGTAAATCCTTAACATCCTCTCTGTTTTTTTCTTTTCTTCAACAGACATCCACAATGTAAAATAAGAAAAGGCATATGAGGAATGTGACCAACAAACTCATTTTATTGTTGCTTTAAAATACAATTTTACCATTGTAGCTGGAGCAAACATGCATGTAATGTCATGTATTCTTCTGCCACAGTTGCCCAAAGATTCCTAGAGGGTACTACATATTTATATGTACATAGTGGCCAAATGTTTTGTCAGGTTTTAACCACAGAATCCAAGCCGTGCAATACATAGACCCTCACCAGGCAGAAAAATCTTATGCTGGTGCAATTTTTGCTAAAGCAACTGTAGCTTCTGCTAATTTTGTTTAAAGCCTCCCATCTTCACACAGGACAGAAGCTAATAGAAAGCCAAAATCTGTTAAATGTTAGAACTGCAAACAAAGCGGCTGAGTGGCAGACATTTCTACACATCCAAACTCTCATGAGAAATAAAATCTTTTAAGATATTCTCCCTTATATTGTGGGTCTTTTCTTTTTGTTGTGCTCAGATAGTGGATTCATCTTGAAAGGTCTTTCCCTTTCAGGAGACAGCAGGCTGTACTAGAAACTATCCATAATAGCTCCCTGACATTGAATCTTAAGACAATGTCATTAAATTCTACTGAGGCCTGTCTAGCTTGCTAACTGAAGGAGAAATTTGTGTGGGAATTGTTATCTGAGTAATGAAGTTTCCCAGCTTTTTCATTCCCTATCTGGATTTTGAAATGAATTGTGATGGCCTGGTAAAAATGTGCAGAACAGGAGCTGAGCCAGAAGATACATTATTGGGTTGTCCACTGGTCTTAGTACTTTTTCCAATAACATTAGCATAAACAACAATGAACGGAATACCTAGGTGACATCAGGTACATCATGACTGTAATTGAGCCTGGAAAAGGCAGAAGATGAATCAAATGTGAAAAAATATGAATGAGCAATAGCAGCATGTAGGCCTGGAGTCCTTCAAGACATTAGGTGGCAATTTCCTTAGAAGCAGTTCATGGTTGAGGCTTCAGGCTCCTTTGGGCCATAAAGCCATGGAATGTGAAGTCAGAAGAATGAGCTTAGTAAGTGCTCACCTGGAAGGAAGTGTGCTGAGGGATATCTCAAGAAAGGCGGAGAAGGTGCTAGAGGAGTGCTATTGAGCATTCAAGGTAAGAAATATATTTAGTAAGGTTCTATGATGTCTGGGTGGCTCTGAGGCTAGGGATCTGCACTGGCAATCGGAAGGTTGCCAGTTCGAATCCCATAAAATGCCAAAAGGGTCTCTGCTCTGTTGGGCCCTTGAGTAAGGCCCTTAACCTGCAATTGTTCCTTCCTGGGTATGATGTTAATCTGCATCCATCCAACCTGCAGGAAAAAAATTGGGGTTGGTGGCAGAATTTGCACTCCAGCCACCATAAAAAACCTCATACTGTTCCGGTATATCTGAACTAGTGTTGTGCTGAGGTATCACCAGTTGCATGCCTGCACTCGGGTCCTAATCTAAGTCCTGAGTTTGTGTGGTGGGTGAGGTTTACTTTGTTTATTTTATTACTTTCAGGGCTCATTGTGTTCAATACTCCCCTTGCTTGTGGTTTAATTTTTGTCAACAAAACACAATTTTCTTGTACTTCTTGGTGTTCTAAACCTGATTTTGGGTTTGGTTTCAACTCAAGAGCACCCTCTATAGGCCACTATATAGATTTATTGCATATAGAACTAAATCTCTAAAGTAAAATTAATAGCGATATTAGTTGTGCAACCAGATTAGCAAAAATTGATTAATAGTTACACTGCAATTTAAATGCAGAGCATACTCTACCTAGCATCTAATGCTTGATCACTTATATATGCACCACATTCATCATTGAATAAAAAAATAAAAAAGACATTTTTTGAATTTACATATTAATAGTAGGCTTCTAACATTTAAAGCTTAGATATACTGTATAATTGCAGTTTAAGTGGTCTCTTCCAAACAGTTGCAATCTAAACATAGAACTGTGATCTTTAAGAAAATGTTAAAAACTTGAAAAGTATTAATTATATCTTTAATGCTGTTTATTACATGCATAGTGAAAGGCAGATTAATTACTGTAAGGACACATTTTGCAAAGTTAACAAAGATAAACTTTAAAGACTTGCAATACTGTAAACAATTTTAGGATTTTTTCACTGTTCTTCAAAGATTTTAGTTAATGCTGTACTTCTGGATGCTTGTAATTTTCTGCATTTTTAACTTGTGTACGGAAAAGCATATTTTGTATCAGGTTGATAGAAATATCATAAAGCAACATTTGTTTTTTAATCATGAAAATGCAGTATACTGTAAAACATAAGAAAAACTTATAATTCCTTGTATAAAATATCTGAAGAGTGTAATTACTATATTTTGAGCAAAGAACTTTATCAGTTGTCCACAGTTGTTTTTGATGGACATAAACTGGCATGTTTTAATTATTGCTATAAGTAAGGCCTTACGCCCTGTGCTGGCTGGGATTGGCTCCAGCACACCCCCGTGATCCTGTTTTAGGATATAGCAGGTTGGACAATGACTGACTGACTATAAGTGAGTTAGTCTGACAGGAAACATATGTAAATGTTTCCTAATATTTCTTAGCATTGTTTAATATCCTGGGAATAGGCTTGTAAAGTTTAAAATTTTAATAAATGTTGTAATGGATTATATTTTATTTGTACTTTAGGAATGCACCATTCTATTTAAAATTGGAAAAAAGTTCTCTCAAGTTAGATGAACCGTCTTTTATAATTTGAAAAATAAAGCAGCATGTCTTAGATACAACTATTCGTCTTCAGTTGCTGACCCCAGATATCGGAGCGGTGCTGTTTGTTTTCTGTGTTGTTATTTGTAAGGAATAATGGTGGGATTCTTCGTATAAGAAGTGGATGTAGAGCTGGTACACTCCTCCAAGTACTTGGGGGTCCACATCAATGACTGGTCTCGTAACACTGAGGAACTATAGAAAGAAGGGTAGGGTGGGTTCTGTATTTCTTTAACGTGGGTAGTGAAATCCTTCAAATCTTCTATAAGTCTGTGATTGCCAGTGTGGTTTTCTGTGTTGTGTGCTGGGCTGGCCCACCAAATCATCAAACTGATTAAAAAGGCAAGCTCAGTTATAGGAAGCATTCTGGACCCCCTGGAGATTGTGGCAAAGGAGAGAATTGAAACAGAGATGTATAATGGTGCACATCATCCCTCAGGACTTTCAGCCAATCAATTAATCAGCAGAAAAAATGCTACTGGGGCTCCATTATACTAACAGCAAAACATCTGCATAATGCCTAACTGTAACTGTAACTGCCAAGTCAAAAGTTTTCTTTCTTTTAATTTTTCTTCCTTTTCAGTTTTTCTAGTGTGTGTATATATATTTATTTATCTATTTATTGATTTTCAGGTTATATTGTGTGTTTTTATTTATTTATTTAAAGAGCTGTAAAAAGCCAAATTTCACCCTGGTAATAAATCATGTTCTCAAGTCCTATCTAATGGTAGTTAATATACAAATGGTGAAAAGTAAGAACAGAATTTGCTAATGGATAAACCTACTGCATAAATGCTATAAATAAATCAAATGTATTTGATTAGTGCAGAGAAAACGTAATAAAACACAAAAATGTGAAAAAAATGTCACAAAACATTATTTTCAAATATATACTTCTTAAAACTGCAGCTGAAGCTGGGACAGCCTATGGAATTTAGCTTAACTATTGTACTATTTATGTATATTAAACTGTTAAATGAAAACACTTTTTGGATCTTTTATTAAAACAGGAGAATATTTGAATGTTTAAATATTATATTCAACGTTACTTGAGGTGGTATGTAGCTGCAGAGATTAGTACTACTGCCTCACAGCGACATGGCATTGTGTTTGAATCTTGGCCTGGTCAATGTCTGTCTGGAATTTGAATGCTCTCTTAGCATCTGCATGGGTTTTTTTTCAGGTAAACCAGCTTTTGTCACAAAATAAGTCTGTGTTAAGCAGAGGTGGGTAGAGTAGCCAAAAATTGTACTCAAGTAAGAGTATTACTTCAAAATAATATTACTCAAGTAGAAGTAAAAAGTAGTCATCCAAAAAATTACTCAAGTAAGAGTAAAAAAGTGTTTGGTGAAAAGACTATTCAAGTACTGAGTAACTGTTTGATAAATAAATGATTTATTTTTTAGAAATGTTGTAATAAGACAGACAAAAATATAAAATAATGTGCAAATTCTGCTATTTCCAAATAATAAAATAAAAAATGAGTAAAAATAAATAACATCTTTACAAAATAAAGATGCACAAATAACTCTAAGTTCCAAATCTCAGTTTTTCACAACAAAGCTTTTGAAGCCAATACCTACAGTAGGTAACATGTATGTTTGAACAGTGCAAACTACTTACAGTGACAAGATATCCTGTACACTGACAGTATAATACTGCATATGCATGTGCCCTCCAAATAGCACAGCTGATAGAAAATAACATTAGAACAAGGCAGCTTGTGCACGTACAAGAAGTCTCAGTTTACCTTGACTGTCTATGTCTGTGCATGTTTAGTTGAAATGTGCTTGTTCTTCATTCAGTGAAGTGATGATTAAGCTTCAGCAGGAGTTGGCTCTCATTTTTCATGTACAGTGGAACCTTGGATTGCGAGTAACTTGGTTTGCGAGTGTTTTGCAAGATGACCTAAAATTTGTAATAAATTTTGACTTGATAAACAAGAGAGGTCTTGCAATACGAGTAGTTTGTATACGCTTTGTCTGCCGAGCGTCACATGATCACAATTGAGCTGATGGTTTTTCTCTCTCGCTATGGGATTGTGGGCAATCGTCAGTTGGCGTGTCTCACTCATATAGTCAACATCCGTACGAGCGTATACTCTTTACTACAGCATTGTGACCACGTGTGTGTGCTGTGGCGTGTGAGTCCCCGTCTTGCACCCCAAAACACAAAGCTAAGTCTCAATACTTTAGCGACACCATCTTTATTCAGCTTGAAACAGGAACACCACAGTTATTTATTGTAGCAAGATCTGCCACTCTCTATACACAGACACAGCAGTCAGGCAGTGTCTATGCCGTCACAGTTTGTGTGGTCATGTGACTGCATGGCTATGTCTGTTTTGTGAAACGGAGCCATGTGATTATTGTTGCTACGTCTGATTGATGAAACGGAGTCTTGTGATTATTATTGCTACGTCTGATTGTGAAACAGTCATGCGGTAGATCCACTGGCAGCTTCTCTCTGGCAAAAATATAGCATATCTAATGGAAAAAAGTAATGATTCGAGTGTTGCCAAATGTAGGGGAGTAAGAGTTGCGTTTCTTCTTTACAAATGTACTCCTACGTAAAAGTAAAAAGTATGGTGCAGTAAAACTACTCTTACAAGTACAATTAGTAATGGAATAAATGTAACGGAGTAAATGTAACTCATTACTACCCACCTCTGGTGTTAAGTTAGTGGTGATTCTGAATTGGCCTGATATAAGTCAGTGTGGATATTATGTGAGTTTGCCTTGTAATGGACTGGTCCCTAATGCTACTTTGACAGGCTCTACCTGCCCTGAGGCTTGAGGTTAAAGCTGCAGTTATTTTGTTATTATTTAGGGACAAATGATCCACTTGTAATTTACTTGTTGGGACTTATTCTTAATGAATGTGTAGATATAGGAATACTGAATTATAATTTGTTTTAGTTTTCTATTTATTTAAAAGATTTTACTTTATTTACTTTTTCACCATTATTTATGGTTCTATTGTGTTATCAGATCACCTGGCACAAAAGGTGCCAATGAACCTGTTAGATTTCTATTTTCTTAACTGTATATATGAATAAATGTCAAAACAAATCTATGGACTGTACCTGTTACCTGTAACCTCTTATCTGTCTCATATTTTACCCAAATAAATTTGATCCCAGCACCCTCTATGATGGGCTACTTACTGACAAGGACTGTCTTTACTTGCAAACCTTTACTTCAACCCAGTTTTACAACCAATGGATGGCTTCACCTCTTTTGTCCTTAAGTTACCACAGTTAGACAAGGAATGTACAATATAGCTCTCAGCTTGCTAGTAATAATTACAAAAAGGCAAAGACTTTTAGGCTTTTACTTGAAAGTTATATTTAATTGCATCAAAAATACTAACAGCAAATTTATGATGATACAAAGAATCATACAATATGGGTATATTAACTCCTCATTCAGTACATGTAGTTGCACTAAGGGGCAGATGATCATTACATTCTCAGGTGCCTTGTTTTTTGCAGATTAAGAGTTCTCAAACAAAACAAAAGCCCGAGAGAACTCTTCGTCAGTGTTATAAAGTAGCTGCGGTGGGAGAGCAGGAGGATCTTCTGAAAAGTGTCTTCTTTTACAAGAGCATCAGCTCCCTGCTTCTTGCCCAAAAAATGAGTAAACACACACTTGTAGCAGAGCATGCTGACATTATTTTTTGTTTTTTTTCATGGCATAAGAAAATGTTTTAGACATTGTTATCAAAAAGCTCAAGGTTAATTATCCATGATTCTAAGTAAGTGAAAAGTTTAAAAAAAAACTATAAATTTCTACTTCATATTCCAACTTCCATAGCATTAACTGTGCACCTATTTAAAAATGGTAAGGCTTGATAAGGCCTATTACCTGAACAGTTTAAAGTAGAAGCAATATCTATAAGAGAAAGACACAAGGTGAGAGGAACAGTGGAACTTGAAAGGCGGTTGAACCTAACTGAAAGTCACTGTTAGACAGCAAGTTCTTGTTTAATTTTCTGACAATGATACTTTGCGAGCTCCCCAGTATCCTCCCTACATTGACTATCTGAGTTTTCCAAGTGTGTAGAAATAACAGAAAGATGCTCAGCTTTTCCTTATTATAAAAAAATATTTGACTGAATTTCATTATTACATCATTATTCTTATATTGTCTGTATGTATTTGGTTCTTGAATTTAGGCAATAGTGTGCACTTTTATACTGTTTAGTACTATGTTTTAATAAATCAAGTCAATTTTATTTATAGAGCATATTTAAATACAGCAAAAGTGCTGTCTATCTATCTATCTATCTATCTATCTATCTATCTATCTATCTATCTATCTATCTATCTATCTATCTATCTATCTATCATTTTCCAGCTGTGAACTGTAACCTCAGACAAGTGCCGATCCTCATCCTGACTGCTTCACAGTCAGTTGCAAACTGGTCACTTCCTATATCTCCATCGATCAACTTCTCCAACTAACATAGAAAATCTCAGGGATTTTACCATACATTTAATAAGAGAGAACAAATGCTTTTTAAATTTGTATTTATACAGTGTTTCACTTTAAATTTTATTAACAGGGAAATTTTATTAAATCTTATTTCATATTTACCTTTGATCTTTATTAATAAGGATATTTAAACTACATTACAAAGAACTGGTTTTATTTCCTCACAATAAACTGGAGGAGTGGACCACTTTTTACCACAATTTTTTTCTGTTCATTGTCTGTAATAATTAAGAAACATTTACAAGTTTAACCTGACTGGTTATAAAACACAGTATTTCAGGAAAAAAGTGAATACTGTATTGTCTTTCTGCTTAGACATGTTTGAAGAAGGGAGGTATGGGTGGAATGAAAGTAATCCATTGAATTTGTAAGTACAGGCAAAAGTTTCCATTTTGGGAGATAAGGTATGTTTTTGAAAAAAGAACAGTGAGCATATCAGAGAGTGAATACCTTTAAAATTGCTTAATCAGTCTGTCTTTGTCCAATGTACCCACTAAATTGCTGTGACTGTGAAATTTCTGTTAGATGTAAAATGGAGAACAGCGGGAGGATTGTAATGACAGGAATCATAACAGATTTTTATTATGAGTTAAGATGTGTTACACTTCAAACGTTCAGATGCCATGATTGCAGAAATAAAATGAGTAAAACAGACAATATTTGCAAGTAGATGACACAGAGTCATGCTGATTATTATAAAATTAGGTTTGCAATTGTAAAATAACCTCAAAACTTTCTCTCATTCATGCAAACAAAATGTGTTTCAAGGAAAATAGGAAACAATAAGATAGCAAATAAACCAAAAAAATGAGACTTTAAATGAATTCCTAAACCTCTACTGAAAATTATCAACTGAATGGGGTTCAGGTGATGAAATAAAAATGATATTATGACACTTAAATATGTATTTAGTTTTAGCTTACCATACTTTAATACATATTCAACATTCAGAGCAGAAATTTTGGCACATTGCCCATTTTCTTAACGGTTTTTGCACTGAAATATCGTGGCTGATATATCAATTTATTTATATCATCTATTATAGATGCCCAAGGTGTAACTCTATAGCTCTCTCTCTGATCCAGGAATACTTGTTCTCTGTCCCAGCTCTGTTGTATCGTGGTTGTATTGCAACAGTTCTCTTTTCAAGGGTGTTTCATTGTGAAGTATCAGTAGTTTATTTTATCTATCCATTCATCTGTTCATTTTTTAACTGACTTATCCAGTGTCACATTGACAGCTTTGGACATGAGGCAAAAACTGTTCATTGCAGGGTACATGTTGTGAAGAACTCAAACCCAATAAACTTTGCCCAATATAGACCTAGTTGTTAACCTTTTGGATGTGGTTAGCTCTGCTATGTCATTTATGGATTTTAAACTTGATCTCACACAGGCACTCTCTGGGTACAATTTGCACATTCTCTCTGAAGACTTCCTTCCATTACTTTTCCCTTTTAAAAGATGTCACTGAACCTGGCGGTTGACTTGAAACTGATCTATTATGAATGTCTTTGTTGGACAAGAGTTTGGCTTGCTCCTCGTCCAAGGATGACCTCTGTTGCAGCCCTCCCACATTTAATTATATTATATGGGATATTAAATGAGTCACATTACAAGGCATCTTCATTAAAACAAACAGAGACATGGTCACTTCACATTAAGTTTGCATCAATAGAAGAAGTATGTAACAACTATGAGCTAGCACACAGCTGAACATTTTCCTAATGGGTAAATTAGGATGAAAGAGATGACGAAACAAAATGACCTGACTTTTGCAAAGTCTTACATATGATGCAATTTACTAACCCTGAAGTACGTTTTGCTCATTTTTATAACATAAAACATAATAAATCATATTTATAAAGTAATATCTTGTACATACAATATATTTAACTTATAGTATATGGACAAGAAACGAGGTCATACATACAAGTTATTATCTTGTATGTACAATGTAATTTCACATATATACAAGATATTTTGTCATATGTATGAGACAAAAACCCCCAATATTTTTTTTCACCTTGCGGTTCAACGCTTCCGCACAATTTAATCTTGCCTGTGAAAATATTTTTTTCCTTCCACTTTTTCTTAACCTGCATCTTATTTTGTAACATTTTTGTTATAACCCTTTAATCAGTAGATCTTCCTCTGGGCTCTCCTGAGGTATGTACTACCACCCTAGGTCGAAAAGAGGTGCTGGCGCTAAATCAGTGAGGGCAATTCACTCTGCTCCTTCTGGTCCCCCAGCTATATACCCCACGGTTTCTAGAAGGAGGTGTCACTCGATATGAGAGTGTCCCACAGGATGGAGTGACTATAGCAGGCTTTGTTAGACAACAAAGATTCCTGAGACAAAGAAACCCCAATTTTTGTTTGCTTTGGTACCATGGAGCACAGCTTTTGTTTGTTCCTATGAACTGATTAAAGGGGACGACTGGGTTGGCACCCCAAACATCTCAGCTTGTGGTCTTGCAATCCCTTCGACTACAACCTGCTTTCAAAGAAAATGTCAAAGCCAGCTACTTCCACATAGTACATAATAATCCATATTTTAATGGATACACTAAAATAGGTGACATAAGTGCATGCTCAGCTTGTTTCAAAGCTCTCCACTCCATCTGGAGGAAAAGAAAATGTCAAAGTCAGTTAAGAAAAGAGATAACGCTGGCGCAGTACCCTATTCGACTCAGTCTCATGCCGCAAGCTCTCATGTAACTGGTACTGCAGTACTCATATCATTGTGATTTAGAAGCAAACCTAAAATACCTGGAAAAAAACACACACACACCCCATTATAAAAGTGTCTATGAGTCTGGAAAACCGATGTCCTGAACACTAGTGTCACTGTATTACGTCTACCATATTGAATTGTTTTGAAATTAAATAGTAACTTGTACTCCAAGGTATTGAATTTTTAACTTTGGGCATTTAAACATTGAAGAAACGATGTTATTCCACCAAAAAATTATGCTTATTAAATTCCACAAAAAATAATAATTACTTTGAATAGACCTCTTTGTAACACATGTACATTCAAAACTTGATTTGTAATCTGCCGTTTGTTGATCTTATGAAATGCTGAAGTAATGTAAATAAATTGAAGAGGACTTTTTCTCATATGTAAGAACAGCTTGTAATGATGAGACTGTTTGCCAATTGGCAGTTGTATGCAATGTCTAAAGCTTTAACTTGCTCTCACTTTGACACTACTGGTGTCACTACTTGAAACAGAGATTTATGTTGCACTTCTTACAAAACTGGCATGCATAAACAAGTAAAGCTCATCTGTTGATATTTTTCATTTTAACTGGCTTATTATAATTGTAATGTAGTTAAGTTACACACTGGTAAAAAATCTACTCTTTAAATACAGCTTATAGTGGGTCTAGAATAATTTATTTTTTTTTTACTTGAAACATTATTTGTGTTGAATATAGTATTTATAAAAATGATAACTTCTGTACTGTATACTTAATAGGCCTGATTTTAACATAATGGAGATCCTGGCATAAAAGGCATTTCCACTGAGAATGTTTTGATAACACTTTTCTATTCAAAATATGCTTAAACACACCCTACAATCATAAATCATTTACTATGACTGACTTTTATCACACTATTCCTTAATGGTGATGATAGATGTACACGAGTATGTGTGTTTGCATGCCTTTGGAAGGTGTTCTGTCAAAGCCCACTCAGTTAATACAGCTAGCTGCTCATTGTGTGTCCTCTCTTACTGAGCACCCACCTACTCCGACTTATCTAATGCTTTTGAAGACCTGTCATTCCAATGCTGTCTAGAGAAGTCTTAAAACTAAAAAAAATATATTTTTTCTTTTTCATACTCATTTGAAACCTTAGGACAGAGAAAGCTAATAATCACGGGTATTAATGTTTGAAACTTTGAATTTGCAGAGATTAATTTGGGTAATGCTTAGTGTACCTTAGACCAGGGATATTCAAGTACAAATTCAGAAGAAAGAAATTTAGTTGGCACAGCCACCAAGTAAGCAGCAGGTAATGACAAATTTTAAACCAACACAAATGAATATATTGAAAAACAGGTAATGTTTATTCATTGTTTCCCTTTTAAATTTGGTCACATATGTCACAGGCATATCAAAAAGTGTATAAAAAAAATACAACAACGGTAACTAACAGAATCTGAGGTAGTAGCAATACTTTTTCTCCACTTCTAAAATAAAAAAAAAACAAAACATTTTGGTCATATCTGACCTAGGTGTATCTCAAAGTACATAAAAACAAAATAGTGCACAGTATTAGCAATAACATTGGTTTCCCTTTTGGTCTTATAATAATAATAATCCTTTGCATTTATATATTACTTTTTTCACTATTCAAAGTGCTTTGCGCTCCACGCAAGGAGGGCCTGAGTTGTAAACCTATGATCATCTTACGGCAAGGCAGCATGGTTACCATTGCATATATATACCATTGCATATATGACCCAGTCACATCCCCAAGTGCATTTAACAGAATAAAAAAGAACTATCAATGCTATCAAAGCTGTCAGTACACAAACCCATAACAAGTGATAACAGTGACTAACACACATGAATACAATGTCTACTGCTCACTGAGGGAACATAGGCTCATTTTAAACCACCACATGTGTGATTTGGCATGGCTTTGTTACACATTCCACATTATGTTATGTTGACATGATGTTCTGACATGTCTTGCTACTGTATGCTGTGGGAGTTGGAGTCTTGGGAGAAAGTGCTTTGTGAAGGCTCAGAGCACCTCTCTGGAGGGAGCTTATTAACAGGATCAAAGTGAGAGGGGAGTGAATGGAAAAAGAAAAGCGGATCTCTACCTTTATTTTTCTTTGTTTTGACCCAAACCAGAAGCAATAGGGCACCATTAATAGTGCAGCTATCAAATAAAAAGCCAGTCAACATTTTGAAGATTCCCCCATAGAAGCAACTCCTGTGTGTGTGTCTAACTCGTATCATAGACAACTACCACCACTTCTATACACACAACAACAAGCTGCATTGTGGGTTGAACGCTGCTAGGCTACATGGAGTGCTACATTCATGGTCCATACAACCGTAGGAATTTATGTAGGAATTTCTGAAGGTTTGTGAAATGTTTTTTCTTGGTTTTTCATTGTTTTTTGTCAAGATCATGGGCTGGGGCACTTAGAGGTTGTTTCTGAGCCGCAAGTGGCCCATGGGCCGCCACTTCAATAGGCAGGCCCTAGAAGATACTACTGTACCATCATAAAACTTTTATTACTAAATGCAACATTGAAGGCTATAGAGTGATAATTTTGCATAGTTGGTCATCATATTCTGGTTGGAGCTAAGGAAATGTGCATCGGCAAATCGATTACATTGTATGAAAGTGACTATATCTGTCAGCAATCCAATGCATGTGCTAGCAAACTAACTGATCTGTGCTAATCCATGTTATTTAGTGCATCTGATCAGAAGTAAAGGAAAAGGAATAGTTGTTTATTCCTGATTGTTTGGTCATTATAAAGTGTACTGGCAGGTTGCTAAAATTTCAATTCCTCAAAACTAACAGGCAAAATAAAAGAAGTTGTACATTTTCAGTAAGTTTCCAAACATTTACAAAGTCATGATAAGTTATTCACTGAATCTATTTTTTGTTTTAATAAATTTACAATGCTACTTTTAGCAAGCAGGCAGTTGTGCATGTGCTGCAGTAATGCCAAACAGGTGTTTTTTTGTTATGAGATGCTGTTTAGGAAAAAAGTTTTTGTTTTTAGTTCGGCTGTATTAAAATGCTGGCATAAGTATCGATTTCAGCATAAATCTATCAGATTTCCTGCACGTATAGGGATTGTACTTCCTCACAACTCTATCCAATTGTACACATATTCAATTCAGCACAACTTGATCAGTCCTGGCACATATACAGTGGTGCCTCGGTTTGCAAACATAATTTTTTCCGGAAACGTGCTTGTGATCCAAAGGACTCGCATATCAAAGTGAATTTCCCCATAGAAAATAATAGAAACTCAGATGATTCGTTCTACAACCCAAACATATTCATATAAAAATGATTAATATAAAATATAAAGTAAAAATACGTAAAACAAATTAACCTGGACTTTACCTTTAAAAAGAATCGTGGCTGTTGTGAGGGAGACGAGAGAGAGGAGGATTATGGTGTAGGACGACTTTCACTCTTTCTTTTTTTGCAACTTTAACAAGGAACTTATCCAATGACAGTTGCTTTTGCCGGAAGATTCACTACAATTGAACACAAAATTTAAAAAATTGCTTTGCGCACTGTAAGGTTTCTAAACTCGTTTCGGAATATCCCCCAATTGAATGACACGCAGAACAGCATCCCGAAGCAATCGCAGGCTCCCAGTGCTGTAACAGTTCACCGTAAAAGCGAATCAGAAAAAGTCGCAGTCAAGCTATAAGCCATTGAAGGGTGATGCCTGGAACATTATAAATGCAAGAGCACGGTATTACTTAGCCACTAACTCGGTCACGACCCTGCCTGATTGCTGTGTCTGTGTATAGGAGAGCGGTAGATCCCGCTACAATAAATAACTGTGCTGTTCCTGTTTCACGCTGAATAAAGCTGGTTTTGCTAAAGTACTGAGACTCAGCCTCGTGTTTTAGAGTGCATGACAGGGACTTGCACGTTACAGCACACACACGTGGTCACCATGCTATAGCAAACAGTATACACTCATACAGATGTTGACTATCTGAGTGAGGCACGGTGACTGAGACCGAGCATGGGAGACGATTACCCACAATCCCACAGTGAGATCACGTGACACTCGGCTGACAAAGCGTATATGTACTACTCATGTTGCGATTCCTCGCTCTTTTATCAAGTAAAATGTATTAAACGTTTTAGCTCGTCTTGCAAAACACTCGCAGACCAAGTTACTCGCAATCCAAGGTTTTACTGTACTGGTTTCACTTCAATACAGATTAATCGGCTTGCCAAAGCACATATTTGTTTTGTTGGATTCAGCACAATTTTAATGGTTAGCTGGTGCACGCGGTGGATTCAGTTTGGCTCAATCACTTTCCTGTCGCACATACTGGTTTATGTACATCTCAATTAATTATCTGATAGCATTTTCCATATGTACATATTGCTTTGCTGCCACACATATTGGATACAGTATAACTTGGGCGGTTTGTAAGCACATGCACCAAATTCAGGAAAACTCTTACCAGTTTGTGCACATGTTGGATTCAGCTGGCACATGCACTGAATTTGGTACAGCTCGATTGGTTAGCTGGTGCAAGCACTGGATTCATGACAATGCTGTAGATTTTCTGACACAAATACCTGTTTGCTGGCACATTCATTAGATTTAGTACAGCTCGCTCTGGAAAACTGTCAATTTGCTGGCAGATATATTGGAAAGTAATTTCAGCTTTAGATGGCCTAGATGTGTATAGAGACAATAAAAGAATATAACTATGAAATGTAAACATTTATTATATATAAAATAATTAAAAATGCCAGGGAAACTTTTGATAATTAATTTTTTTTCATATCTTAAATGACTTCTCAAGAGTACTACTAAATACTTACTAAAATGAATGAATTTGAATTTTATTTAGGACCCTATTGCTTCTGGTCTATGGGTTGTACAGCAAAGTCTGAATTACTAATTTTTATTTCAAACAAGTTTATTAAAAGGAATGGATTTTATTCCGTGGGTGCTTATTTTTAAATACACTATGTCTTAGGGCTCATTTATACTTCACGCTCAGAACGCGTACGCGCCCGCATCATGGCTGCCACGTGTTCCCAGCGTTCATTTCACGCGTCCTCTGAGCAGGTCCTCAGAAATTAACGCGACGCGTGCGCGAGATGCAGTACCAGCAAAAGTCGGGGCGCAGTGTGCTAAAAGTCGGAACGTGACTTCAGAGTCTCTGTTTACTATCTACATGTGACAGCAAGCCTCTATGGAGATCCTTCGGGGATCGATGTGCGCGCTTTGCTGTTTGATGAATGGTTCAAAGTGTTGAAGCAAAATGCCGACATACAAATGCATTCGTGGTGCTTTTATATTCAAGCGTCGCATATTCCCGATCGTAATGACACGATACATTTTAAAAGTCTCACATACCATCTTTTGTGCCGTCTATTTTTTATTTTTTTACTTTACCTGCTGTCAGGTCCAAGAAGCTCGTAGCGATTAAAAACTGGGATGACGTTTACGATGGTCTGCTTTAATGATAAAGTAAACTACGAGGTTAAAGTGGACATTTCGAGATTAAAGCCGAAATTTCCACTTTAATCACAAAATACACGTTTTCACTGTGTCATTTATTTTTTTCTCAGTGGCTCAAATACAGCGCTATACATTATGTTGCCGATATGAAGTTGCAAAAAAAAAAAAAAAATAGACGGCACTGAGACTTTTAAAATGTATCGTGTCATTACGATCGGGAATATGCGACGCTTGAATATAAAAAGTACCACGAATGCATCTGTATGTCGGCATTTTGCTTCACCACATCGAAGCATCCATCCCGTAGGATCGGCATAGAGGCTTTCTGTCACATGTAGATAGTTCCCGAATGTAATGACACAATACATTTTAAAAGTCTCACATACCATCTTTTGTGTCGTCTTTTTTAATTTTTTTATTTTTGCAACTTAACAACAGCAACATAATGTAAAGCGTTATATTTGAACCACTGAGAAAAAAATAAAGGACACGGTGAAAACGTGTATTTTGTGATTAAAGTGGAAATTTCGGCTTTAATCTCGAATTGTCCACTTTAACCTCGTAGTTTACTTTATCATTAAAGCAGACCATCGTAAACGTCATCCCAGTTTTTAATCGCTACGAGCTTCTTGGACCTGACAGCTGCGGAAAGCAGCAATAGATCGCCAAACAGAACAAATTAAATGTATGATATTCCAACTCTCTGCACATTTAGAATCTTTAGATTCATACTTGATATCACTTTCATGATGAAATGCATTGAAGTGTGTATGTTACATTTTACATATAATTTCATTTAAATAATGAATACTGTTAATAATTACACACATGGGGGTGACACGGTGGCGGAGCAATAGCACTGCTGTCTCGCAGGGAGTTACGTTGCTGGTATTCCCTGCTTGTATTCCACACTGTGCTCCGGTTTCCTTCCAAAGATAAGCAGATTTGGTGCCGCTAAAATGACGCTAGTGTATGCGAGTGCTTGTATTCACATTGCGATGAGCAGAGACTTCGTCCAGGGATTGTTTCTCAGTCGTGCCCAATGCTTTTTGGAATGGACACATCCCTGGATTGATGGATTTAATCAATAAACATCCTTTTCACAGATATTGCGGTAAGGTGTTATCGGAATTTAATAGGTGTTTTAGGCAGTTCACAACACAGAGAAGCCAAACATGTTCTCACCGTGATAATATCTCGCACTGCCACCTGGTGGACTCCTCCAGATTTACGTAAAGTACGCGCGCAAGTATAAACACTTCAACGCTTGCGTAGCAGGAGCGTCCGCTGCAGCATGCGTCGCGTCGCGTGAAGTATAAATGAGCCCTTATATGATTATTAGAGTTCAATAGTCACACAGAACACACCTTTTAAAAAAGATGTGTTTTTGAAAAAAAAAACTAATTGCTGTAGCAATGTAAAAGAGTTTTGTACTCCCTATTCAAACCTTCTTTGTCACTAACCTCTGATTTTTAAAATGATGTAGTCATTTCAGTCTTTACTTATGGCCCACACCATGTAGGGTTACCATACTTATTGAGACAATAAAAAAAGACTGTTTGGCCCCCCTTGGAGTTTTTCTTTCTGTGTAAGAGTGGCAGGGGGAATCATTGTCCCACTTGGAATTTGTCTCATTGTGAGACTGGGGAGGGGGTGTTTTTAATCACTTCCATAATGTGCATGGCACACTGTCTGAGAACCACTCGTCTATGGCATCTATGTGGATTCATCTGATGTTTTTTAAATATAATATAGTAAGTAGAAATTAAAAAAAGGACATGACTTGAAATAAATAAATCTGGTTGGGAAGGATGAGCCTCAGTACGAAAAATCTAAACCTTAAGTAACAGACTCTTTAATGTACAGATTCAAATAGCAAAGAAGCGACTAAGAAGGTCATTAGGAAATTGCATTACATAGCATGATGTGTCAAGAACAAATAAATAGAAACCATTCTTAAACTATACAAAGCACTAATGAAATCTCCTCGGGAATACTGTGTAAATGTATGGTCTTTGTATAACAAAAACATAATAATATAATCATATAAGGCATAAACTATTTAACAACTTAGCATCTGAGGAAAAAAGAATACTTCTTTTGAGTTGATAAACACTTTCAAAATAAAAACTGATATAAAACTCATACTTTTATTTAAAAACTTTTTATAGAGAGAGCCATGCTGAATCCAATATATGCGGCAGTAATCTGACATGTGTGTGTGCCAATCAATAAGGTTGTCCTGAACTTAATATGTGCACCACCTAACCGTTCAAGCTGTACTGAATCCAGTGCATGCGCCAGATGAATCTAATGCATGCTCTAGCAATCCGTTCAAGCTGTCCTGAATTCAGTATGTGTTTGCAAACCAAAATGTGTGTCCACAAACCAATAGACTTGACCTGAATCCAGTACATGCTCCAGCTAACTGATCAAGCTCTAATCCAAAGTGTGTGTCAGCTGAATCCAAAGTGTGCACCAGCAATTCAATGTGTGTGCCAACAAATCATTTGAGTTTTCTTTGAATCTATTGCACATGCCAGAATACCGACTGAGCTATGCAGAATCCAATGCATGTGTCGGCAAACCAATAGAGTTGTATTGTAGACAAACCAATAGATGGGCCAGCAAACCAATATGTGCACCGACAATTCCATTGAGTTGTGCTGAATCCAATATGTACACCCGCAATTTGAGTTGTGCTGAAGTAAAATCCATATATGTGCATACAAACCAATGGAGTTACCCTGAAACTGATACATGTGCCAGCATTTCAGCTAAAAACATATTCTTTTTTCCTAAACAGCACCTCATAATTTGGTGTGACTCTTCTGGCAGACATGACTTTGTCAGTTCTGTTCATGGCAAGCTTTTCAAACTCTCCCAGGCAACATGTAACCATTAGTTTGCAAAGACTTACAGTATTGGTTCTATGAAAATGAGAAGGAATAAAGTATACTTTTGGTGGTAGTACAGCACTACTGGTTTGTTTCATTTTTTCATTTTAGTTACCTTTACCTTTTCAGTTTTGCCCATTAGCAACACAATGCATCTGAAATAAGAAATACAGGTAACACACATGCGTAACTGTAAAGAAAAAACAAAGCAAAGATATTCATTGAGTAACAAAGATGAAACTCACAAGTCTTAAAATTAGTCAGCAGTTTCAAACACTTACTGTACATAGCACCTTCATGAACCTGCTTTATCCTAATCAGGTTCATAAAGGCTGGGCCTATCCTCGAAGTAAATGGCACAAGGCAGGAAACAGTCCAGGACACACATACACACTCTCGTTCATACTTGAACCAATTGAGAGCTGCCAGATAAACTAACTTGCACATCTTTGGAGATGTAGAAGGAAAACCAGTGAACTTAGAGAAAACCAATATTAACAAAGGGAAACATACAGACTGCACACCGACAATAACCAGGTACGGAATTCAAAGAACGCTGCCTTAATGAGACTGTCCAGTTATTTAAAGCAATAATTATAAACAAAAGGAATAGAAAAAGAAAGAAATCTATAAACACATATATCTAATCACATTCAAATCAGGTTTTATGCTGTAAATCAAATTGAAATTCAATATGAACCCTGCAACTTCAGATGGTAGAACAATGTGCAGAAGGGATGAACAGCTTTCACTAGATTGGAAAAAGTGGCAAGAAAGACTATCATGTACCACTGGAGGTATCTGAGGAACATGCCCTGCAAAAAAATGAAATCTAAGCAAATGGAAAAGTGCTTCTATCATGACATGAAACCTTGCTCTCCTATGGTAAGAATTATTGCCATATCAAAAAAATTGTATTTACGATTATTTAGCTTATTTTAAGATAACTTGTCAAGTATATATTGCTTACCCCATTGGCAGATTTCTTTGCTCTATAAAAGTAAACCAAGTCTTGTTTAAAGTTTTTTGTCAAGTTTTTGCATATGCATTTTTTTCAGTGTGTTGCTTTAGATTGTTCTCTTTAGGAGCCACTTTTGTTACAGCACACGTTAGTGAGTTCTTCTATTTTTGTGGGGGAAAAAAACAGAGTGTCTGAACCATTCGACTAAAAGAATTGATCTTTTCAGGGATGTTAAAAAGTGTCATTCTTGAAGTCAGCTTATTTAAGTGAAGTAGCAGATTGGCTGAACAACTTAAAGCAAAATATGAAATTTATCACATAAAAGGCTAAGCTGCTGCTGAGAAGGAAAGTTTTCTCAAAATGAAGTTGGCAATAAGCAAGCTTAAATGCATGCCAAAGTGGACAACTTTTTTTTAATACAGTGATGCATTATTTCACTTTAGGGTAAGCAGCAAATGAGGTTTCATCTTTACTAAGTGATATCTCTTTTCTCTATCTTTTCAGTGGAATATATGTAAAAGGAAGGGTTTTACCTGCATAATAGGCTAGGTTAGTTGGGGACTTTAAAAAAGGCATTGAAAGCATGGGGAAATGCTTGAGTATGCCCTGAGATAAACTGGCACCCCACTCAGGGATAATACCAGCTTTGCACCAACCAATGTGATTTAAACTGGATGGATGGATAATACGTAATTTTATACTAAATACACAATAGGCTGCATAAATAAAGGAATCTAGTTTCAAATGAGTTGTTGAAAATGCTATGGAATTCTCCCTTTATGCTCGCTGATGTATTTGTACAGGTTTTGGCTGTGGAAAGATAATAGATTGTGAGAACTGATATGCTTATGACATGCAGATTTTGTGAATTAAGTGTTACTGTGTGACAATAATGAATACTTGAAATTCATAAATAAGTCAAAGAATGTTTGTTAAACGATTACTTTGATTGACAGCAAGGTTTTCCAATGTAAATATAAGAAAAATAAAGGGCATGATCTGCAAGTACAAGAAAACAAAAGCATGATTGTCAATGTAAGGGAAAACAGTAATTAAAGTGAAATAAGAAATGACTGTAACACATTCTACAAGGTGATGGACAAGAGGAAGATGGTAGAGTAGAAAGAATAAGCAATGAAAGTGACAGAAAGAAAGGCAAAAAATTGTGGCTTTGAAAAGAGCAGAGAGAAGGGTCATATGTAAGAAAAATCTTTGACAAGCACAGGTCATCGAGGCCATCCAAAGCTGTCAGAGTCTGTTTTCTAAAGTTTTCTAGACATAACTAAGACACATTTAAAAATCTCACAATAACTTAATTTACACAAAAAAACATTGTATACATTGAACACATCAATTGAATAATTCCGTTATTTCAGACCAGCATTTGTCAGAAAGTACTTTATCTATTTTGAAAATATCTTCCAGTACTTCAGTTATTCTGTACTTTGTAGACTTCAGGATGTTTTATAGCCACTTGGAAATTTGGCCTGCTGGTTAAAGCATTGGATGTAAAACAGAATGTTCACCTCTTACTCATTCTGTTACCTCTATGCAAGTCACTAAATCTGCAAATTATTCAACTGAAGCAAATATACAGTACATATAAACAATTATATGTATATCTGTACTTGTGAAACATAAAACACTACATAAAAACCATCTGTACATTTTCTCAACCTGCCTGTCTTTGCAGTGGACAAAAGTCTGTCCTGGAAGTGTCAGGTACAAGTTGGTAACCAATCCCGGACAGGGTATTAGTCTTTTGAAGAGCCCTCTCATACAGTATCCACAGTTATTTAGCCAATCAAGGCTCAATAATAAATCTAATTTTTGCATGTTTGAGATGGTGGATTTCTTGCTGAAAATTCATGTGGACACATAGAATAATTGACACAGACAGTGGACAGAAATGTATAACAGAACATACAGAAATAAAAACATATAGAGTGAGGGGATTCACATATGCAAAAGATTGTCAAGAGCAAGGGCACCACTAGGATGACACAGGGAAGAGTAGGTATGGTCACCTAGCTAACCTTTGGAGGAGAGAAAGAGATGAGCAGAGAGAGAAAGAGAGGGTGTGCTTCATGATAGAGAAGGACAGCAGTCTGGGGCATGAGCATGAGAGAAGGGGAGAAAGAAAGAAATATGTCAAAAGTGGCAGCACAATATGGTGGCTAGACGTCTTACGGTTCCACACAGACCTGATTCTGAGGATTCACAGGGAGAGCTTTAAAGCTGTCTGTATACCATCTCAATCATTTAAATGCAGGGTTAGGAATACAAATGAAAATAGAAAAATGGGGTGTTAGAGAGGTTAGGTTCAAAAAGTGTGACAGTCTGGTACTAGACTGGTGGGTAAGTACTTATGTCAAACCACACATTAATCAGGAGTTCAAAATCTGTTTATCCTGGCATATTTGGGGATCAGATTTGTTATTTTACTGTAGCTGTTTTTGTTTAATAATAAAGACACCATTTTTGTTACCATTTTGTTTCCTGCGTCGTCTTCTGGGTATGCAGATTCTGCCACAGCCCTATATGAAGTACTAAAAGTATCCTATTTTAGTTGTCTATGACTAGTAGTGAAATGCTTTTTAGTTTTTGAAATGTGCTTATCAATCTCTTAACAAATATCTTTAGTTTTGTGAAACAATGAATTAGATTTTAATGTGAATTGAAAATAACATAGCAAGTTAGGGTTGGCTTTGGCTTTAACATCACGTTTCCAGATGGCAGTATTTTCACAGTATGAATATTTATCTCTTAAAGTAGTTTAAGATCGTAGACAAACTCTTTTGTATGATGTATGAATACTAAGAATGAGAAATAAAGCACAGATTTTTACATTTTTCCTCTGTGTTCCATTATGTGTATAGTTACAGCCCTGGCAGGTTAAGTGACTTGGCCAGGGTCACAGAGTGAGTCAGTCGTGAAGATTATACCTGTAATTGCAGTTTACACAGTTTCAGTCCTGACAATGCATTGGTGAATGTAGCACAAAGCTGTTAAATAATGCAGTATCTACTCAAAGTAGCCTAAATATTAATGCTCTGGTGTTTTGTGAAAAAGTGTTGTTACATGTTCATCACCTACAGACAAGCATCTTGAAAGGTTTTATGTTGTCCTATATTTCACAGATGGCTGAGTTTGCCCTTTTCTTTAATACATTTTTATTTTTTGAAGCTTAGCATTGTGTTCTGGTTAGCTCTACTGTTATCCCATACAGTAGTTACAATTCTTTTTCTGGGTTTAAGCCTTATACAAGTGAACCTGGACCATAAGTTGACAAAACTGCTTTGATAATTTGTTTGGCTATATCTGTTATTGTGAGGCACTACTAAAATGTGACCACCATACAATATCTAAAAATAAAAACGGTAGAGGTCTCAGGAATGTTAATTTGACCTAAAAATGTATCAGTGCTCTTCAAAAAGTAAAGAAAAAAATCAACAGTTTTGAAAATGTATGCTACTGCACAATGAGAGCAGCAACAAAGCCATGGAAATAACAAACAGGTTTACTGTATTTAACAACAAGACTCAAGTTTGAGGACCTGACTTAGTTGGTCTTCTGTTGGCTCACTCACTTCACATTTAATTTCTGTTTAAGGAAAGAAACTAAGCAATTCAGAGGAATGATGAAGAAATTCTGGGGAACAAATCTTAAAAAACAAGTCAGTTAAAATGAATTCAAAATAAGTTAATTAGCAGCAAAAACAGGTCACTAATTAAGAAAAGGTTTAGGATGAAAACCTGCAGCCACTGGGGTCCTCCAAGACTGGAGTTTGAGATCCCTGGTCTAGGCGAACGGACATGGAAGTGCATCTGTGATTGAGTGGCTGTCAATCTTCTGTTCCGCAGAGGGAGAAGAGGAGAAGGCATTAGTACACAGCGTCAACTTCTGGTCGACAAGTAATTCCCATCTCAGAAGCCCATAAGCTGTCTCCAGTACACAAGTGATCAACAACAGTCAGGTTCGAAACAAACATTCTCTTGATCATTCAGACTGTCAATAATGTAATGTAGTTGTACTTGGCACTGGGTATTACAGAAATTGTTTCTTTAACATGAATGTTGTCATTATTTCTAGAATAAATAGTTCCTTTTAGAACATGTCTGAAAAATGCTTTGATAAGCCTAACAGTATTTTAGCTTTATTTTATGATGAAACCAAATTGCTTTTGGTGGAACATGTATGCAAAATCTTAAGATCGGTTAATGAAATGTTGGAAAGAGAAAAATTCCTTGTAAGAAATTCCAAGGTCCCCAGATGCGGTTAGGTCTGCTGGCTATAAATATTTATTTAACATATGTAGTAAAAAAAAAAACAAGTGAAAACTAAAGAGAGTAGACTGATAGTTAAAGTTTATAAATGACAGAGTACATTAAATGCAAAAACACTCGTTTAAAAACAGAAAATACAGACCGGCATCATAACTGCAAAAAAGAAAGTACATTTTTTAGAATTATGGCTGAAGAACTTGAAACCCATTGAGATGAGTGAGTTCCATGGCCCAATGCCATGTATCTAAAATCATATTCAATAAAAGCAGAATATTGGAATTATGAAACAGCAAGTAGGCAGATATAACAAGTGGAAATGCATTCTATCAAGATAATATGTATGTGTAATGAATGGAAAATATTCAGCAGAAAAAAACTTGTGAGAATGAGTAGGTATAGACAGTTAATGGCCAAGTCAGAATTCAAGAGGGTACAGTGAATAATTTATGTAATGGACTTATAAGAGTCAAAAAGGCAACGAGAAGTAAAAATAAAATTGCAGGACACAAACAATTGTAATATATAAAAAAAGAAATAAAAATACAGTTTGTAAATATACACGTATTGTTCATGGGCCCAGAAATGTTGCAGCTTTAGAGGTAAAACATTTCTGACCACGTTTCATTTGAGTCAAAGTCAAAAGTCAAAGTGAAATTTATTGTCATCTCAACCATATACAAGTATACAGATAGATGAAATTGCGAAGCTCAGGGTCCACAGTGTAACAACATGAAGTGCAAATAATAAATTAAAAATAGAATTAAAATTTCAATTGTGCAAAGACAAGACAAAGAAGTAGCAGCAATATTGACGTGTAGTTAGCAATATGAACATTGATGCAATGTATGGTATTTGCAATATAGATACATAAATATAGTCAATAGATGTGTAATATAATAAATAAATAATAGATATTGATTTTATATAGAAATTATCAGTGTATGATAATAGGTGTTTAAGACGTGTAAACAATGACAGGCCAGAATGTTTCACAGCAGAAGGATATCAAGAAAGTCAAAATACTTAAAGGCCAGTATGAGACTTTCAATTCTTTTCTAAATGCACACTCATCTTTGCAGGAAAGTGGCTTGCATGTATAAAAGTTCTGTTTTTAGAGGAGGTTGAGGCAGTGTGGAAGATCCCAGGTGGCAGCATGTTGTTAAGGATTGTTATGATTAATTGGTTGTAGTACATTTGGCAATAATAAATGAAACATTTAGTAGTGCTCCTCCAGTAATATTCCATACTTTTCTCTGGATTTGAGCACTTTTATTTAGATTAACGTAACTGTGGCACAATAATGTGGTAGAACTTAATGATAAAGGATTTTTTAAAAAAAGGTAACTTCTTTGATCCAACCTGGAAAGACAGGAAACAGTTACAAGTCAGCAATTGCAAGTTCTTTTAAAAAAATTCTGATTCTTTGGAAAGAACAGAAATCAGTTTCTGGTTAATTTCATAATCTTTTTCATGGAGTGATTTTCACCATGTCTGAACTTTTTATATTATAATTTTGTAAAATTTGTATCTTTTTCTGGTCAGTTTGAAGTTTTTCAATATACAATATTCACATGTGTAATTATTTAGGACTTGTGATGTTTTTTGTTTTATTATGATTACTATTTCACATTATTGTTTGGTTTTGATGTATTGCTATTTTTTTAATTTCATTCCCCACCATTTTGTGGTTTGTTTCTGGCCTTGCCAGCTGGTTCCATTGCCAACACATGATACTATGAAGTTATAGACAATAGCCTTATCACCTGGAATATAAGGTAGTAATACGCTCCTCCCGGTGTCAGTCTAACATTTCAGTTGTTGTTTTGTGATTTAGGCCTTTAATGACCTCTTGGGCACAGCCATCAGCAGTGTTTCTGAATGCGGAGAGAATGTCAACCTTGTCGAGAGGTTTACTTACCTTGGCAGTGACACTCATGTCTCTTGTGATTCTTCCTATGAAGTCAGTAGACGGATTGGGAAAGCATGGGGGGTCATGAGGTCGCTGGAAAGGGGTGTGTGGCGCTCCCGATATCTATGCAAAAAGACGAAGGTCCAAGTCTTTAGAGTCCTGGTGCTTCCTGTCTTGCTATATGGTTGTGAGACATGGATTCTATCCAGTGACCTGAGATGAAGACTGGATTCTTTTGGTACTGTGTCTCTTCTGAAAATCCTTGGGTACCGTTAGTTTGACTTTGTGTCAAATGAGCGGTTGCTCATGGCGTCCTGAATGAGGTACATTACCTGCATTGTGAGGGAGCATCAGTTACGGCCCTACAGCCATGTGGAGCATTTCCCCGAGGGTGATCCAGCTCGTAAGATCCTCATTATTGGGGACATGAGTGGCTGGACCAGGCCAAGGGGTCGCCAACGTAACACTTGGCTGCGGCAGATAGAGGGTCATTTCCGGAGGGTGAGACTGGACTGTGTGTCTGCCTAGGGGGTTGCCAGCCGGGATCCCGAATTGTTTCATTGTGTAATGGGTGCAGCAACGCACTGTACCTGTGCATGCTCCCCAACTTGACTTGACTTGACTTGTTGTGAGCTAGTGTTTTTAAAAAATTAATTTAGGGCATAAACATCTTGTTTTCTTTTCATCTTCAACTTTTGATTCTATTATGGCCTTGTTACTTTGACTTTGTTTTGTTCTCCCAGTATTTTCACTATTGCTTTCATTTCAACACAATTTTTCTTCCTCCATCAACTGGTTACATTTTTGATCTTTTTCTCTGCCTTTAACCTAAGCAGAACACATATAATGTTCTTAGGTTCACAGGGTTATTATTATAATGTATACAAAGTACAGTGAAATTCTTACTAGCGTGTGCTAATTAGTATGCCAACACCATAAGCATTGAGCGTTTCTTCCTTACCTCAAAACTTTTGCCTTCAAAAGCTTTAAAATACATTCATAAGTTTACCTGTGACAGTTAATCATGTAGGTGTTACACAGTAATGAAAGGTGTTTAAATGGCAGTATACTAGCAGCTTAGGAAATTGTAATTCATCTTGGCATTTATCTAAAACAGTTTTACAGTACCAAGCTTTTACGATGTCCAGTGCTTAATTGACTTGTGTGTCATTCCCCCAAGTTTAAGTGAAGAACTCTGCTTGTGATGGAGAACAAGTGTTGTCTTCGACACATTGTGCCTTGTGTGCCATGTTTGACTCTTTGCCATATCCTCTGCACCTTCAAAAGGAAATGGTGGACCCTTTCAGCCACAACAATTTAGATGCTGAGATTTGCTAATTGAAGCAATGATTCTTCTCCCACACCAGGCCCAGTCATTGACACATACCTTGGAACTTCGAGACTGTGATCTTCCAAGGGTGCTCTAGCAAGAGTAGATTCCATACCCAGAAAGATATATGGTTGAAGTTCCAGGCTACAAACATAGCAAAGAGATACATGCACCTAGTTTTTAAGGAATGATGTAGCCTCTGCTGAGGTCCACTTCCAGTTACTGGTCAATGCCTGCTCATATGTAGGTGAATGAGTAGACATGGAAAGATAGGATACTAACAGCCATCTTGTATAATGGACAAGTAGGAGTGTGTGAGTAATAATCACTTTATTGTCTATAAGAAATAATAATACAGTGGTAATTGTCATTTTCAACAATGATTTTTTGTTATATAACAGTAGTAATATCTGCAAAGCCACTTTTTCACTTATCTATACTAATAAAAGGCAAAGCCCTCATTGACTCACTCACTCACTGACTCACTCACTCACTCATCACTAATTCTCCAACTTCCCATGTAGGTGGAAGGCTGAAATTTGGCAGGCTCATTCCTTACAGCTTACTTACAAAAGTTGGGCAGGTTTCATTTCGAAATTCTACGCGTAATGGTCATAACTGGAAGCTATTTTTCTCCATATACTTTAATGGAGTTGAGCTCGATGGCCGTGGGGGGCGGAGTTTCGTGTGACATCATCACGCCTTCCACGTAATCACGTGAACTGACTGTCAACGCAGTATGTAGAAAACAAGGAAGAACTCCAAAAAGTGTTGAAGAAAACATGAATTATACAATTGAGAAGGCAGCGAAACAATAAGAAGCGAGCGACTGACACATACAACCATATTCATGAGTGCAGCTACTTCGAAAACAAAGCACGGTGTAAACCTAAATTTTAAATTAAGTTCATAGACAGGCTGCCGCTGGCGTTTGTCATGCCCATGGCTAATGCGGGATACAAGTTTAATGAGAGGATGCAGGATATAAACGAGAGTTTTGGTCACTTTGTAACTAAGTTAAAATTGCTGGTAAAGGGCTGTGCTTATGCAAATTCCGAGAGACTGTGAAAAACAGAAAAATCCACAAGTTAATACACACGCTGTCTCTAGAGTTTCTCCACACTCTGAATCCTCCAGGCACTACTTACAAAAGGTTACATTGACAATCGTGTTATGTTATTTTTAAAATGATTCCTTTTCTTAGCACAAGCACAGCTGAGAAGCTTCGATGCATGTGCTCCATAACGTGTTAAAAAATAACACATTTAATCACACTTTGCATTCCAAGCAAAGGGGAACTTCTGTCAATGCATGATTTCCTGGTACACCGATTACATTGATTCACACATCAGAGCTACAAAAATGTAACAGTCGGAAGAAAGCGCATTGCTACGACTGATTGGAGGAAAAATTTCATTTTCAAAAGACTACCCTACGGAAGCCTTGATAAAAGCGTAGCTTTGTGCAAACTGTGCAAAAACGAATTTCGGTACTACGGTACTACACGGTACTATGTAAATGCAAAACATGTTACAGCGAACACACAAACTGTGTATGCTGTTAGCACTAGCAGTAGCAGTTCGAGTACCAACAAAAGGTGTCGGCAGCCCAATCCTGATGAAATGACTGGCTTCAGTACCAAAATTAATAAGTCAACATCGGTCAAACACATACAAGCATATTCATGAGTGCAGCTACTTCGAAAACAAAGCACGGTGTAAACCTAAAGTTTAAATTAAGTTCATAGACAGGCTGCTACTGGCGTTTGTCATGCCCACGGCTAATGTGGGATACAAGTTTAATGAGAGGACTCAGGACATAAACGAGAGTTTTGATCACTTTGTAACTAATTTAAAATTGCTGGTGAAGGGCTGTGCTTATGCAAATTCCGAGAGACTGTCTTTGTAGGGGGATTGACAGTTAAGGCGGGTGGGGGAGTCACGTCATCATCTCCCCTCCCATTCACCTCATTTCGCTCTGAGCTGAGCTCCGCAGCTAACACAGTCTTGCGGAACCAACTGCCACCAAATACTCACAGAAAAATCCACAAGTTAATACACACGCTGTCTCTAGAGTTTCTCCACACTCTGAATCCTCCAGGCACTACTTACAAAAGGTTACATTGACAATCGTGTTACGTTTTTTTTAAAATGTTTCCTTTTCTTAGCACAAGCACAGCTGAGAAGCTTCGATGCATATGCTCCATAACGCGTTAAAAAAGAACGCATTTAATCACACTTTGCATTCCAAGCATTTTGCATTTCCTGGTATACCGATTACATTGATTCACACATCAGAGCTACAAAAATGTAACAGTCGGAAGAAAACGTGTTGCTACGACTGATTGGAGGAAAAATTTCATTTCACAAGACTACCAGACAGAAGCCTTGATAAAAGCGTGGTTTTGTGCACATATATATATGTATATATATGTGGATGTATATGTATATATACTGTATATATGTGTGTATATATATGTATATATATATATATATATATGACAGCAACACTCATGACAATGAGAATGTCAATCATGTTACGTTATTATTACAATGTTTCCTTTTCTTTTTCATTACTTCTTTAACACACTACTTCTCCGCTGCGAAGTGCGGGTATTTTGCTAGTGTAACATATCTGTAGGGTTCCCATATTATCAGTGACTGTGAGAATCTTGTTCATGTTTTTGTTTCTAGCCGACTGCATTATTGCAATGCTCTTTTTGTTAGCCATCCAAAGAGCACTATTCACACCACATCAGAGAATGTAAAATACTTCAGTACACTAGCACTAAGGATTACATTTTTTCTATTCTGAAGTCTATCCATTAACTTCCTACCTATTTAGGATTTAAAGTTTAAGATTCATTTATTGTTTTTTTAATGCTTGTATGGCCATATTCATTTCTACCTTAACACTTTGAATGTGAGGTACAAATTAACTCATACGTCATTCAGCCTTTTAAGGTGTGATAAATGATTTAACTTTAAACCTCAGTATGCAACCACTATGGACAGAGCCAGCATGCTGATGATCTCTGCTTCCATGTCTCAATCACCTACTGTAGTGCTGCCAGCTGGTAGAAAGAATTTTTTTTTCGGTGGCAACAACTTGCAAAAAATAGTATTATAAATTGACAGTCCTTAGTTATATTATTGTAAAAAGGCATAAAGCTACTAATGCCCTGAAAGAGGTGAGACTTGTTGCAAGATGAATATTTTGATGATAATGACAGTAATCAAGATCGTGACAATCAATTGGATAATGTGGAACCTGTAGGCAATGGTTCTGATGCGGATAGCTGCATCAAAAGCATTTATTCATCACAAGGCACCAACTTGTCATGTCTGTCAGAACAGCACTACATGGACATTCTGTCACCCGCTGAGTGCAAACAGTCACCAACTACCAAATGTGTTGTGTGCAAAAAGCATGAACAGCACAAAGAAATGTGTTCATTTATACCTCATGTGCTTCTAAGCTTGGTCTCTGGGTGGCGCTTCAAAGACTCTCAATTAAATGTGGACTTTTAGTCATGTTGCTGGTGAAAATAATTAAAGAGTTTCTTTACGTTTTTCATTGAATCAATTTACATTTTTGACAGAGTTACTGTTGCTAATAAAGCTGTTGATTTCTAATACATTTCCTTCCGTTTTTTACAAGTTTTGATAATGTTCATTATTATTCATATATGTATTGACCTATAGTGCAACTTCTTGGTAATAAATGATCTAAGCAGTCAATGCATTAAGGGTGTGATTGATAGGTATACTCCCAATGCACCACTCAATGTTAATAATTATTTATCAGAAAACTACACTTCCATTGATAGCTCTGGAATATCTAAAAAGAATTTTAAATTTTATTTTGTGCTGTTTATTCTTTTAAAAATTAATATTATGTCCTATTTTGATGTAATTATATGTTGACTTTTTTGCTTTGAATTTAATTTCATTGTAGTGTTTTTATCACATCCTAATCAACCACTTTGTTAATAAAATGTGTGTACAGAAATAAAATGTAATAATAATAATAATATTATTATCATTGTCTGCTTTTTTACTCTTTAGGAACTAGTTGGTATAGATAGCATGTTTTGTGCTTCTCGTTCTTTTTGAGCATGTTATCCCTCAGTACATCGCACCTTCTAGTATTTATTTCAAAACTCAGAGAGATTGAGATAATGAAATGTGTCCTTCAAGAAAAATGTAATCATTAAAATCCTTCAAAGGAAACCACCACACGCAGTACTCAATAGCAGCAGTGTCCTGCCATGAACATATAATGTGTTATGTCTAGATGTGCAGTCGTACCATCCAAAAAAGCACTTAGAAAAAAAACAATAAACTGAATCTAATTAGATTAAAATATGAGAAAGTATGATTCTTAGATCAGATTCAGGGTTTTCAAACCACAGAACATAACGAAATTGGTGTTTTTGGAATTCATTTTAAGGAATATCATAACTAACATAATAATTATTAGTATTACACTGGAATCATATTATCAGACGAAGAAGAAAATCTGCAGACACTTACTGAAATGTTTTTTTTCATTTAGGCAAAAATAAATTTTATATCTGATTAAATTATACTCAGTGTATTTTTACATTCTTGCTAGCCTTTCTAACCAGAGATTTTCTTTCCCTCCTCAAATTATCTTGCAGTGTTCCTTACTTTCAATGTACTATCAATGTTCTCCTTCTCTTCTTACTGCCCAGCACATTTGGTTTCCTTAAAATTCCCCTACTGCTGCCCTCTTTCTCTGAAAATATTTTCCTTTCGGTTTTACCATTGGTTTTAAGGTTTCTTTGCCTGTACTGCTTTTTATGTTTTAGTCTTGCGAAAATACTTCCTTTTTTAAGCACACTCCCAATGTCTTACTTTAGCCAGGATTTTTTCCTGCTCCCTTAAATTATGCACCAGTTGTCTTTGATTTGAATAAGACGACCGTCAACCTGTTGGTTCCCTCTATATTTCACACCATTTCTAATCTGGTTTTCTGATACAGAATCTTTTGGCCATTGCTTATTCCCAGCTAAATCAACTGGTACTGTATTTACTAATCAATGTTTCAGGTATTTGTAAGTAATCTCTCCATAAATCTTTCTGTCAGACCTTTGTCAGCACTCCTTTGTTTTCACTGCACTGTCTATATTTCATAGTGTTGACCACACATCTCAGTTTGCACTGCCTAATCTGTGCCGCTGAATCCCTCTACTCCTAGATCGGTAACATTTTTCATTTTTGAGTTGGTCCCATGTGCTGCCCACTAGCAGTTAGGAGGTGTTTTGCATCTCCTGACACCACTTTTTGCATTCACCTTCTGTCTTTTAGAGTAGTCAGATAAGTCAGGACGTTTCTGCACCTTTTGACATGTATGAACTCCAGCAGCATGGTGGAACATTATATGTTTATTCTATGCTTGTAGCTTTCTCTCTCTTTCTATTGTGCCCAGCCTACTACCCTTGCAATACATATAATACACACAGGGCATACCAGTCTCTAGTAGTGTTATAAACCCTATATTAACAGGCTGTTGCCCATTATCATCATGTTTTTTTTTTAACCTTGCCCTGCCAGGCCCTAATCCTGTTGCGTGCAAGCATTTTGTTTGTAACTCTATCCACTGGAAAAACTGTCACCATTACTAATACTGACTTTCAAGTTGAAAACAGGTATTTTAAGTATTTCTTTATACTTTTTTTATTCTGTCTTTAATTTAAATGTTTCATATTGCATTTTTAGCGGCTATATGCTATATTTTTTTAGTTGGTTTTCACATATAATTAGTGCTATTATGCAATATACTTGTATCAGTTTGACAATGTGATTTCTTTATAATCATCTTATATATAAACATACGCGTGGAAATGTATGTGGAGTCGGGGTAAGGATACACAAGCGAGGCCAGCACGTCGGTAAAATGGTATACCTTTTACTTTTCCTTTCAGCGATAATACAAAAACGAGGAGAGTACATCAGCAAAATGAAACCTCCAAAGAAAGACAGTCGCTTAGTTGCTTTATGCACAAACGATGCATTCACGTCAGCAAAACGAAACCTCCTAGGAGAGAGATGCCCGAAGTAGTTCCTTACAATTACCTGACATCTCTATATTTCAATTTGTTTTCTGATGATTTCAATAGTTTCTAAGACCCCAGGGTTTTTAAAGCATGGGCTTAAACAGCTAGTTTCATATAATAATTTGCCACATGAAATTGTGTTCCAAAGAGAAACATTTTTTTTAAATTTAAATAAAATATCTTTGTTGTTCTTGTATTTTGAAATGGAGCTTACAGTAAGTGTCAACAGTCCAAACATTGCAACAAAGGCTTAAAACAAACCGAGTATGTCCTCTTTGAAGCAGGACAGATTACAATAAGATAATGTGCCTTATACATTTCTAAGCCTTGATTTTGACAATGAAACAAAATTGGAAATAATACATTATATCCCACATTTTTAGTAAGGTTTTTCTTGTAAGGGTATGTTTCCTGTTTGATTGCTAGTGTACAGAGACAATTGTGAATTGGGTTTTGAAATTTTCCACGATGCACGATCGATTGATATTTGTTCTATGTTTTTCAGAGGCTTTGAGCTACATTTGTTTCTCATTTTATCTTTCCAATTCAGTTTCATCTATGCTTATGTGCTGTCATAGCTTGTAACAAATGATGTTTTGCAAAAAAAGTGTGCAGAGTGTCAAAGCAGTCAAACCTCTGTGACTGGACATGATTTAAAATGTATACCAGCACCAGCAGCCACATGCATACTCAAATCATAATTTTTTATTATGCTATGTATACTAAACATATTATATGCAGTGGTGGTGCATATGTTGAATCACAAGTAGATACAGTAGTTTGATGGCAGGAGCACACACAGATAACATATATAAATGCGAAGAATTATTATTATTATTAACATGATTTATTTTTTCCTAAACACCTCATCATACAGTATATATAAAGGATGTGCTATAGCCACAGTGTAGTCTCAGACATATTATTTTTTGAGTGAGTAAAAGTAATTAGTAACTTTTGTTGTTTCTTGTTGGTAGACGGTTTTCTCAAGGCCACAACATTAGGCACTTCTGAGTAATGATTTGAAAGAATTTTAAATCTATTTTAAATTGTTTTAATAATCACTACAGCATTACGTAATACCACTGTTAATGCTATACCATGTTAATATGGTCTCCAGCAGCAATATCTATGCATCCATTTTGTTTTCATGGTCCATGGCTGAAATAACTGATGTGCCAACAGTTTCCCAGACTTCTCCTTGATCTTTTATATCACACTTAGTGAAAAACTTTAAGTGTGAAGTTTTTCAGTTTTTATTACCTAGTTGTCTACAAACCAGGAGGAGTGCTGTGTAGGAAGACAAACAGTGAGATGATGTCTGTCTCATTTTAATTGACATTTTTTTAAATCTTTTTTCTTTGTAAAGCAGTATGGATATGCTATTTTTGTTTTTGTGTGCAGATCACTATTCAGAAACAATCCTGATGGGAAAAAAAATATTTATTAAGTTTTAAAGCTTGTATGTTCATGTTTGGACTTGTACACCTTGAAACCCACCAGAAGAACCAGGCATGATATTATTTTAAATATATTAACAAATACTTTACATTGTACAGCACAACTTTGTAGCAAATTAATATATACCACAATTGTGAAGAAATAACTTTGACTTCAAAATTATTGAACTTATCCTTTAAGAGTATTGTACAAAATTATGAATGGAAATAGAGCCTAAAAGATTTAGCTGCAATAGAATATATTATGAAAGATGGGCAGTCTTGCTGAAACATTTTCTGGAAACCACATGTTATCAGTCTTAAGCAGAAAAGGTTTTGATCTATTCAATGCACATTTAACAATATCTAAAGAAATAAATTTGAATTTAAGATATAAAAAAAGAACAATTCTTTAGTCTAGGAGTGTTGGTGTCTGAAATCTACAGACCATGCTGTTGAAGCCTGCAGCAAGAAAAGATAATTAGTCAATAAATATTCATGGGATAAACAAAAGATCACTAGCCCATGAAGTATGTTGGTCAATCCTCCACGACACTTTATAAAAGCTGCTAAAAAATATATAAATCCCTCCATACAAGTATAATCTCATTATCCTACACTATATAATAAATGCCTGCATTCCCAAGGCAGATCCTATATCAAAACTTTTACTTTCTATCTTTTATCTTCTATTTTCTACCTGCTTATTTCAGTCAGGAATCTTTTCGAGATCCCTTAACTGATGAAACACCCTAAGAAAACATCTCAAAGTTTTGCACAAATGTTTAACTGGCCATCAAAGTTTTGCTACTGTACATGTTGAAATTTTAGCACAGAATCTCTGTGTTTAGCATCGCTACCTGGCATCTCGAGGAAACTGGGCTATTACTTCAGCCACCAATCCTGTTTCAATACAGATATAATTTAAACGGGGGGCAGGGTGGCATAGCCCCCACAACAGATGCACTAAGTTACTAAAGTAAATCTCCATTATACCAAATACTCCAAATATTGTTGCTCTGTGCAAGAAAGGACAGAGCTTACTATACTTTCTTAGAAGGCTGGTGTCCTTCAACATTTGCAATAAGATGCTGCAGATGTTCTAGCAGACAGTTGTGGCGAGTGCCCTCTTCTACACATTGGTGTACTGGGGAGGCAGCATAAAGAAGAAGGATGCCTCATGCCAGGACAAACTGGTGAAGAAGGCAGGCTCTATTGTAGGCATGGAGCTGGACAGTTTGACATCCGTGGTAGAGTGACGGACACTGAGCAGGCTCCTGTCAATCATGAAGAATCCACTGCATCCACTGAACAGTATCATCTCCAGACAGAGGAGCAGCTTCAGCGACAGACCGCTGTCACTATCCTGCTCCACTGGCAGACTGAGGAGATCGTTCTTCCCCCACACTATGCGACTTTTCAATTCCTCCCAGGGGGGTAAACGTTAACATTATACAAAGTTACTGTCTGTTATACCTGCTTTTTTATCACTCTTTAATTTAATTTTTGATCAGTATGCTGCTGCTGGAGTATGTGAATTTCACCTTGGGGATTAATAAAATACCTATCTATCTATCTATCTATCTATCTATCTATCTATCTATCTATCTATCTATAATAAAGGCATTGCTTTTTAACTCATATGTTTACGTTTTAAGTTTTATATTGTTTTTAAGAAATAGGCAATGTAAATATGTTGATAATCTACAAATATTATAATTAAATATCAATTGAGCTACTACAGCAAGTGACAACAAATACACAACCTACATTTTTTTATAATGTTTTAGTGTCTACTGCAATTTTTTTTGTCTGTGTGTTTCAAAAGATTTTGGTTACATCTTTGAGGTGTCATTCACTATATTTATTTTATAGAACATCAGAAAAATACATTAAGAGGGTTTTTTTTATCATTCATGAAGCAGACGTGACATGGGCATGCTGTTCCCTGTGTCCCTTGCCTGGCAAAACATCACATAATGTTGGTATTAGCATGAGCTGTCTGGGTGTGTTCCACTAGCCTTCTTTGCCAGAAGCTGGCTTCACAGTATAGTACTTGCAATCCAAGTTTTCCTTTTTTTTATTGAGGACCATGGAAAACGTAGCAACTTGAAAAGAGAAGACCTGTCATAATGTCTTCCATACATCTTATTAAGATATTAGTGTGCATTGGGGGGGGTAGAGAGTCGGGCTGAGGGATTCAGTTGTGATTATCTGCCATCTGTTGTTTTCACTGTCTCCAATTGCATCAGCGTTATGTGAGAAAAGCTCATTCGCCATGGAGTGCAGAATATATATTAAGAGATGGCTTCAACTGAGCAAGTACCCAGCTAATCCCTTTAGCACACAGGACAAGACTGCCACCAGCTCTAATTGATTTTGAAATGACTTGCGCTGAATCAGTATAGAAAATGAAAGGTTTTGGATTCCCATGTGCTTTGCAATAAAGGAGCCAGGATGTAAGTCTGATAGCTGATGGTATTGTGGAAAATCTGATAAGAGGCTTAAATCCGTACTAAGGTTCAAAACTAATTTTAATTCCACTGTTAATAGAACACAGTGGATTGTCACCTGGTTAATTATCTCCTGAGATGAGTTTTTGCAAAATGAAAAGTATGATACAGTTTTTTAGATGTTTTTCTCATCTTATTATTTATTAAATCTCTTTTCAGTAGCTGGAAGGCAGGAAAAAATGGATTATTTCAGTTCCACTGTGGCTCTCCGTCTGACGTGCCAAATGTTTTTTTTTCCTTCTTCTTAACATGCCACTGATTATGCTGTCAAAAATATTTTCTTACGTCTCAATTTGCAAATGAGGTGACATTTTCATTTTGCAGTGGTAGTTGCACAAGAACTCTTACATTGTACCTATTAACCTTTTTTTCTTAATGTTTCAAAATTTATTATGGTCCAGTATTTTAAAATAGAAATCATCTGTTTAAAAACATCTTTAATAAAATATTTCTTCTTACAACCATATGTTCTTCTTATTGAAATATCCCTGTGTTATTTTTGTATTGGATTTTTCTTTTACAAATTTGCTGTATGGACCCTGCTGTATAAACCCTATCCTTAAAGCCTTTCTTGAAAGATATTTTTTTTTATTTTTAGACCTGAAATGACATATTTCTAAATCTCTCTAATGATTTAGCAGGTGTCATAAACTGGTTATATAAAAGTATATGCACTTGGTATAGTGGTTACTCAATTCTAATATTTAAATAGAAAAAAGATACATATTTTGCCTGTTTCTTATTCAGCTGCTGTGCTGTTTTCAAATGTTTGGTGTCTGACCATATAATGCAATTATAACAAAGAGGAATGCCATCACATATTACAAGTGGTAGGGTATAAACTTATCAGTGCCCTTTCACAGTGGACAACATGGTCCATGCAAGTTGCAAAGCACTGCCTGTGAATGAGTGATGATGTAATTCTCACACATATGCACAGGTTGTTTTTATACAATTATAACATTAGTGTAATAACTCAGTTGTACTTACTTTAAATTATTACTGGGTTAATAATGTTTAACTATGCATCACTGATAGGTATTGTTCTTTGTACGAAAAAAGTATGCCCTTAAAGTACAAAAACCAGATGGTCAAAGAAGGCAAGAGGTAAGGGTAGAAAGAGAGCTAGAAAAGTCATTATGGGTGGCGGGGAGAGGAAGAAGAGTCAAAAATGCAGCAATTCCAAAAATCTGTCAAAAATGTATGTTACTGTTGATCAAAGAAAAGATTTCAAAAAGCAAATAAATTGCAAGGAGTCATGAGTAAATGAAAAATACAAAATCTTGGATGATGATCATTATGCACTGCCAAGTTTTCTACTAGCAGTGCCATTATTTCAGACGTCAAGTCAAGTTTATATATAATGCACACTCGTATATAATGCGCATTCTGATTTAGCCCAAAAATTTAATGTAAAAAAATAAATTTTTAACATACAGCAACAGCGCACTGCATGCAGCAACATTTGTTTTTTGTCGATTTATGTGTGAAACCATGGCTTTGTGTGCTTTTCAGAAAGTACCATGGCAGACCCACACTACTCTGTCCCACCACTGACCGCTGTTGCCAGGGCCACAGCAACCAGAGATGGCTAACACATGGCAACAGCGCACTCTATGCAGCAACAGATGTTTTATGTTGATTTATGTGTGAAACATTGCCTTGTGTGCTTTTCAGAAAACAGCCCAGGAACTGCTCGCTGATTGGTCCCCCAGAGTTCTACTGCCAGCAGTGCAATAACCAGAGACGGTCAACATATGGCAACAGCGCACTGCATGCAGAAACAGACATTTTATGTTAATTTATGTGAAAAACTATTGCTTCAGAATTATGTATAATGAGCACCCAATTTTTAGTGAACTAAAATGAGCGACAATTGTGTGCATTATATGTGAAATTTTACGGTAGTTCAATGACATTTGCTTGTGTGAGATGTGCCAGGATTATATAAATTGCAAGGGATATGGCATTTGTCATAAACCACTTTTGACAATGTGGTGATAATGACTGGAGTAAGTGCCTCCAGCCTGTAGTTACTTACACAGTCCACATTTGTTTGCATAGGGATAATCGTTGTCCTTCTGAAGAAGGTAGGAACAACAAATTCTTTCAGAGTCACTCAAGATGCCAGCTAGTTGGTTGCTGCAGGTTTTTCAAAACGCCCTGAAATTCCATCCAGAACAGGGGCCTCATATATAAACCGTCCATATGCACGTTTCCAAGCTTGAGATACTTTGAGATGTATGAAAACTAAACTTGGCCTAAAGTCTCACGCCATGCGTACACATTTTTTTGCTAGGGTTTGCAAACCGGAAGCACCCAACTTCAAAGCAGTGCTACTGTTGCTGTGTCGTTTCCTTTTCTTTTTCAAATTCGTATCCATGACGCTGCTGTTACTAAATACACCGAAATTAATTGCATATTGTTTACAAATTTAAGGCACTTGATTGTAATCATTCTGTAATAATATAATGGTGCATGGAATGGCCAAGCTTATCCAACTACCATAGCTACCTTACTTAGCGTTGTTAATTGACATTGCAAATGGAAGAATTAGAAGAGAGGGCATATTTATCGAAGATGATGACTGGCTTCTAACTCGATTTCGTTTTCCAAGAGCTATCCTCTTTAGGTTGTATGCTGAACTGGGGCCAGCTTTACAAAGGCAGACTTTGAGGAATTGTGCTCTACCTGCTCCTTTGCAAGTTCTGTCCATTCTTGGCTTTTTAGCCACACAAGCTTTACATGTAATCGAAGACATCAACTGCACTCAAATTGCTATTGCAATGACGCTGGACAAGTTACATCAGCTTGGGATGAATCACCAAAACAATGAGCTGGCATTACATGATCTATATCTATATCTATATAAAAATGAAATGTCAGCTCTTCATAGTCATGGGTGCTTTTTCCAACTAGTGTGGCAAAAGGCAAGCAGTCCTTTTGAGGATAGCGAGTCACCTCAAAGAACCATGTAAATAGTGGAGGATCTGTCCATTGTGGAGCTTGGTGCCAATGCTTCACTATAGAAAGCACTATAGAAAGCATTTCCACTCTATTAATGTGCTGCTCTATAGTCCAAAGAAAGTGTGTTGCAATATGCAAGTATGTGGTGTGTGGCATAATGTGGCACACAATCGTGGCATGCCCATACCTGAAGAGATGCGGTATGATGAACCTGACCCACCAAATGATCAGCCAAATCGAACATTGTTGCAACTTCTTTTGAATGTAATTAGCAGAATGTAAAAACAGGTAATCAAACGTAGCAATTGTTTTTTAACCAATTCATTTATTTTGTGGTCTGTATCACATAGTACAGCCCTTATACGCCTTAATTCAATAACCACATCTCTTACATCATCCACTATTGCATTTTATGACTCCAGAACAGTGTCTGTTTGCACACAGGCAATGTGGTTCTGAGTCAGAGGTGTGTGTGAAGTCAGCACCCAAAAAATTCTTTTTTCCATGTGCTTTTGCCATTTTCTTTTAGCAAAACATTGAACAGGGACTGTTTATATTGATTTGCATATTCAAATATGCAGCCTTCTGGGAGTAGTCAAGGCGGGTTTAGCGCATGCATGTATGTTAATTTTCACATTCATTGTTATTTATAAAGGGGAAGTGTGTGAACTTCACACATGCACAGTTTTATGCATATGGATTTTTTTGTGTGTACTCACATTCCCAATTTTGTCTGTATGCCATGTTTTAGAGTTCTACATGAGGCCTCAGATGTCTTAATTCATTACCACATTTAAAAGCTCTCCTTACATCATGCAGAGCAACAAAGAAGGAGGAGTCATGTGGTGCTGCAGGTAATCAAATGATGGGTGGTTTGTTGTTACAATGAAAACAGGCATGTCATGTAACTGGACATTTTGTAAAGAAACAATAAACAAAACAGTGATAGCATTAAAAATATTCAGTATTTTGTTGCTCCAGTCAAAAATTGAAGGTGTTCTCTATAGATTTGGGGAGGCTTAACCCAAACTTGGTAATAAAATTGCTCTTTTAAATCCATTTTTTGAGAGGTGAAGGTTTAAAATGGAAAAAAAACACAACTTATTAAAATGAATTATATAGACAAATTATAGAATACACATATAGTAGACACTATAATAGCCAGTTTGTCCCTCTTAAAATACTCTTAAAGACTTTAATGGTGGAATGACCAATAGAAGTCTGCTTTCCATTGTAACTCCATCTGAGCAATGTCCTGGTGGAACATCACCCCATGTTCATCAAAGACTGCTCCCATGTTCCCAGTTAACCATTTGCTTAACTGTTACCAGTTGAAGAAAATATATGAATCAAAACCTTCCATATTTCTGTAAAAATCATTTAAACAACAACCTTCTCTGTTATGTACAACATTCTAAATATAAATTCCTAGCTATATTAAACGAATAAGGAAAAAGAAAAAAAATACTGATTGAGAGCAAAACACTGGATTTTGGGTTGTTTCCATTTCAACTAACATTAAGAATGAGGAAGACTGACACTTTTCAGCCTTAAAATTTACATCAAATAAAACTATATTTTTCACTGAATCCAAAATCTGACAGAAATAAGTTGTAGTAGTTGAGAAATGAATTCAGCACACCTAAATCTATAAAGTACACTGTTTTCTTTTTTGTTCATGTGTGGGAGAAATTTCGTACAGACCAGTGTAATTACAGAAACAAACACTGCTAAGGTTAAAACTCCAGAATCACAACAGTAAGAAAACTTATGTAGACCTTTGCCTTTATTTTTGCATAAAGATATTTTATTTCAGTGTGTAAAAAATAAACAATTCTTGATTGTTCTGCTTCATATCTCTGTGATGAAAATAAACCTTTCAAAAGAGAACCATTTCTTGACTTTATGCTTTAATTGTATGTATACAACATTGCACTTTTATTTTAATCAAACAGGCAGAATTCCTATTTTAAAGTACTTAAAAAATAAACATGTATTAGAAGAAACATGGTTTGTTGTTTATTTTTTAACTACATATATAAATTTACATAAATATTTAAATATATGTATATATTTAATTTAAATGTCTAAATACAACTCATCGTAATTTGTTTTCATGGATAAAATATATTTAAAAAGATCTGTAGCACTACAAACGCTTTGAAAATATTCTCTTATCTACTTTTAACACTAGTGGAGCAGGTTTGGTTGAGGGCTGTATAAAAATTGCAACCCTGCGCAATATGTGCTTGGTTGTCATTTTTGAAGTGACTGATTAAATCTTTCTACCTCTCCATTTGCCTGTGGGTTATAATAAGCTGTCTTACAGTGTTCGATATCTTGTTCTTTTAGGAATGATATGAATTTTACTGAGATTAACCCAGGACCATTGTCAATTGTAATTACAGATGGAAGTCCAAAATGAGCTATAAAAGCTATAAGAACATCCAGTATGAAAATTATAGCCTATGAAGTGAATGTGCTCACAAGAACATCTCCAAGCCACTTAGAGTGCAGATCATATATGATGACGAGAAAAAGATGGTGTGGAGAGCACTATGAAGTTCACCACAGATGTAAATTTGGATGCACTTTCCCATGTGCTGGCCACTAAAGGGGCTGAAGGAGTGGAGAAGTAGGTGATCCTGTCTTTCCACTAGCCAGTCAAGCATGGCAGGCCTTAACAAGAACTTTCGATATTGTGGTTAATACCTGGCCACCATACCCAAAATCACCACCTCTGTTTAATCTTCACAATTCCTAGGAGTCCCTCATGAGCCGTCACAAAATAATACAAAACTGCAAACTTTGTGGCACCATAGCACAATAACCCTGAACAATGCAGGTGTCATTCCACAATGACAGGTCCTCTTTCACATGTACAAATGAAATCAGCTTATCAGATAGACATTTGGAACAGCACTCTCTTATGTAAGAGCATAGTAAGTTAAAAAAGTATCCTCTTCTGAAGCTTTCTAGAGCTCTTTAAGTGATATAATGTCCCGGAGAGGCCCATGCAGCAGTTGAATAAGGCCATACTTATTCAGTGTCAGCTTGGGTGTACAGTGGCTCCAGTATTAGTGTAAAGCATGGCAGTAGGTCATCTACTACATTTTCCCATTATATTGTTGATTAGACAACCCATGCAACTGAAGGGGCTTGTGTCCTATTACAGTTGTTTACAGCAAGGAAGTGAGGGCCTGATGGTTTCTCCTCAGAATGATCAGTCTCCCATACAAATATATATGCCATGGCTCAAAATCCCAGATGCATGCCAAAGTTTCAAGTTCCCCAGCAGAGTAATTTTATTTAGCTAAGCTCAGTGCCTTGGACCAAATTCAACTGGATTTTCTACCTCCTCTTCCATCTGTGAAAGAACAGCTCCCAAGGCCAAAGTAGAGGCATCATAAGTAGCTATGGCAGTATACTCAGGGTTAAATTGAGAGAGAACTGGTGCAGTTTTGAGTTGTTGCTTCAGGAGATGGAATGCAGACGTCCAAGCCCTGGATGTATAGTTTTTTAGATACTCACATGGTGGGGCCATGATAGCTGAATATTGTGGCAGGAATTGAAAATAATAGAATGTCATGCCTAAAAATTAAGCAACTTGTGCAGGTGAAGTGGGTTCAGGGATATAATAACAAAAGAAATTAGAAGGAGAGGAGGCCATTCAGTACATCTGTCTGTTTGTTTACTTAATATCTAAGCAGTCTCAATATCTCATCCAGATTCTTCTTAAAGGATTTTTAGGTTTCTGCTTCAACTACATGTCTCTGCAGATTGTTCCAGAGTCCCACAACTCTTTGTGTAAAGAAGTGCTTCCGGTTTCAGTTTTAAATGCACATCCCCTTAATTTCTACTGATGTTCTCAAGTATGTGATTCACTGTTAAGGAAAACTGCAAACAGCTTCCACATTGGACTGCTAAGGCCATCACCACCATGTGCTGGTAAGTGAAACCCAACAAAATCAAATTCTTATGCTGTAAAGATACACTTCTCTCCATTCAAAGTGGGGTTCTGCTTTTTGAAGTGACCAGAATGCTAAATTAGTGAATGTTACCATTTAGAATTTTATAGTATAACTAGTATATGTTCTATATTTGTGACATCCTTTCCATACAGGACATGGTTTATTTCTTGTAAGATTATGGTCACTTTATTAGAAAAACTAACACATGAAAACTATATGGCATTTATATAACATATATACTGTATATATATAAAACTAAATATTATCTATATAAAACTAAATCTTACAAAATGTGCTATTTCTATCATTTTTTCGTAAGATATTTATATGATTGTTAACATGGAATTAACATACCTCATATAAAAGTACATATGAGCATTAAAGTAGGTTTTAATATTATTTCTATTAAAAAACTACTATGTCATAAGGACATGATTATTACCTGTCACATAGTGTATGGAAGTTGTTAAAGCACATCTCAATTCAACACCTATAAACCTGAAATCCTGTTGTTTATATTCATCAACCAGTTTCAGACCAGGTCCCTTCTTTCATCCAGTTACAGCCTATGATTTTTCTAAACGGACACAAACAGGACTGGCTCTCCAAGAATGGATGTGTGAAATCCTTTAAAAATACACCACAAAACATCAATGAAAAAAGGGATTTCACATATTTATGTCCTTAATAAATACAGTAAAATGTAGCCACAACTGCCTCAAATACATACACAAAGAAAGAAAGTGAAAAGAATTTTTTGTTTAGCAGGTGCATCAGACAAAAGTGAAGAACACCACTGTAACATATAACACTAAACACTAATATAAAATTGCGGTGAAAAATCAGTGTGTTGTCTTCCATGATCCCAGATACATTTTTCTTCTCTCTGAGCTCTGCAAGCTTGGCAATTATTGTTGTTACAATCATTAATGGCATAGCATGAGTCCATTTTTCCAGGGATTCCTCTGAAAAAAGTAAAAGAGTAAAATACAGAAGAGTTAAGTCTAACTTAATTTATTATGCTGTACATGCACATGTCAATGATATCATAAATCAGAAATTGGCACATAACAAAAAGGGACCAGTAACCAACCACCAGAACACCTAAACTGCACTTTAAATATATAACTTCACAGTACTTTAAAACTTCTGAAATTTTAACAAGCAGTCAAATAATAATAAAAATCTTTATTTGGTACAATACAGTACAGATAAAGAAACATAAACAGATGAAAGTACAGATAGAGAAAAATGATGAATTAGTCATTAATACTTCCTGACATTACAGTTGATTTTGCTGACAATTGTATCCAAACAGTGTTAACATTGTGTAATAGTTACTTACACAAGACACAACACTACACTGTTCAGCAGAATGGTTAGCAGATATTACTATTACATTAACCAAAACAGAAATTTTAAATAAACTTTGGCAAACTTGCCTGCTTTTCCGCATTTTATTTGCGGAAAATTCCAAACTGAAGTTTTAAACTGTCTAGACATCCAACTTCCGGTCACCGTGCGCCTTCCTTTTTGCGAACTGCCACCCTGCCTGGAACATGGAGTGCATGTGCACCACCTCAGAACACAGTTCACAATCATCAGAAAGTCATGGCTCTATTGTTTCACGAGATTTGTGGCAGCTTGTTTCGGATAAAAAAGGTTTAAATAAAGTAACATAAACTTGCAACGTCAAAGCAAAAGCTTTACTTATTGTGCCAAGATGAAGAGATACAGAAACAAAAGAAAATCCTGACTCATACATAACACGATCAAAGAAATGGTAGTTATTTTGTGAACTATGCTGTTTGCAATCATTTTATATTTCATACTCATGTTATTATGTTTATGTGTGTGTGAAAACATAGTAAAGGAAAATATACAAAGTAACGGTCTTGAGTTAAAATGAATGATGGTAAAATAAAACTAACTTTACACTGAAGATAACACCCACCGACAATAATGAAGAGTATTCCAAACATCTTTTTTTATCCTGCTAACTGCTGCTTTTATAGTTACTGAATACGTACATTTCATAGTTGTTTTCCCATAATGAGCAAATACTGCATTTTTTTACATCCATCCATCCATTATCAAACCCACTATATCCTAACTACAGGGGTTTTGGAGATCTGCTGGAGCCAATCCCAGCCAACACAGGGCACAAAGCAGGAAACACACCCTGGGCACAGTCACACACCAAGCACACACTAGGGACAATTTAGGATTGCCAGTTCACCTAACCTGCATGTCTTTGGACTGTGGGAGGAAACCTACGCAGGCATGGGGAGAACATGCAAACTCCACGCAGGGAGGATCCTGGAAGCGAACCCAGGTCTCCTAACTGCGAGGCAACAGCGCTACCCACTGTGCCACCGTACCGCATTTTTTTAATGCATCCATGAAGTATTGTATTTCTTGCCATAAACCAAAATATAACACATATGGATTGCAGTTGGAAAGATAATTTTATATGACATGCATAAACTTATATTATGTATTTTACAATAGTAAATTGTAGCATCTCAAACTGATTAATTGTTAAATTTTCACTTTTAAGAGCACATTTATTACATGTATAACAAGTGACATTAAAATGCTTACACACTTCAGTTGTTCACTATAAATTTAAATTTTTACTTCTTTTTAGTTATTGGGAAATTGGCTTGGTAATAAATTAAGCTAAATATTTAGGTGTTACATGCATGTCCCACTTGTGTTTTCTTTATATAATCCATTATTATATATCAATAAATGTATTAGTTGTACAATGTGTGTATATTTAATACTACATTTATTTAATATTGGGCAGGAACATGAACAGCCATATACTGAACTTTTAGGATTTATACAAAACATATTAAATTATACTTAATTTTTCTATATCTTTTTCATATGGGTCTCTCTAGTGCACCATGTGTTTTCTTAGTAAGCTGGTCTTGTTTCATCTCATTCTAAAGTGCACCTTAATTGCAGTGTCCTGCTAATTTGTGTAATAAGGCTGAATATTGTCAGATTGAATCACCCACCAGTTGCAAAGTTAGTATATCTTAGAAAAAAATCACACAACCAGTAAAATGTGCTATATATAAGTCATTTAGAATGGTCAATTGCTGTATTTAGTCAAAGAAACATGCAAAACAAACTACAACACTCAACAGGGATATGGGGAAAATCAAATAACATGATTAGGCTGTCCACATTTCAGGCTATTTCTGACATGTTTTAAAGTTAAACTTTTTCTGCTGTATTTATCCAGTTCTGTTTACTGTGTTATTTGATGATGTTACATACACATGCACTGATAGATAGATAGATAGATAGATAGATAGATAGATAGATAGATAGATAGATAGATAGATAGATAGATAGATAGATAGATAGATACTTTATTAATCCCAAAGGGAAATTCACATAATCCAGCAGCAGTATACTGATACAAAAAACAATATTAAATTAAAGAGTAATAAAAATACATGTAAAAACAGACAATAACTTTGAATGATGTTAGCATTTGCTCCCCCGGATGGAATTGAAGAGTCGCATAGTGTGGGGGAGGAACGATCTCCTCAGTCTGTCAGTGGAGCAAGACAGTGACAAAAGTCTGTCACTGAAGCTACTCCTCTGCCTAGAGATGACACTGTTCAGTGGATGTAGTGGATTCTTCATGATTGACAGGAATTTGCTTAATTTTGCTTACAGATGTTAAACTGTCCAGCTTTATTCCTACAATAGAGCCTGCCTTCTTAACAAGTTTGTCCAGGCGTGAGACGTCCTTCTTCTTTATGCTGCCTCCCCAGCACGTGATGGGTGAAGTCACGGGTGTTATTATTATATGTTGTACCGTATATACATATCTATCACTATACAGCATATACATATCACTTTATGGCCATTGTTTGTGCTTTGTTTGATGAAGAGAGCAGAAAATGTGATTCCTAAAAAAGACAAAAGGCCTTTTGTTTGTGGTTTTCATTTTTAATTAAAATGTAAGACTGTGGTCCCCCATTCTTGCTAAGCTTCACCAGCAAATTTTGGCACTCCAGCAAGTTAAATTTAAATGTGTGAATGTGATTGTGTGAATCCTATCATGGCTGACTCCTGCCTTCTGCGTGATGGTATATGGTGTCCAACTCACTGAATGTTGGACTCTTAACAATTAACCCATGTCATGTATCATAATCAATGATGGAAACAGTTGTTAAGTAAATACATAATTTTATTGACCAAGTGTAACATTTCTTAAGTTTTGGAAAATGACAAAGGTGGAAGGATGTAAATACTAGCGAGGGTTGAAAATCAAAACACTAAAAAGTTTAAAGTCTTTTCAACTTCACATCTGGTAAGAAATCCATGTCTTGCAAGATATGTACAAATGAGAACACTACATACTGTAAGTGAGAATAACCATTATCATCTGAAATGAAAACACATCGGAGTAATAGTGATTCCTCACTCACATATGGGGATAATTGAGCAGCATTTAAAATGTTTGTCTGACCGGGCTGAGTCATCAACAATATGCCAAAATTGCTTAGCAGAGTATTTTTTTGATGATAGCAATGGCAACTTATTTAATTTCTTGTTAACAGTTAACAATTGTTTCAATCTTCTGCCCATCCTTTACTTTTGATAGTACCCATTAAAGTGTTAAGACAGATTTTACACTTAATAGAAAGACATGTTGCTACTCACTTTTTGGGAAATTAAATTTCAGAACACACTTGTACTTTTGTAATGAATGAGGATATTTTGCAAGGAGTACTTTTTGTATTTAAATAAAACGCATTTTTGCACAAATGTTTCAATTTTTAAAACTCCTGAATTAATTAGAATATTTGGTTAACTAAATGATTAGCAAAGTAATTGGTAGCCTCCTTAGCATTAGAATTGAGAGTTACTTGGGCTACGAAAACCATGCTAAAAGCATTAGTGCCATGTGTCACTCGGGCAACTGTACAGATGCATCGTGCATAAGTGTTGCCAGAGAATTATTGGGGTTGTAAAAGTGCTGTCAGCGTAAGCATTACTCGGGTAATGTTATAAACATGACTTCCGAACATGACATGGGCAAAGGTGTCAGTGCGTCTTCTCCTCTCACCTGTAAGTGTGATCAGTAACCCCCTCCATAATAATGGCATCTCGTAAGAAACGTTTTTCAGTAGCCCAGGTGTGCTCTTGCTAGTGATCCAAACAGTGATGTTGAGGATGAAGTTTTTCATCAGCAGTGATGAGGAAGTGAATCTGTCCTCAGGTGGTGAAACTTAAATCGATCAGTTAGCCTGAAAGTGATTCTGATGAATCCAAAAGTGACCCTCACATCTGGCTGTCTGTTGATCAGGAATAAAAGTGGACGTTGACAGCCAAGATCCATTCACTCACCTGAAGTATTCCTGGATGATGACGTGATCGACAGAATTGTTATTGAGACAAACCATTATGCTAAACAATGTAGGGTAAATTAGCACACACTTAAGTAGTTTTCCCATTGAAAAAGATGGAAACCAGTAACTAATGATGATATTTGGGCCTTTTTAGGCTTATTGATATTGCAAGGACTTCTATTAAAACATGAGCAGCGTGTGTGCTCATGAGTGCTCAGAGGTTGATATGCTTGCTGCTTCCTGAGCAGCTCTCCTTTCCTCAACTGTAGCAGCCCACTTCTTCTGTCTTTCGTTGGCATCTTTTCATGTTAAAACTGATTATGTCAGTTTCTGTGTTGCAATTTCTTAGTACACTTTCCTTAGTTTTTCACTTAAGCACTTAAGTATTCAATCTGCCTCAAGAATGATTTAAGATATGAAGAGGTAGGGGGAGGGACGCCGAAGGTGTAGGGATGAGAATGGCGCCTGTACGCATGTGCTGCACGGCCGCTCTGCTGCCGAGAGTTAATTCTACAATAAAATAAAAAGAGTAATAATTCCAAAACGCTTAGCTTTTAATATAAACCTGTAGTGCAGAGTTTCAGCATATTATATGTGTACCAAATTGCAGGCTACAGGTTATTTGATTTTTGACCTTCACCTTCCTGGGTTGACCTTTGACTTTGGAGGTCAATCGTCACCCCGAAAGCAGATAGTAGATGTCACGTAGTATATGTGTACCAAATTTCAGGTGAATAGGTCAAATGGTTTGCAGGCTACAGGTGATTTAAAATTCTAGACAGACAGACAGACAGCCACAGTAGCGTATTATATAAGAAGATCTGCACTTTATCAACAATGAAGACTTTGATGAGAATACCCATCCAGCACCCAGACTGAAGAAAATTTGGGAGATATACCAGGCCATTGTAGCAAAATTTTAGGGTTTACATTCCAGAGTGTGATGTCAGCATCAATGAAAGTATTATGGCTTATAAAGGCAGACTGTCATGAATACAGTACGTCACATCAAAAAGAGCAAGATTTGGCATAAATTTTATTTTTAATTTTATGAGCTTTGTGAATCTAAAACAAGATACATTTGGAATTCGGTTTTGTACATAGGGAAAAGGACAATGTTTGATCACATTGAAGTACAATCAGTATGGCATTGCTACGTCATTGGTGCTGACTTTGATAGATGCTCTGCTGGATCAAGGTTACTTTGTAACCATGTGCAATTTTTATACTTCATCAGAGCTATTTGACATATTGCTGCAAAGAAAGACTGACACATATGGAACAGTGCGTCTCATTCATCGGCATAGATAAATTACAGTGAGGTGCACTGGTAGCTTGACACAAGGGCAAAGTACTTTCGCTGAAATGGAAGGACAAGAAAGATGTTTGTCTTCTAGGCACTGTACATAATGCAGCTACAGTCAATGTACAAGCAAAAGGCAACAAGCAAGTTACAAAGTCTCGCTCTGTGGTCTACTACAATAGCACGATGGGTGCTGTAGATATCAAGAATTGATTTTCTATCCCGTTATGTGGAGGCAACAAAAGAAATACTACAAAAAGATATTTTGTCATCTGGTGGAACAGCGCATTTGGAATGCATTCGTCTTATACAAACAAAAAGCTGGCAAAACTGTGTCTCATGCAAACTTTACATGCCAACTTGTAGATCAAATCATTGCTGCACATCTACCATCCTCCACAATACTGCTAAAAACACACTGTTGACCCAGCATATCACGGATCAATCCAGAGCACCCTATTGGTAGATATTTTATTGATTATATACCTCTAACAGAAAAGAAACAAAGTCCAACTCGTACCTGTGCAGTGTGTTGTTCAAAAACCAAAAATCTGAAAAGAAACACACTATTATTGCCCCAATTGTGACACTGGATTATGTCTTTCACTGTGCTTTATAGTTTACCACATAAAATCTTTTTGTGATGATATGATTTGGCTTCATTAGTAATATTATTGTTATTATTGTTCATTTCATATTGTTTTTATTCATCATTACTTTTATTATTTATATCATTAATTATGCTTTTCAGATTTAATAAAAATGTAAGTTTTCATGCTAAAAAATGCAACGTTATTTACATGTTTTTTGTGGAATACATTGCAACACTAAGGAGGTTAATTGCACCCATGAAGTTAAGAGAATGGATGAATAGGTGGAAATTGTACTTGTGTAATGAAATGGTGGTATAGTGGTTAATGCTGCTGAGTTCCTAATCACTGTCAGCGTGAACTTTCCAAATTCTTCTCATGCCCAAATAGATTTTCTCCAAGTATTCCAGTCCTAATGATCAGAAGGTTGGGCTAATTGGAAACCCCAAATTGTCCTGGTTTGAGTAAGTACCAATGTGATCTTGCCTCATAATGTACTTGCATCTCATTTCCAGATGCTGAATTCTCTCTTACTGCTAGGTTAGGATTTGCATTCCCACAAACCCACAATGAAAGTCTCAGACCAGCAATGTGCTTTTAAACCATAAAGATTTGCTTTCTTCCTTGTTGTCAGTATTGCCAAATTAGTCTCTGGCACTGCACAAAATTTGAAGGAGAAAATGCTCAAACAATGGAAAGGTGCGTGGCTGCAATTAGTAGTTTTACATACGACTATTACATTTAAAACTGGTATCCTTAACATTCTCAAATTGAGTGTAAGGAATGATTGAGATGGTTGATGCATCTGCCAAGCAGGTTTGTGGTTTTTCAGACATGCTACATTTCAGGATTTTGTGCTTGTCATTTTCAATTGATTTGTTTGCATTTACAGTGAGTGTTAAAATAACTCCCTGTATAAATTGTGTTTTCTATTTAAATAAACAGCAATATGCACCCTATTTTAAATCAATTTAGGATTCCATTTAAGCCTGTATTTCAAAAGTGTCATGGCATTATTCAAAATACTTTGCACATTTTGATGACATTATATTATGACTGTCTGAAGTTTCATAAATGTTTAATGGAAAATTTATTCAAACTTCCATTGAACTTACTAATGCTTAGAGATTTCTTCGGTTTTGTACATTAGCAAAGAGAGTTGCTGACTTGCTGAAAGCCACAAGGATCCTCTGTGCAGACAAAGATAATCCTATTTTTATATATCACAATGATGAATACTTTGGAAACATAGGCCAATATATATGATTTAAATTGTAAAAATGCTATTCTTTATTTCAAGATTTTAAGGACTTTTGCAATATTTTAATGTTGCTGTATAAAATGAGCATTATCAACAAACAAGATCAATAAATTTTCAGCTTATTCGAATCTGTCACCATTTGGGACTGCACTAAACCCGCTATGGCATGTAGAAAAAAGACTCCAGAGAATGTCAATATAAAATCCATTATTAAAAAAAATATGTGACGCATAAGTGAACATTTAATATACCAGATTATCAACAGAGGAAATGAATAAAAAGGGCTTCTGTATTTTTTTTTTAAAGAATTATACCTTAATGGGCCAAAATAAACCAGTCTTTCATTTCTTAAATCCTCAACAAACATATTTCTTGAAAACTCAGCCTACACTTCTAGAAGACATAAAGGCCTGAGCCTCAACAGAAGATGTGGAAGTTATCAATTATTTTGGGGACAGATAAGAACATCTGAACAGGGACTCTCATAAAGTGTGCTGATGTCTACTACCTAAAATACGCAGACAAGTTCCTATGTACAAATGAGTTTCATCTATGTGCTCAATTTTATATTACATCCAACAATATAAACAAAGGTAGGCTTTGTGTGGGTAAAGGTTGAAAACATACAGAACTGACAAAATGGCTCCTTGTTTACTACCGAATACAATACAAAATACTGCTCTTAGCATTTAAAGCTCTCCACAACCTTGCACCTCTCTATCTTACTGAATTTCTACAGACTTACACTCCCTTTCACTCCCTCAGATCCTCATCTGAAACTCTACTTTCTTGTACAACACATCAAATTCTGTTCTATGGGAGCATTCTCTTGTAGTGCCCCTCAACTCTGGAATTCTCTTCCCTCTCATATTTGTCAGCTAGACTGAATCAAACGGGCGGCACGGTGGCGCAGTGGTAGCGCTGCTGCCTCGCAGTTAGGAGACCCGGGTTCGCTTCCCGAAGTTTGAGATGTTCTCCCCGTGTCTGCGTGGGTTTCCTCCCACAATCCAAAGACATGCAAGTTAGGTGGATTGGCGATTCTAAGTTGGCCCTAGTGTGTGCTTGGTGTGTGGGTGTGTTTGTGTGTGTCCTGCGGTGGGTTGGCACCCTGCCCTGTATTGGTTCCTGCCTTGTGCCCTGTGTTGGCTGGGATTGGCTCCAGCAGACCCCCGTGACCCTGTATTTGGATTCAGCGGGTTAGAAAATGGATGGATGGATAGACTGAATCACACATTTTTAAACTGCCCTCAAAACATATTTCTTCAGACAGGCATACCAATTATGTGTGTACCACTGTTACAGCCTGTTATCTTTGACGTTTGCTACTACCGCTGTACCATTATTGCTATTTCATTTTATCGTCCTCTTTGTTTTTATATCTTTATTACTGTGGTTTAATTTCATTGGTGACATTGAGTGTTAAGAAAGGCAACTATTAAATAAAATGTATTATTATTATTATTATTAAAATACTTTCCTAAGAGATACTTTGGATCTTCACCTGAGTCATATGTGTACTAGTATATTGGTGGTTGTAGGCATATTTTATAAAGTGGCTGCTGGGAAAAACATTCTATGTGAGTCTGTGAGTGTTTGAATATACATTTACTATGAAACCAAGACTTACTGTACAATTTCTTTCCAGCACAACTACCATGGAGATGATGAGATCAGATGACAGTTAAACTTTTTAACTGTAGTATTTATATGTAAAATTTCCTACTTAATGAAAAGATGTTTGCCAAAGACTTTTAATCTAGATATTTCAGAAATTTTAGATCTATAAAGATTTAGGGTCTGTTATGGATTATACCATTTATCTGTATATTAATTGGCGCAAACTAATGTATTTTTACTTGTGTTGTGCAGATTATCTTGGCTTTATAAACTAAATGTTTTTCCACGTCTATTCAGTCTTGTATTTTAAAGCTACTGTAGCTGTTCATATGCAAGGCTCCCTCAGACTTGTTGTAATAAAAGACATCCATTTCGAAACATTGTGATAGTGATCTTGACTGTTATTTAAATAGATTCCACCAACAACGGTTTACTTCATTCCTCTAAAAAGAGTTACCTTCAGTTAGTGAATTAGCAAATATCTATATTATGGATGTCTTAAGATTACATGGATTTCCTAATTCACTTGCTTCTGAAGGAGGACCTAAATTTATTTCTCCATTTTTGAAGGAGTTTACTTTCAAAACTTGAAATATAACTGAATTTCAGTCCTGGATATCATCTAGAAAAATAATGTTACTAAAGAAGTTTACCAAGATTATATAAATTTATCCACAGTAATAATAATGGTTTCAAGATCAAATGGAGAGATATCTTTTAACACAGTGTTTCCCAACCTTGAGGTCACAACCCCAAGTGGGGAAACCTGATATGCTAATGGTGTTACAAGAAAATATTTAAAAATAGAAAATAACATTAAACAATGTATTGAATAGGAAGAGAATGTCAATATTTCATACAGCTGGGGCCACGAAAAAGCTCAGGGTTTTAAAATGGGGTCACAAACCAAAAAGGCTTGGTAACCTCTGCTTTGATAGGACATTTCCGAAATTCTTTTATGTCTTGTAATACTGGTCATTCACTGTATGAGTATGTCCACAGATATAAACATTCTGTTCTTGCTGTTACTACTAATATTTTTGACTGCATTTCAGTAGTTTTAGGTTGTCTTGCTTTCTACAATGCTAGAACTTGTTGAAAGCCCATCACATCAAAGAAAAGGTGTAGCTATCTACTTGTGACCTTCTGCCGAGAGTTCCTTCAATTGTGACACAAATAAATTGTCTAACTTACAGGGTAATACATCCATCCATCCATCCATTAACCAACCCGCTATATCCCAACTATAGGGTCACAGGGGTCTGCTGGAGCCAAACCCAGCCAACACAGGGCGCAAGGCAGGAAACAAACCCCGGGCAGGGCGCCAACCCACCACAGCAGGGTAATACATTTCCAACTAATTGTTGGCTATATACTATTCTAAATGTCCCCTTTATAAAGACAGTATTCTCTACTATTAACACACTTCTCCATCTTAATTTCCTCCTCCTGACCTAGTTGATGGACAAACTATAATACAAAACTCAAAATATTTTGAATTCTTGTCTGCTTGATTTGAGAATACACTAAAATGTAGTTAATTGGAAAGGGTATGATGGCAAGGATATTGATGGGTTCTAGTTAGGGACAACCATGCCCCTGCCTTGCTGCAGCAATTTCGTTGATGCTATTTTTAAAATCATGATAGACATATCTGTAGTCTGTGTTTTTTAGGGGTACTCTGTCAGGAATTAGACAATTTTATGATTTTGATATTATTTAGGTCTTTTCTCTCAGGCCGGCAATAGGGACTATTACAAAATTTTACTTACTTATGCTTTATTTGACAAATTTTCCTGTTGCTATGAATGTCAGGCTTGTTGTGACAGCAAACATTCTCACTGTCTTAATATGTTCCTATTATTTACACTGCTTTCTTTGTTGCTTTGTACTATGTTCTTGAATGTTCAATGGAAACAACTTCCTGTGTGAAATGTTCACTATAAAACAAAGACTGATTGATAACAGTTGGTAAATAATCAGTCACTCCTTTTCACTTGTGAAAAGACATGTTTGCTCTAACAATGATCCTATAGCTAAAGTGAATGACAGAAGTCAGGGCAACAATATTAAATTGCATTCTAAAGAGTACTACAGGATGTTTAGGCTTAAAAAAACTTTTTTTATAGTTCAGTCAAAATAAGTTACTTGTTATCTTGTGTTGAACATACTAGAGTGTAAAGCAGAGTGATGTGTGTTATGTATTTCTTGGCACTGCTTCAAGACCAGCTTCTGCAAATTATCTTTGATGGCTTACATGTATTCTGTGATGGTTTAGAGCAGGCAGTTGTCTATGAATTAGAGGTGTGCAATCAGTGAAAGATTTTTTTTCTTTTTAAATGAATCTTTTTACTGAATGAAATGAAGTGATTCACTAGAAGACGGATGATTCTTTCAATTGATTTTCGTGTTCATTTTGTTTCTTTTGCTGAAAAAGTGTCATTTAAACTGAACACTATGTTCGATTTTCTGAATGACTGTGAAACATTTATACTGATTGAGTGAAATGAATGACACTTGAACTAAACAGCCTCAGTAATTCAGGAAAATAAATGTCACTTGCATATCATAGGATGGTCAAATGAAAACAATCATGTTGAAATAAAGTAATAAGTTAAAAGAATATCAATTAAATAAAACAAATGTAATTACAGGATTAAACCACACATAATAACATGTATTTTTATATGTATTTATAAATCTTAAGTGATCTAAATGTTAAATTTCAGTTCCCTTATGGAGTACATTAGGTTAAATTCAGATAATATCTAGAGGTGTCACCTATTTACTTAGCGTATTTGATATATAATCAGTTAACACTATGACAAGTAAAATATTAATTCAAAGGAAAATCATAACAGCCTCAAATAAGATCACTGATAAGAATGAGTTCCTGATGCCCACATAACCAGTGCTGTTCAAGCCATCAGTCTTTGTCACTCTGCCTGAACCCTTAACAGTCCAGTCTTCCCTAACTCCAAGTTGTCCATATTGGGGGGTGCTCCTGATTTGCTGCCTAAGTCTTTGCAGGATGTATTAAGGCTTTGCGTCTCTGTTAACAGGGGGCATGTCAGTTTTGTTGCTTTAGGTCCTGCCTTACTTACCTCCTTACTATGGAAAACATTTGATACTAGTACTACACCTCCAGGAGTAGGCATCCCAAAGTTCTATGCTGTGACTCTGGACGTGTGTATTTCAGACTTCTAAATTCCACCCCTTAGGGGATGGGGTTCTTATCCCTGGGTTTTGTCTTGTTTAACCTTTTCCATTTATTGTAGTTTTTATTGTTAACTGTTTCTAACTGTGTGTATCTATCTCTATCATTTCTGTATTTTTCCTTAATTGAGTCAGTTTTTAATTTTTATTGTCATGTTTTAGTTTGTTGATTGATTCATAGGGACATTATTGTCAAATGTAGCAACAAGCAACACAAAGTTTATATAAAAATTAGCTTTTGTGTTTAATATTGTTATTTATTTTTCATTAATATTTATTTATTGTTCTAGTTTAATTATTAACAGAGCAAGATGATATGGAAGAAGATGATCCGCTGAGGCAACCCCTAATGGGAGTGAAAGAAGAAGTAGTTCTGGTTTAATTATCTTAATGTGGTTTATTTCATTCAGTTAACAGATTTGGAGGGGAAGCATCTAATTCATTTACAGTCCTCAAAGGCTACAGTAATTAGGGCTTCAGTTACCTGAGGTCAATTTAAGATCTTTGAAGCCATGACCTCTTTGCTGTGGCATTAGTTGCTTCTGCAACTGTGTTCTTCAACTCCTCTTATGTGTTCCATTTTACTTATAGTACTTCTGTGGTATTTTGACCATTTTTCGCTTTGTGTTTTGTTTTTGAATACTGTTTGGCTCTGACTATTTTGAGAATTTTGGATAAAGAATTATTGGTTTTGGTGTTTATTTTGTTTGTTTTTTGTTCAACAATTTTTTTTTGTATTTTCCCCATTTTTAATGTTATTTGGATTTTAATGTTTGAATAATGGAATATTTGACATTAGTATGTTTTGGATTTCTTGTTGGTTTCGACCTGGCAAGGTGGTTTGGTCTTCCTATGTGAGAATTAAATCCAATAAACTATATTCTAAACCTGCTTATCTAATGTGGGGCTGTAGGGAAAGCAATGGCTACAAGGCAGAGACAATTCCTGGACTAAGAGCCAGCTCATACACGCATAAACAAACAAATACATACCAGAGATCAATTTAGCATTTACCAATTCACTTAACCTGCATGTCTTTTATTTGTGTAAAGAAACCCCATACAGAGAAATTAGGCAGGGAACTTTAAATGAATATTAGGACTTAAGAACCTTAGGAATTAAACCTCAGCCTCTTGGTTGCGAGACAGCAGCATGGTCACTCTATCACCACTCTATCACTGTGCCACTCTAGAATAAAATCCTAACAAAGGAAGGAGTTTCTTCCTTTTGGACTACTTTAATTTTCTAGAAGTCTTTATTTAACAATATTTTAGCAAAAAAAGTTAATACAGTTAAATTATTTGCCATTTGGATTATGTGACACAAGTAATGTGAGATTATTTTGTGGCTGTTTTTGTTATTGTTTGATGTTGTCCAGCAATAGTTACTATTGTCCCATTTTTTATCAGAAACATTAAAAACAAAAAACATGAGATTATTTTTTTAGTCCATCACTACAAACTACATGGGTTAAGTAACATAACTTAAAATAATATATTTTTCTAGATAATATTATCAGAATTGGAAAAACAATATTATAATGACTAATTTGAGTTTGCGAATAAACATTTTAATAATAGGTTAAATAAGTAGTAAACTCATCTTAGTAATTACATTTTTTTGAAACAGCACCATCTCCTGGAAATAGGCTGGGGATGGGGAAGCAATGCTTTACTTGCCCCTCATTTTTAACTAAGCATATTCAGAGTATTTTGCCTTGTTTTGATCAAGCTGGGACTAAAAGATGAGTACAACATACAGTAGGTAAACCCTGACAGAATCCAATGAATCTTTAGTATATAGCATGAAAACATTGCGCTACCCTACAAGTTCACTTAAGCAGAGATTCTTCAGGAGAAGAAAGTGAAGGTAAATCTGTATCTTATATTTATCTGTGTTTGGGAAAACTTTTTGTCACTTTTTGTTTTGGAGTGTACCTTTCCTGTGAAACTGGGACTTTCTGTACCATTTCTTTCTAGCACATTTCTCATGGAGAGGATGGAATCATATGACATTTAAAAGTTTTAACTGTAGTATATACAAGAAGTTCCTATTTAATGATAAGATGCTTGCCAAAGACGTTTAAGCTAGATTGACATTTTGGGACCTTTCAATCTATAAAGGTACAAGGTATATATGGTTTATCTATATATATATAATTCACTAAGGGCATGCAAGACAGTGAGCACCAGCAAGACAGAGAGCCTCGCCGGCCAACTCACAGAACCCCGCCCGCCAACTCTAAGACCAAGGGATATGCTCGAAAGAGCCTCGTCCGCAAACTCTAACCCTCCTACCGCATCATGAGATACGCACGACACAGCCACACATGCCAACTGTAACCGTCCTCCCGCATCCAGCGTCGCTCTCGAGGCATGTGCAGTGCCCGCACACAACAACTCACCAAATACAGCCTCAGTCGCTTTCATCTGTGCAAAAGTCCACATGCATCTCTGAGCCATGTTGACTTTTCACCACACGCAAGACAGAGAGCCACGACCGACAACTCTAACGGAGCCCCGGCCATGGGTAACGCACGAAAGAGCCACGAACGCCCACTCTAACCCTCCGCAGGCTTCCAACATCGCTCTCAAGGCAATTATATGGCGACATCGACTTCTCAACTGTCACTCTGGAACAACTCAGTACGCGAGCTATATTAAGCTTCACCAACGAAGACTCACTACAGTACAAACTTTCAAAAAATATGCCTGTATCTGCCAAAACCTGTTTTCACTCACGGACAATTATATGTTGCTCTCTCCAGAGTTCCATCTTTTTATTCACTGACTGTTGTATCCTCAAACCCTCCCCATTTGGACAATTGTGTCTTTCAGGAAGTGTTCACTCATCAATAAATTATGTGCAGCGTATGCTAGGCCACGGGTTGGCTAGTACTATCTATTTGTATGTTGATTGGTGCAAACTAATGTATTTCTTAGCTGTGTTGTGAAAATTACCATGGCTTTACAAATGAAATGCACTTCCATATTTACTCAGTCTTGTATAATGAATTGAGCTCAGGCTTGTAGTAAATGATGTCAAACTTGAAAACATCATGGTGGTGATTTTGATATATTTAAGAGAATGTTTCCCAACAGTCTTAGTACTGATTCTAATAAACCTTTTATCTTAATCTATGTGCATTTTCATTTTTTGCTTTATTTTACACATTGATTACTTACAAGGTAAAAACAATAGACGTCATATTACTTTATTTTATAATGGAGACTAAAATGAGACTAAAATATAATATAACAAAGTGTGTTGCATTTATCTTTAAATGTCTACAGAATTGCATGTAAACAGCACAGCTCGAAATTCTTCTCCTGAGCTAGCAGAATTTGCAGCCTGGTGATGTCTTGAAATGACATATTGCTGAAATAAGCATAATAGTTTTTTTTTTAAAACAGTTCATTTTAAAAATCAATGTATATAAGTATGAAATTGGAAAAAACATAGCTGCCAATATCAGGCTGCCATAGCACACCTTTCACCTTTTATTGAACTGGTTGTGTTCTTTGATGCTTTCTCAGTGCAGCTGGCATATAGCATATTGCATGCCAGCTGGCTTAAAATGCACCTGACTATTTTGCTTCTTTGTCTTCAGAATATGTAGGTAATTCCTAAAATAAAGTTTTCTATAATTGGTAATTCTACCTGAGCACAGTAGCTTACCCCATGGTTTGCCATTTTGTTGTTGGAAAATGGTCAAATATACTGTAAATATGTATCACTTATTAGATTTTTTAAAGTTGATGTTAAATAAAGAACTTTTATTAAAAAGACTAAGATCCAATTTAATAGAACTGGTGGTTTTGCAATGTTCCAAATCTGAAATCTATACACTATTCCCTAACTTCCTAGTCTGATTAATATATATAATTTTATGTGTAAATTTGTATAGGCAACCAATAGTGTAAATCAATTCTTAACACTCTTTGGATGAAATGGCAGCATTTAGGCTGTCTTAAATTGTTTTTTTTTTTTCTTTCTTTCTTTTTTTTTACTGACAGTGTGGTTCAAGTCTTTCTTACTTTATATAAGAATCAGAAAGCACACCTCTGTTTATAGCCCTTTTGACATTCATATCAAAAAGATAAAAATTAATACTTTAGATATACTTCAGGTATCATTTTTGAAAGTAGAACAATTATATACGAAAGCATCAGACTTGCACAGTCAAACTGATAGAGTGATAATCACATTTCTGTGTTAATTTGCATAACTCATCCACATGCAAATAAATGTTATACATTATAGCTTTTATTTGCCTAAAGAGTGTATATATATTGTATTCAGAATGAGATGATTACTGCTAAGCTGCTGCATGACCCAACAAATATCTGCCGTTGTAACAGCTTTGCTAGATACAATATTACCAGTAAGTATGTAATTTGTATATTCATTTGTATCATGTTTTGCATTTAATAATACTAATATCACTCAGAATCTCTTCATATGCAATTCAAGATGAGTGAATTTACGCTAGTCATATAATTATGATGGGGTAAGCTATCTGGGTTCTGCAATAATCACCATAACAACAGTTTAAAAGAGTAAATCATTTTAATTAATTTAAGTGGAGAAAGTGATAGAAAAGCAAAATGACATATTGCATTTTTATATAGTAAGGTGTCCCTTTAAAGGGTCATATTACATGAATTTATGTGGTGATTTACTATACTACATTTAAAAAATAAGTGTTGTCCACACAGAGCACAGATTGTGTTTATTTTTCATGGCAACACGGGGCAATGTCATTGTTAATCTATAGGCATGAATGAAAAAATTAATTTATATTATTCATTTATTCTGTGATTCATTTTCCTATTCTGAATATTCCCATTTAGAATTGTGGAGGTGGTGGAGCCGTTAAGTAAGGAGAGGGCTGAGTGAGGGAAAGAGCTCAGCTATCATCACCAGGAAGCATTCCACTACCAGTGTTCAGAATCACCATTTGCTTGGCAAAAGCTGGAAACCTCCTATAGCTCAGGTTGATAGTAATGGCTTCTTAGAACTGTTGTAATTCAGTCATTGTAGGTTCACAGCCTAGAGCTGAGATGACACATGGTGTCTGTGAATCCATGGCAAAACAGATTTGTAGGGGTACAGAACATTTCCATTGGGTCAGGAATTTACAGATTGGTACTGATCTGCAGTGACAAAAAACTGTTGCCTGGCAGTGTCTCTTCTATAATATAAGAATTTTGACACTTGAGACTAGTTGTCTAAATATATTATTAATCTGTTAGGGTTTCTGTTTCAACTACATGATTTGGTAGATCTTCGGCAGTTCTAGTGTGCTCGGATACATAATTCACTATTTCATTGAATTTCATTAAAACACTCAGATAAGGACTCGATTTGTTGAGTATCCATAGCGGCCAGAGACAGATAAATTTGAATATCGTCTTCATAACAGTGATACATAGTATTGCGCTTCTCCAAGATATTGATGTTTTAAGGTGAATTTAAACAAGGATCCTGTCATCTTAATTACTTTAAAGCTTCTCCACTTTTGCCAGTTAACTACAAAGCTATCCCTCTGCTTACTTTTATCTGGTTACTAGCAAAATACCCACGCTTCGCAGCGGAGAAGTAGTGTGTTAATGAAGTTAAGAAAAAGAAAAGGAAACATTTTAAAAATAACGTAACATGATTGTCAATGTAATTGTTTTGTCGAAATGAAACCTGCCCAACTTTTGTAAGTAAGCTGTAAGGAATGAGCCTGCCAAATTTCAGCCTTCTACGAACACGGGAAGTTGGAGAATTAGTGATGAGTGAGTCAGTCAGTGAGGGTTTTGCCTTTTATTAGTATAGATAAAACACATATCTTTTCATTAATAATGCTCAGTACAAACAAATATATTCATCATACAGTAATTAATGCTGTCTCAAGTAAACGTAAAGAAATATTAAGAAAATGACATTGGAAAGGCATAGTGAAGAATCCTAAATTAAGCAAAATATAATTGAGCACCTGGGCCCATACAGTGAGTTATGGTAGTAACCTTTGAGTAGTTGAATACCTTCAATAAAATGTATACTTTGTTCTAAAGTCACTATAAAAAGGCTTTGGTGTTTTTATATTTATTTTTTCAGTTGATGTATTTGAGAGCGGCAGTGAATTCTCTGTTCTACTATAACGACTCTAACTAGACAAAAACATTTCTAGGTTTATACAGACATAGATAACAAAGACAGCTAACAAGTTGTAAACCATCCTATAGACTATGGAAAGTTACTAGGAAAGTTAGACACAAAGTTCATTTATCACATGAATCAAACTACATTATATATATATATATATATATATATATATATATATATATATATATATATATATATATATATATATATATACATATACATACATAGCAATTAGAAAGCCAGACAGTGTAAGAGCTTTGGGGCACTTTGTGGCTAATGCCCATATAAATGAAAAATGATTTTAAAGAAAACTACAAAGCAAAATGCGTAAAAGTGTAAAATGCAAAACAAATCTTCCATTCAGTTCAGGTTGACTGCCCAAGATGGCGACTCTTCCGTTGCCAGACATTCTGAGAGGAAGGGGTGGGTCCAGGTGGATGGACCCCAAAAGTGAAGTCAGAGGTGGAAAGCTGTCAATCTTCCTTTCTGCAAAGAGAGGCTGTGAGTACAACACCATCCCGTGTCTTGGCAGAGTATTACCATCACCCATTTTCTTCACAAGATCCATCCATTCATTCATTATCCAACCCACTATATCCTAACACAGGGTCATGGGGGTCTGCTAGAACCAATCCCAGCAAGATTCATTACAATATTCAACATGATAGTTTGAAATAAAGCAAGATTTATGATGGTATTATTATGTCAAGAGATTTTTTACTCTAAACTTTCTTCAGCAAATGTCTTTGATAAAAAGGTCAGTCTAACTTTTACTGCAATCTGGCAAACTCAGGCAGTGATTATTTTCATAAAAATACACTCTTTAGATGCCATATCTAGCATCTGCTGTATTTACTGCTGCAATAAAGTACTGCTGCCACTTGTCATAATCTAGGAGATAGCAAAAATATATATTTTTGCTTGTTTTTAGTTAATTTACCTTAATTTAATAATCAGCAATTGAGTGGCTAAGATAGAGTATATACAAAAAATCTGTAAACAAAATGGCCTTTCTCAAGTAAAAGGTTTCCAAATTATGGTATGAACACAAGTGGAGAACCAGAATTGCAAGCTGAGGTTTTACTAAGGTCATAACCAAAATATCAATGGCAAACTGTACAATTTTCCTTCTGCAATGAGCACAAAGGTGTTTTAAAGCTCTTTAATTTTTTCCCAGAATACATGTTGATATTCATCTCAATACACATTTTCATTTTTTCTAAACGTTACATTTTACTGTGTTTGTTCTTAGTTCTAGAAAGTTCTTATTTTATGGGCCTTTTTCTCTAGTTCCTTTCTTTTTTGCCCATAGATTGGCAGCATACAGCCCATCTAGTCCCCATTAAAGACCTGACATAGAAGTTCTTCTTCCCATTGTTCTTCCTTGAAAAATAGTGCTCATGAAATGACGTGTGTGCAAATGCTAATGCGTCTTAACCCTGTCCAAAGCACTCACCGTGACATCATTGGTTTGCTATGCAAAAATACCCAAATATAAATGAAGTTAAAAAGAAGACAAATACATTTACAGTCTTCTCAACAAATTTTGAATGTGCTGTAAAGATCTGCAGATTTTGAGAATGTTACTTTAAATTTTAAAAGTGTCAGCTGACTTATTATTTAAAATTAAAGAAGAAAACAAAATCAATTTTATATATTTGTAAGTATACAAAAACAATACAAATTAAAAAGCGGCAGTAATAATGGCAAGAAGAGGTACTCTTAAGTGCATTTCCCCAAGGACAGCTCAATAGTTAAATTGTCTTTTATTGTCCCTGAGAAGCACACTGGTGATTATTCTAATTTCATGATTTACACCCCCATGTGTCCTTTCCCTTTATGTTTTATTTTCTGACTAATCGCTGCTGTTAGCTTTCTAATGACAACATGCAGCAGAGTATTTGTACTGGCATTGGCAATTTATTTTTTTGGTTTTTACTTTTAGCACATTTGCCTTATTTGACTAACCCCTGTATAACTTTTTTTTAATGTTTATTTTGCTGTTTTTTCAGTCTATGAATAATACATTATGTACATTATGTACATTAGCACATTTATTTACAGGGGTTTTATTCAATTAATAGCTCAGTTCAGTTTTTACAGACATCTTTAATCGTTACACAAGTGTTATACAATGTCGCTGGTGGGTGCTGAACCTAAAACTTTATTATTTAAAGTTCAGCACTTGCTGGTAATATTTAAAGTGGTTGATTTTTTTTTTTTTTTTTGCAAACCAGTCTTGTATGCTCTGTTTTACAAAATATAGCATTTATTTTTTTAGGGATAAAATGGGATAGTGTAATATGAATAAAGGAAGATGTTAAGCTACAGTTTAGTGATTGAAAAGCAAAATTAGGCATCATAATTAATACAATTCAATAAATTATTACAGAGTTTGAAGTTCCTGTAGCCATGGGATTTCTCTCCTACTATAATTTTATTTATCCGTTTTGCTGAATTCAGCTAGATTTTAAAGGAGTTTCGTCCATGGACTAGGTATACTTATTTATATAAAGAAGCTGCAAGAAAACACAATTTTCAATCAAGTAATAATAGGCAATTACAGTGAACCTCTTTTGTAATTGAAATACAGGGTAATAATTCTCATGTTTTTCTTTGTGTTTATTTATTTTTTCTTTCTCGTTTGCAAATGTGTGATTGTTTTTTTAATGGATCATCATTTTTTTTTACTTCTGGTTATTGCCATTTTATGTTGTTATGGCCATTTCACTTCTGTGGTTGCCACTGAAGATCGGTCTTGAAGGTTACGTGAATTACATCATCGACACAACAGCATAAAATTTGTATGTTAAAACAGTAATTATCTAGGTTTAACATATTGCAACTAAAAATCTTGTGCATCCTTCCAAAGACTCCTTTTTTACTGACTTTTGCCTTACCTTTTTTGATTGAGGTTTTTGGTTTATGTTTTGGGTTTGACGCTCTCTCTATTTGTCTTTGGATTATTATCCTTTACTTGTTAAATGACTGTTCTTGTTATTCCATTCATTTTGGTTGCATTTCAACAAGTCATCCTTTTGTTGCTTTTATACAGACTCTTACATTAATTTGCACTATATTTGATAGGGGTAAGGACCCTCTTATGGCTTTAATTTAGGGCTTCTGATTAATCTCCAAACCATGTCTATTGGTTTTCCCAAATATTATAGCAACCCTAGGGGGGTGTTTGGTGGATGTTGGGCATAGTTTCTGTTATACAAAACTGTTCAATATACTAACTGAAATAATGTAATATGTATAGGCATGTGATTATTAAAACATTTTAATTATACGTAAATTATAAGTTATTTCTATTTTATATAGAAATATTAATGTGCTGGAAGGAAATATGATAAATTGTGCTTAATATGCAGTTAATATCAATTACTATTTAGAGTCACTCATAATCTTGTGTATTATTTCACCCCATTTATTCTGTATTTAGTGCTCTTTACTCCTTATCCTTCCATGGTGGCTTACTTTGTCAGGATAACTGAAGAAATATGCTTTAATTACAGTAATTAAGGTATGTTCAATTTTCATAAACCCTTAATATTTTTATTAAAAGCAAACAAACTTTAAATATATCACAAACCTAATCAAACTACAGTAAAAGCTTGTCCATTGTAATACCTCAAATGGTCTCAGCTCTCAAAATATTTATTATGCATGTAAAACAACTGGATTCTATGAGCTGGTCAGTTTCTTAAAATCACCATCATCTAAGAGTAGGAAGCTGTGCAGCTGCTAAATTTAGAAGATAAGAATTGCAAACGAAATGTTAAGATTTGCAAGAATGAAACATATACACTCACCTAAAGGATTATTAGGAACACCTGTTCAATTTCTCATTAATGCAATTATCTAATCAACCAATCACATGGCAGTTGCTTCAATGCATTTAGGGGTGTGGTCCTGGTCAAGACAATCTCCTGAACTCCAAACTGAATGTCAGAATGGGAAAGAAAGGTTATTTAAGCAATTTTGAGCGTGGCATGGTTGTTGGTGCCAGACGGGCCGGTCTGAGTATTTCACAATCTGCTCAGTTACTGGGATTTTCACGCACAACCATTTCTAGGGTTTACAAAGAATGGTGTGAAAAGGGAAAAACATCCAGTATGCGGCAGTCCTGTGGGCGAAAATGCCTTGTTGATGCTAGAGGTCAGAGGAGAATGGGCCGACTGATTCAAGCTGATAGAAGAGCAACTTTGACTGAAGTAACCACTCGTTACAACCGAGGTATGCAGCAAAGCATTTGTGAAGCCACAACACGCACAACCTTGAGGCGGATGGGCTACAACAGCAGAAGACCCCACCGGGTACCAGTCATCTCCACTACAAATAGGAAAAAGAGGCTACAATTTGCACGAGCTCACCAAAATTGGACAGTTGAAGACTGGAAAAATGTTGCCTGGTCTGATGAGTCTCGATTTCTGTTGAGACATTCAAATGGTAGAGTCAGAATTTGGCGTAAACAGAATGAGAACATGGATCCATCATGCCTTGTTACCACTGTGCAGGCTGGTGGTGGTGGTGTAATGGTGTGGGGATGGTGTTTTCTTGGCACACTTTAGGCCCCTTAGTGCCAATTGGGCATCGTTTAAATGCCATGGACTACCTGAGCATTGCTTCTGACCATGTCCATCCCTTCATGACCACCATGTACCCATCCTCTGATGGCTACTTGCAGCAGGATAATGCACCATGTCACAAAGCTCGAATCATTTCAAATTGGTTTCTTGAACATGACAATGAGTTCACTGTACTAAAATGGCCCCCACAGTCGCCAGATCTCAACCCAATAGAGCATCTTTGGGATGTGGTGGAACGGGAGCTTCGTGCCCTAGATGTGCATCCCACAAATCTCCATCAACTGCAAGATGCTATCCTATCAATATGGGCCAACATTTCTAAAGAATGCTTTCAGCACCTTGTTGAATCAATGCCACATAGAATTAAGGCAGTTCTGAAGGCGAAAGGGGGTCAAACACCGTATTAGTATGGTGTTCCTAATAATCCTTTAGGTGAGTGTATTTTTTGTCCATTGACTATGTTAATTATGGTTCTAAAGCTTCTAGTTAGATAATGGGCAGGGCTTTAAATCAGCATTTAAGAAAAAGATAAACTTCCACAATAAGTACCCGTCTAATGGTAAACTAGTTCCTCGAGAGCAAATAACAATACACACCGCAACAGCGAAAAGAAAGAAAAGACAAACAGCCTTTTTGGAAAAAAATAAAATAACAAACATTGGAAAAAGATGCTAAAACAAATGCAAAAGCTAAGGCAATACTTAGACACACATGCAGAATTATTTTCCATGTGTTTTCTGTACGTTGATCTTCTAACATACAGCTACGTTGTTGACCCCTCTGGCAATTGTTTTAGTTTTGTTTCTTTTTTTTCCTCTAGTATGGTGCCTGCTTCACTGATTATGATGGGAGCTGAATTCCAAAAGATGCATGAGAAATAAATGATGTTGGGTATATGAGACTATGCTATCTTCCTCTACTGCAAAAAAGAATAAAATGGAAAAGCATGATGGCTAGTGAACGGCTAAGGACAGACTTCCTGGATTGTATGCTTTAGTGCAGAGCAAACATGCTAGAATACACGATAATGTGTTGTCTGTGCATGTTCCTGGGGAAAATATTCAGTATGTCACATTTTTTAAAAACACACTACCCTTTCCCTGTGGTGATCTGAACAACCATAAAATATAATTGATTTTAATGGTATGCTTTGGATTACGTGCATTACATAGGCTGTGGGAAAAATCAGGAAAACACACAGATGTGAATGACGTAGTGTGGCTATTCCAAAAGGATCATGACAGCTGATGATCTTAACTGGCATCTAAGTCTGCTTTTATATTACCGTAAAACAGCCACTGTTCAAGTAACCATGTTCAGTGTGTGATTTAACCACTCAACCGTGACATCACATTTTAAAAATTTGCATGTTCATCAATGAAAGTGACCATGCTACATTACATTATAACATGGTGGTTACTTTTTATTTTCCTAAAAACATGTTAGGTTGTTAGTGCATTAAACAAAACTAGCCGAAGCCCGCCGTAGCAATACGGCAGTGTAAGAATAGGAACGGAAAATGGTGATAAAGGAATTCAGTATAACAAAGGCTTAGCAAACCACCGTCGCAGTATAATGAAAATAGCAAGGAGCAAAACCAATGCCAATGGTAGAGAGAGTACCTTCCTGAAGCAGGCTACGGAAAACATAGACATATATAGATAGATGCCGCATTCACTGTGTTGCCCAGTCGACACGATAAGTCAGCGCGTCCGCCCTATTGCGAGTGGTAAAAGTGCTATTTAAACTAATACAAGTAGACGTGGAAACCGGGTTTTCTGATGAAAAAACAATAACGTTTTAAACAGTATCGTTTACATACAACAGATTTTGCCGAATTGTGTACATGCAATTATTTATACAGTATCCATTTATACACTAAATGCGTGTGTATCCCATGGTCTTAGAGTTGGTGGGCAGGGCTCTGTGAGTTGGCCGGCGTGGCTCTCTGTCTTGCGTGCGCTCTCTGTCTTGCTTGCCCTTATTTAGAGTTGGCGGGTGGGGCTCTGTGACTTGGCGATCGTGGCTCTCTGTCTTGCATGCGGTGTAAAGTCAATGTGGCTCAGAGGTGCATGTGGACTTTTGTACAGACGAAAGCGACTGAGGCTGTGTTTGGTGAGTTGTTGCGTGCCTCGAGAGCGACACTGGACTCGGGAGGACGGTTACAGTTGGCGTGCCTGGCTCTTTCGTGTGTATCCCATGACGTGGTAGGAGGGTTAGAGTTGGCGGGTGGGGCTCTGTTGAGCGTGTCCCATGGTCTTAGAGTTGGCGGGCAGGGCTGTCTTGCTTGCGCTCACTGTCTTGCGTGCCCTCAATGTCTTGCTTGCGCTCGGTGTCTTAGGTGCCCTTAGTGAATCTATACTAATAAAAGGCAAAGCCCTCACTGACTGACTCACTCATTCACTCACTCACTCACTGACTCACTCATCACTAATTCTCCAACTTTCCGTGTAGGTGGAAGGCTGAAATTTGGCAGGCTCATTCCTTACAGCGTACTTACAAAAGTTAGGCAGGTTTCATTTCGAAATTCTACGTGTAACGGTCATAACTGGAACCTACTTTCGTCCATATACTGTATACGGCCATAGCCTGCAGCTCGGTCGCCATGTGAGGCGGAGTTGTGTCTCGCATCATCACGCCTCCCATATTTGAGTGCCTGCCCATATAAGGTAAATATTCACGGGTGAAGGACTGTGCTTAGCAGATTCATAGCTACTGCGGAAACCCTCCCTCAGCAAAAGTGCGAGAGAAACTTTTAAGTGACGGGTCTGAGCTAAAATTAAATAAAGCCGTGGACATTGCAAGATCGCACAAGATACTCGTGAGATAAAAGTTTAATGAGAAGACACAGTGTATAAAGTCTTGATGCTAAAGACTTGGCGAAGTCATGGAGAACATGGAAGGATGAGTTCACATTATACACAAAACTTGCAATGCCGGAGGCAGAGGAAAACACTAAGGTCAGATTATTCTGTTATCTTATTGGAGAGAAGCGGCAAAGAATTGTGTGAGGCGCTGACCGGTGATGTAAGACCTGATGAGTTAACCATGAGCTTGAGTGGTGGGCCGTCAGGGCCTGCAAGGCCTTCTCTGCTGGCCTAAAAAAATATCTGAATCACAAACTGATGTTAATTATATTTTGTCCATGAATACTTATTCCAATTCCAAATACTGTAGTCTGTCCGCTTCCTTTCATAGCTTTTCCGATGGTTGTGCTGCTTCCAAACATGTATTTTCATATTAAAGCATTTAACCAATCAAATTTCAGCCATCATTTGTTGCCAGGCAGAGAGGCCTTGACAATCCGTTCTGCAGGCCCTCTAACACAGAATAAATGTCGATTAAACTGTTGCTTCAACCAATCAGATTTTGAGTTGGTGTCAGTAGGGCCCTCTAGCAGGCGTTCGGCAACGTCACCGCATTCAGACCCATTGATTGGATAGAAGCCGATATAAGGAGCTCTACGAAGCCACTGAATGCACCGCAGGCGCTCCGAGCGCAAGATCCTTGCACACACTACCACCAACTCCATGGCAGGATTCTGGACAATATTATTTGCCAGAAACAGACCAGATTTCAAGACCACGAAAAACTGATGTTTGTCATGCTCCTCGACCCCCAGAAATTTTGGGAATACAAGAAAATTTCCCGCGTGCAGCCTTCTCCAGTTTAACACAAGAGCCACGAAGCAGTTTTTGATCTGTCTCGGCTAAAAACAGAACTGACTGTAATGTATGCCATGGATGATTTTGCAGGAAAATCTCCCACTGATCTCCTTGACTTCCTTCATCAGAAAAATCTGAATGAGAGCATAGGGCAGCTGTACACATTGGTATATTTGGCGGTGACCATTCCCATGTACACTGCTTCTGTCGAGCGGACATTTTCAGCCCTAAAGCAAATTAAAACTTATGCCAGAAATACGACAGGGCAGGTTCGACTTTCAGCATTAGCTTCGATGGCGATAGAAAGGGACTTTTTGATGGAACTGAAGCGCACGGATAATCTGTACGGCAGAGTAATTGAACTGTTTTTGAGGAAAGAGAGGAGGATGTATTTTTTTTTTACAAATAATCCGAATATTTGGTGAGTAAAATGTTGCGATTTTCCTAAATAATATTGCAAGTTTATGAGTTATTATTGATGTTTTTTATGTGTGTCGCGGCTGAAGCTGCAGTAGAAAGGAACTTCTTCACCCCTGGTTTGTCTATTCAATAAAGGCATTTATTGTGGCTACAGGAGTTATCTATCTGATGCAGCGGCTCTTTATACTGTATTTCTGCATATTAAGATGGTTTTTATAACCATAAATTAGTTTTTGAGGGGCAGGATGATTCAGACGGAGCACTACTGAAGGCCTAGGTGTGAAATGCACGGTCCACCACTGGACCAGATGATACGTAAATTTGATGAACATTACAACCCGAAAATAAACAAAACTATAGAGAGGTTCAGATTATACTTCTCCCAGTGCGTCTCTCTAAATCCTCCGTGCGGGAACATTATCATGTGGCTTACCAATCTTATTGTTACACCTTCTACGTGCACCAAACCATCCTTATTACCAAGTCTTCCTTGCTTTACCGCTGGCTGCTTCTTTCCATTCACCTTCCTAGCTCTTTATTTAAACAGTTTTCTTTCTCACTTTTCTGCTCCTTCGCTGTCTTCTCCCTTTTCATTCAAAATACGCACCTCCTTGCATTTTTACAGTCAGCTCCCCTTATGTCACACGATGGTACGTTTAGCACAAGTTAATACCGGGAATGCCTGTTAAACATACATTCACGAGTAGTGATTTGCGTAGTGAACATTTCGATGAATGAAACCTGTTATCTTTACAACGGTTGACAAATACGGAATGTAACTTCAAAACAACACATCCTCCAAATACGAACCTGATTGAAAGAAATTATGATAATGAAATCCTTGATGACAGCAACACTCATAACAGTGACAAAACAATTACATTGACAATCAGGTTATGTTATTTTTAAAATGATTCCTTTTCTTTTTCATAACTTCTTTAACACACTACTTCTCCACTGCGAAGCGCAGGTATTTTGCTAGTTATATATATAGATGAAAGCTAAAGGCAATTAATATCAAAATTCACAAAAAAAAGCTAAGTCGGATGTAGAGTCTGACAACATCTATACTATTATACAGTGCCAGGAATAGGGTGGTCACAATTACACAGCAATTTAAGGTGCTTAGCAATTAAAACAAATACTAAATTGAAAATGTCCTCAATTAGAAGATCGCAACAATTATGATTCTAGAATTTGAAGCAATGGATGATTCACTCACTCATTTATTGACGTTGTTGCATACTTGATAAGTGTTGTTTTTTCTTCCTTTCAGTCCAACATCACAAATCCTAACAGCTTGGCAGATGATTTGGCCTTGATGTTAAAGAGAACTACTTAAGCATTGACACTGAGGTTCAGATCCCGCAACTGGCGCACTTGATAAATGATCATACTTCAGCTCAAAGTGTTCTTGCTCTGTAAGTGACACTGTACATTTAAAGTGCTTTAGGGTGGAGGATAACATTTAAAAAATCATTTGATGTTACATATGCCATTCAGTCCAATCCATATGCCAGAGACTAGGATGTATGCAATACATTAAAGGCAAAAGCAAGAATATTTTCCTGCAGCACACTGTAGGAGTGCAACATTCTAATTTCTAAAGGTCATAGAGCTGAGTCACTGTCTGAGTAGGTTTTAAGCTTTTTAATTTCAAACACCTGCAGTATATATCCCCCAGTATAATTACATTTTAAATACTTGAACTGAATACAATTGTGTTGATTTTAATTTATTTCTTTTTGCAGCTTGATTAAGAACAGGTTTAATCAACTAGGCTATTACAAAGCAGTGTTAATGTATATATAGTAATATCTCTGGAAGAGATGAACCATTGTGGCAAAGTGCTGTGGTTTACTGTGTGGCAGCAGAGTAGCTTACTGGCTTAGGCATTGTCTTTGAATTCAGTATCCCTTTCAATCTGACTATTTTGGTCCTGGGTATGACATTAAACTGCATCTGGCCCTGCAAGCGGTCCTCCAACTTGCAGGGATATCATGGTCACTCCAGCCACCGTAAAAAAAACTTCACACATGAAGGGGATGGGGGAAAGCCCTCGGGAGCCCCTTCCCCAGAAGATCGAAACCGTTGGAGAGCCAATGGGGTCAGGTCTGTTGGGCATCGGAACTGGTACGGTGTTGAGGCGTCGCCCGCTGCACAGCAGCACTCGGATCCTAATTTGAGGCGGCCCATACGGGTAGGCGCATGGAACGTCTTGTCTTGAAGATGATCATCTTCCTCTGCTGTTGGAAGAGCTGCATAAACTCCACATTTCAGTGCCGGCACTCTCTGAGGTGGGCAGACCGGGGACTGGCCAGATCTCTATAGGTGGATACACCTTTTATTGGTCTGGTCGCTCTGATGGCTGTGATACTCGGGGAGTAGCTGTTGCTGTAGCGGATCCTTTCAATGAGTGTATTATGGGACTCAGATTATGGCACTCCCTGGGTGCCTTGTCTATTGTCTCAGTGTATGCTCCGACCATGGTGAGTGATGTCTCTGAGAGGGAGACATTTTATTCGCAGCTTCGCTCTGTGGTTGATGGGTGCCCATGAGGTGACACTCCTCTGGTCATGGGTGACTTGAATGCAGCCACTGGCACTGACAGGGCTGGCTATGAGGATTGTCTTGGTCCCCATGGATCTGGTGACCATGGTGAAAGTGGCTCCATGTTCTTTGACTTTGCAAAAGGCCAGGGGCTATGAATTACTGGATCCTGGTTCCAGCACCCAGAACCGCATCATTGGACTTAATACACCAATACTGGTGGTGCAGTGAAGGACATTGATCACATCCTCATGGGTAGACGCTGGAAAATGTAGAAAAACTGCAGGGTCTACAGAAGTGCCCGGTTTATGAATTCTGACCACAGACTTTTTGTTGCTACTCTTAGGATCCAGCTTAGGTCCAAAGGTTACCACTTACTAGGAAATGAGCCTGGACTTGGCCAGACTCCAAGACCAAGCTATTTCTAATGAGTTTGCATGCAGTTTATGTTAGGAACTAGATTTAGGTACAACCGCCGATCCTAATGTGATGTGGGAGACATTTCATGATAAGACCATAAAAGTTGCTGAGGGTTGTGTTGGTGTTACTGGTGTTCCCAGAAGGAGATGTTTCACCTCGCAGGGCACCCTAGATATCATCGAGAGGAGCTGCAGTGCATGGCTCAGTGGCAACTCTGGTCTGTACCGAGAACTGAGAAGGATGGCTGCAAGGGATCTGAGGGCAGATCTGAATCTATTTCTCAGAAAGTCACAGTCAGGGCGGTTACTTTGAGCAGTTGTTCAAAGCTGATCCTGCAGCTAGGATGTTGGATATCTCTGGGTCCATGGTTCTTGATGCTGATCCTCCAATTAGCTGTGAACCACCCAATCTCACCGAGATTGCACCAGCTGAGGGGAGGCAAGGCTGCAGGGATCTGCGGTATCCAGGGTGACCTTCCCCAGACTGGTGGTAAGGCTGTCCTCCTGGCATTGCAAGAAATCTTTGCTTCCATTTGGGAGACTGGCATCATCCCAAATGACTGGAAAACGGGACTTGTCATCCCTATCTGGAAAGGGAAGGGTGATCGCCTGAATTGCAGCAACTACAGGGGGATAACACTGCTCTTGGTGCCGGATAAGGTCCTTGCTAGGGTTGTCCTCCATAGGATCTGTGATCACTTGCTCACCTACCAGCGACAAGAACAGTCTGGTTTTACGCCTAAGAAGTCTACCATCAACCGCATCCTTGCACTGAGGGTTCTCATGGAGTGCAAACGCGAATATCGGCAGAGTTTCTTTGCAGCCTTTGTTGATTTTCATAAAAACGTTCGACTGAGTTGATCGAGCTGCCCTGTGGGACATCATGAGGGTTCGCGGGATCCCCTCGAGATTTCTGGATATCACGGCCAGCCTGTACACTGGTACTGTGCAGAGTGAAGGCAGAACCTCTGCGTTTTTCCCAGTTGATTCTGGGGTTTGTCAGGGGTGTGTTCTTGCTGCTACTCTATTCAATGCTTGTATGGACTGGGTGTTGGGCGAGGTTGTGGGTCCAGCGGCTGTGGGGCATCTATTGGTGAAGAAATATTCACGGATCTTGACTTTGCTTACGATGCTGTGATCTTCGAGGAGTCAATGGAGGCTCTAATTGGGGTCTGGGCTTGTGAGTGTCCTGGACAAAAACCAAGATCCAGGCCTTTAATGACCTCTTGGGCACAGCCATCAGCAGTGTGTCTGTTTGCGGAGAGAGAGTCGACCTTGTCGAGAGGTTTATTTACCTCGTCAGTGACATTCATTTCTCTGGTGACTGTTCCTATGAAGTCAGTAGACAGATTGGGAGAGCATGGGTGGTCATGAGGTCGCTGGAAAGGGGTGTATGACACTCCCGATATTCATGCAAAAGGACGAAGGTCCAAGTCTTTAGAGTCCTTGTGCTTCCTGTCCTGATATATGGTTGCGAGATATGGACACTATCCAGTGACCTGAGACGAAGACTGGACTCCTTTGGTACTGTGTCTCTACAGAAAATCCTTGAGTACAGTTGGTTCGACTTTGTGTCAAATGAGCGGTTGCTCATGGAGACTCGAATGAGGCATTCATTGCTTGCATTGCGAGGGGGTGTCAGTTACAGCACTACGGCCATGTGGCTCGTTTTCCTGAGGGTGATCCAGCTCGTAAGATCCTCATTGTTGGGGACCTGAGTGGCTGGACCAGGCCAAGGATCGGGGTATATATTACCCGCGCTTCGCAGTGGAGAAGTAGTGTTAAAGAAGTTATGAAAAAGAAAAGGGAACATTTAAAAAATTTTTACATTTTTAAAAATAACGTAACATGATTGTCAATATACAGTAATTGTTTTGTGAGTGTTAGGAGTTAGCGGCAATCCAATAGAAACACTGCTGCTAAATATTCACGGGTGAAGGACTGTGCTTATGCAGAGGAAGATGAGATGGTCAGGGTGGTGTTTGGCACAAACTCAGCGAAACTGTGAGAGAAACTTTTAAGTGCCGGGTCTTAGCTAACATTAAATACAGCCGTGGACATCACACAAGATGGCACCAGCACAGCTGGGAACCTTCGATGCATGTACACCGAGCGGCTCATGTGAACTGACGCAATGCACAGACAAAAAGCAACAGTTCCAAAGAGTGCCAAACAAAAACCGAATTACACAATTGAGAAGGCAGCAAAAAAATATGAAACGTCTGATACATACAAGCATATTCATAAGTGCAGCTACTGCGGAAACAAAGCACATAGTGGAAAAAGTCAATGTCCTGCTAAAGTAAGACAGTGTAAAAAAAACCTGTGCATGCAGTGTGTCACGTCTCAGATAAAGAGGAAGACGTACTGTTTATTGATGCAATAAGAAACAAATTGATGAATGAAACCTGTTATCTTTACAACGATTGACAAACACGGAATGTAACTTGAACACAACACATCCTAGAAATACCAACCTGATTGAAAGAAATGATAATCAAATCCTTGATGACAGCAACACTCATAACACTCACAAAACAATTACTGTACAGTATATTGACAATCATGTTACGTTACTTTTAAAATGTTCCCTTTTCTTTTTCTTCCTTGATGGATTCTGGCACCCCCAGCAACAGTTGCTCGCACTCCAAAGAGAGTATATATATATATATGTGTGTGTGTATATGTATATATGTAGATACTGTGTGTATGTATATGTATGTGTGTATATGCAGATATGTATATATATGTGGATGTATGTGTATATATGTATATATGTGTGTGTATATATATATATATATATATATATGTGTATATGTATATTTGTATGGATATGTATATATATATATATATACATGTTTATATGTATGTGTATTGTGAACGCTGGCCCGGACACAGACAGACGGACATCTTTGTTTTCACTGGTGTGGCGGAAGTGCTGGGCTCCAGGGCTGTTCAGGCAGCGGGGTGCCGCCTGCCGGTGGCCACGGGCCCCTACAGGGCTGGGCTTCCTTGCCCCCTACCCGAGGCCACCAACGTAACCAGGACGGACGCCCCCTCGCGGTCTGGAGGAGGTACAAGCCCTCCTCTGGTCCTCCTGGGCGTCCCGGCTAGTGTATATATATATATATATATATATATATATATATATATATATATATATATATATATATATATATATATATATATATATATATGACAGCAACACTCATTCACAACAGTGACAAAACAATTACATTGATAGTCATGTTATGTTATTTTCAAAATGTTTCCTTTTCTTTTTCATTACTTCTTTAACAAACTACTTCTCCGCTGTGAAGCGCGGGTATTTTGCTAGTTTCTAATAAAAGAACAGTTTTATTGTCATTTTGAAGTTATCCAAATAGGAGCTGTCTCTTCAGCACTCTTAGAAACCTAGGCATGCACACTGCTGCTGTCATCATCTTGCAGTCGCTCCCTTCTCAGATTAAAAGAGTAGACAGACTTTATGCGCAAGTGAGAAACAGCAAGTGAACACATGGCCAAGTCAGCGGCCGGTTTTAAATGCTCCCCGTGTCAACCAGCAGGAGACAGATGTGTTATGCTGTGAGCCTATGAACTTGCAGATGCACTGGCGGTGGAGAAGCAATCTCTGGCTGCATTAGCAGAGTTTTGGCAGACAGCGCAGTTGGGAGTTGCCAGGGTCTCAAAAACCTCACAGTTAAAATATTAACTTTTAAAAGCTATTTTTACTGTACGTACAGTATAAAAATATGTTTTCTATACGTGTTGAGGAGAGGGAGGTATGCTATGTCTGCATATTTAGGCTCATTCGTTAGCAGTAAGCGAGTTTACTGTACTGAGTTACCCTGATGGAAAACAATGTGAATAAAAAATAACTTTTAGTTCTCTGTTGTTAAAATGCACTAGAAATCTATAACAAAAATACAAATATTAACTTTTAAAAGCTACAAATAGCTGTACATGTACTTGTTTTCTATAGGAATTGAGGGTTAGGGGTTGCATTGTTTTTATTGGGCGCCTAGGGTAACTTTGCTGGACCTATGAACAAACTGCACTTGTGAACGGAACTGAACGGAACTCATTTGTATGTAGAGGACTTACTATAGTTACTTGGACCTGATGACCCTTTTTCATATATGTCATAATAATTGATAGCTACCAATCGAAAAATAAGCTTCAATGGTTTATTGATATATTTCCTAAGCTCCTGAAGTACTCAGCTATATATGTTACCTGGTCAGATTGGTTAGATTTCAGCCTATTTAATCCAAGCACCTCTTCTCCTTCTAGAATTTGCAAACCTTTAAGTATCTGCTTGATAATCAATGTTACTGTTACAAGGTTATCAACTTCTTCATACATTTAAACTTAAGAAATAAACACGTTTAGAGCATTTGCTATTTTATTGCCTGTATTTAGTTTCCTCTTAATTTTCATGCTGCATCTCCTCCCTGAGTGTTCTTTTACTACTAAAATACTTAAAGAAATAACTAGTATTATGACACAAACATTTTTGTTTTTCCTGTACCCAAGCAGTTTGGATAAGAGTAGAAACGGTGAAGTACTAATGCAATTATATTTCCATTACCATTATATTACCAGAACATTACCACTTTTTTGTTCCAAATTATCAAATTTTAGTAAGCATAAGTATTGATACTAATTTATTTTAAATAAACATAAGCAGTTTAACACTTTAAAGCATTTGTTGTATATTTGCTTAGGATGCTTCAGTCTTTATGCATTTTCTTTGGGTGTTGAGTACTGGGATAATGACATCAGTTTCTTCTGGACTTGCAAGGATGTTAAAGGTTCTGTGTAAGGTAATGCATAATTTCAAATGCTATTGTGGTGTTTTTATTCGAACTGGGATTTCCTTTTGGCTTTCACTTTTATCGGTTTTACTGGTTGGTGTGGCATGTAACCTCCATTTTGGATAAATGTCACACATCAGACACAAATACCATTTGCTTCTGCTTTTATGGGCAAAAACATGTTATGAAAAAGCAAGATTCATGATTATTTTGTGTCTAATGTTAGGAATTGGCTGAATAAAGGGTGCAGGATCAGTAATTTTTTTATTTTAATTGTTTTGGGTTTAACAAGTGAATTTTTTTTTGTGATTCGATGTACCTGTATAATTTCCTGGCTGTGATATTACAATTCCTGGCAAACAGCCATTTTACTAAATAAATTTCAAATAGTAATCTTAAACAAAACAATATCCCAAACACCAAGAAAATAATAATTCTCAAACCCAGCAAAAACTAACCTTGAATTAAATTTTTACAGAAAAGCTTTAAACAGAAGTTGGACAAGGGCCTGTGATCTTTTCCCATCAATCAAGTCTAAACATCAAAGCAGTAAAAGAGGCAAAAAAAAAATGAAATAGAACTGCTGAGGTGAAAATTCAATAGGCCAATTAGAAACAATAAACAGAACAGCTCAGCCAGCCAACAAGTCATGGGCACAAAGAAGACCTTGAAAAATGACCTGCTGCACTGTGCCCTTTTTATTTTCTCAAATTCCTCCATTAAGTAAGGGAGCTGTAAACACAGTTAATGTTATCTAAGGGGCTGTGTTTTTATGTTTTACTGTTCTTTGTGAAAGATTCTATTTTTATATATCTATTTTTTTTTTTTGCTTATTGTCCCTTTACTTTTGGTAACATTGCTTTGTTTGTTGTGGGTGGAGCCACAAGAGGCGGAGCCACTCTCACATCACTACTTCTAAATCCTCACTCTATTTAAGGCCAGAGCTGAAGAAGCTGAAATCTGGAGAATGTTCGAGTGTGAAGCAGTTTAGAGCAAGTATTGATTTTATATTGTGGAGTTTCTGATTATTTCTATCACTTGTTTACTTTACACTGCTTTTCCAGGCACATCATTGTTACTATTTTGAGCAATTTACTTATATTTTTCTATTTTTTGAATAAAACCTCAGTCTATAAAGGTGGAGTTTGTGATTGTCTTTACAAGCCAGAGTTTTCATGGTTTAATCTTCCTTATAAGTCATTTTTCTATATCATAGTCTTTTTTAACATTGAAGGATAACTGCCAATTTTACCTGCAGGTAGCTTTCTGGGTCAAACTGGTCTGAGGTGTGCTCTTCTGGATTGGCCTGTGAAGTTTCTAACCCGTGTTTTGTGGAGCTTTTTGGAGACCTCACCCTATTTTTGTCATGTTTGGGACACCTAATCATAATACCTAATATTGAGAGGCACAGGGAACCAAATCACATTACATTTAAGCACTTGCTGAAGTAGTGTATCTAGCCTAAATGGAGAACAAAAATGATGGGCATAGTTAAAACAAAAACTCATTGTAAAATGTCAGGAGTGAAAGCCAGAAAAACACTGTCATTAACAGAGCCCAAGCCCAATCATCACACTGTTTTGCATATATCTGCTTTGCTGCTGGTAATATACTGCAGAAAGCACAGCTTTTATTTTATATGATTACTTTTGTGCACATATGATTAAGCACAGTATTCTTATAACATTAATCTCCTGTAGACACCATAGGAGGGATGAGGTACACCATATTAAATGAATATATGGCCAGTGTGACAGCAGGTTACCTAAAGAATGATATATTTTTTAAAGGGATATGTTTTCTTTTGTTAAGACAATAAAAGATTGCTCTTTATGGCATGACCAGCTGGAAATGCTGTGAGCAAGATTCAGTGCACTGCTGAACAAGGCAATGAAACTTTAAAGAAAATTCTGCCTTATTATTATATGGCAGGGTTCTTCAACTTCTCAACTGCTCATCAATGCTAGATTATGAAGTGTAAAATGTTGGAGGGCCAGACATTTATCAGAGAAATCCTCAGATCTCAACTCTTACATATAAATAAGAAAAACTAAATATAATACTGTGTTTCAATGGGTGTTTATTAAAACAAGCATTTATATTTGTACGGAATCACACTCACAAAAAATATTTTTGAAATTTACAGACACATACCCTTTAAGCTCATGACAATGGGCTGGACTGTCATACACTTGATTCATTGCTTTTGTTACATTTGTTGCAATGACTTTTCATTTTAAGAGAATATAATATATCCACAGGAGCACAGGGCCATTTTGTTATGTAATCTATCTCAGTTGACATACATTCTTTTTTTTTTTAACTACTGATTTGTTTTTTTATGTTAGGAACACATCTATCCACTAGTGCTCTGTCCTTTTGTCTTCTAATGACAGAATTGCACTTACTTGGCTTTGCAAGAGCTACAAAATAAGGTTCATACTTGTAAGAAGTGAGAGTAATTTGCAGACAGAAGTGGAGGAGGCTAATTTTCTCGCAGTGATGATATCTCGCACTGCCACCTGGTGGAATCTTCCAGATTTAAGTAAAGTATGTGCTCAAGTATTAACAGTACACCGCATGCATAGCAGTAGTGTCCCCTGGAGCATGTGTTTATGCCTGTAATCATCAGAGACTGCAGCAAAATTTGTCCTGAAGTTTGAATGTCTTCTTAAATTGCACTCTTTCAATGCAACATAGATTTGTTATAGAGAAATATCCTGACATTGTTACAAAATTTGTAAATATTTCTTAGTTCAATTATTATTAAACCATTTATTTTGTCATGCTTGGGTTACACGATTGCACAAATTCACTCAGGATTTTCAAGAAACAAACTTTATTTGTAAACAGCATAATAAAGCATAAAGCAGAGGATGTCTGGGGGAGAAGAGAGACAAGGCAATAAGACAAAAGGACAGCTGCTACACAGGCTTTTAAATGCTCTAAGTGCTGCTCGAGAAGCAGATTACGTGGCACAGCAGCAGAGCTAATCAAGCAAAGAGGAGGTAAAAAACTGTATTTGTTTCCCATTGTATCACTGTTTAAGAGGAGGTTTTGGAGGTGCAACTGCGTCTTCTAAGGGTGCGTTCAGCACTCTTTCGTTGTCAACATTTCTGCTTTTTAATGATGACATTTTTGGCTGTTTGTGTAGCAATTTGCTTACTAGCAAAGAGGTAGAATAATAGTGGACACTCTAGCTTGTCATGCATTGGAGCACACACATCAAAAACATCCTGACAGGGTTTAAGAAAAGGGGAAGAGACATGCCTAATACAGAATTTAGTGATGAAAAATGCATTTTAGTTAGTAATAATCAAAACTGGGTAAAGGGCCAGATAAAAATTATTTATGGGCTGGACCTTTCTCATGGCCTGCCAGTTGTAGTATTATAGTATAGTATTACTGAAATTACCTGCTGACTCTGAATTGGATTAATTGAGTTTGGGAAGGCTATCACTGAGAATAAATTAATTTAAAAAAATATCAATACTTGTATCAGGAGCAATTTAGCAAACTACCACCTCTTCTTTTTAGCCATTAAGCTTGGATTTTGAGAGAAGTTTCACCCACACAAATCCAAATAAAACTTAGTTCAGGAAGTCAGGCATATGGACATTCTGATAAGTATTAATACTTATTTAGTTTCAGGCTAAATTATTAACATGGGTGGTATTAATTCTTTTTGCCAAAAAACAGCATGATAACTCTGGAAACAAAGTCTTAATGCCAAAACTGTGGGAAGTCTAAGAAGGTTAAATCTAGATTTGATGTCTTTGCTTCTGAAACACCTTCTAGACATTCTGCTTGGGATTTCAGGCAGATGTAGCAACCAAATCAGAGCTGCAAACAATACTACATAAATTACACCAATACTTTTTCTTCCACCACAACCTAACGCAGAAGCCCCACCATGTCAAATGAAGGAATACATAACAGATTGAGAAATGAAAGAAACTGATTTTTAACATTTTTCCAATAGGAAAAATACAAGACTCTTTCCTGGAAGGTAAGAAAGCAATCACCCTGTGCGTGCACTTCATTACAATTTGGTCAAATAGCTTCTTGACCTTTGCAGCGGTGATGTAGAAATTATCCAGGCAGGGTAAATTGATCAAGTAAACACAACTTTCTCCTTCAGGCCTCCGGCAAAAACAGCACATCTTCTTTATTAGATAAAAAAATGTTTGTTGAATAAAGTGCAACACTATAGGCTATTCAAATTTGTATTTTATTCTGACTAGACTGGAGCAAAAGTGTTTGCAATAATACACCAAGCCAAAAGGAGAGCTCAAAATTTCTCCTCGTTTTCCCTGCAAACCAAAACATTTTTTGGTACATTATATAACTTCTCCTGAAATGGCTCAAAATGCAGCAAAGTTGTTGCTTTTTGGACACATTTTCACAACATTTAGTCATTTCCGTGCTGTTTTCTACTTTGTTTTGGGCATTTATTTGGATAATGCTCTTTTTATATCCAACATCTTTATAAAACCAACACTGTTACACATCCTGGCATCTTTTGTTTTGGGTTTGTTTTTGTTTCTTTTAAGATCTCAAAACCTATATTGAGTGGGAGTACCTCAGTAAAAATGTACAGATTGTTGTTAGTTTCACCTTCATTATTTTTTGTTTAGCATCCATCTCTAAATATATCTTGGTAAGCAGCAACTGTATAGTTTTTTACAGATTATTTATATTGCTTTATGATGGCTTTTGTTTTGGTGCAGCCACATGTTTATTGAGGCAGTAACAATCTTGCCATCTTTTGAGCAGTTTGCTGTTGAGAATAAGGACTTGTACTGTAAACCACAAGACTGCTGGTTCAATTCCTGCCTCCAACCCACTATGTGACCCCTGAGAAAGTCATTTAACCTGCCACTGCTCTAATGGCACAAAACACATTTGTAAGCGGTTGTACAATATATTTGAAATAGTATTGATAGGCAAAATTCGCCAAAGTGTTTTTTTGCACTCAATATGCTGTGTTTACAAAACTTTTTTCTGGAAATTCACCATGTAGCCAGCTTAGACAAACCGTTTTTTTCCAACAACCCATGATACCTTGTGAGGCCAGTGTGACATCACAGAGCTATAGTCTCTGCACCTCCGAAACATTAAATATGGCACTATTAAATGTCAGAGCTTTAACTAACAAAACGTTTTTATCAACGATCTTATTAGTGATAAAAAATAGATCTTATTGCACTAAATGAAACATGGCTGAATTCAGATGCGCGTCAGTTTTAATCGAATCTGCGCTCCGGATTACAGTTTTACTCATTCAAACCGCCAGGGAAAAAGGGGGGGCGGATTGGCTAACATTTACTCGAGCCGATTAAAATGTAAAGATGTCAGTTTTGGTAAGTTCAAGTCCTTTGAGTATCTCGCCGTTGTTATTCATGGAGATTCTCAAGTTCTAATACTATCCGTGTATAGACCTCCTAAATATAACGCGTCGTTTTTTGAGGAATTCTCTGACTTAATGTCAATTTTAATTACTAATTATGACACACTCCTAATAGTTGGCGACTTTAATTTTCATATAGATAATCAGTGTGATCTAAAAGTAAAAGAATTTATGAACCTCCTGGATTCTTTTGATTTGAGACAACTCATAAATCAGCCTACACATAAAGCAGGTCATACATTAGACTTAGTGATTACTAAAGGACTGAAAGTTGATATAAAACAGATCATTGATATTGGTCTATCAGACCATTTTCTTCTACTTTTAATATAGAAATAATGATAAAAACACTCATGAGAAGCATATTGTTAAAAACGCTTCTTTGATTCGCAGCAGCTTTAAAACTTACAAACATTTTAAGCAATCAGTCCGTTTATAGTGCCAGCTATAATAGCGAGGACAATGTAAATAGTAAGGTGGAAAGATTTAATTCTAAAGTGAGAGCTGCTGTTGACATAGTTGCACCTGAAAAGACAGTGAAAAAATCTTCTAGCATTGGTATACCATGGAAGACCCAAAGAGTGTCTGATTTAAAGAGAACATGCCGTAGAGCTGAGCGTCAATGGAGGAAGACTAAACTTACTATCCACCACGAAATATTAAAAGTCAAAATAACAGAATACAATAACAGTGTCCGTCTTGAGAGACGCTTCTATTTTTCAAGATTATAAATAACAATGCTAGTAATCCTAGAGTCTTATTTTCAACAATTGATCACCTACTAAACCCAGGTAGCTCAAAGGAATGCCTCCTAAGTGCTTCCAGTGAAACCTGTGAGGCTGTCGCTGTATTCTTCAATCAAAAATTAATGATATTAGAAATAACATAGTATATCTCCCCAACACTAAGGATCCCCTAAACCCCAACATCCTGTTATAAACAAATTAAACTCTTTCACTAGGATAGATTTACCTGATTTACAAAAAAATATCTCAATTAAAACCCTCCACCTCGTCCTTGACCCGATACCAACAAGGTTTTTCAAAGAAGTATCAGGCGTGCTAATTGATAATGTTCTTGACATAGTAAATTCGTCACTAGATACTGGGGTCTTCCCAGACTGTCTTAAGACTGCTGTAGTTAAACCCCTACTTAAGAAACATAATCTTGACCCTCGCTCTTGAAAATTTTAGACCCATCTCTAACTTGCCCTTCTTAAGTAAAGTTCTAGAGAAGGCAGTCATTATGCAGTTAAATGACCACCTAAATAAACATGCTATTCTTGATAAATTTCAGTCAGGTTTTAGAACAAATCACAGCACAGAAACTGCACTCGTTAAAGTAGTAAATGACTTGCGGGTAAATGCAGACAGAGGCCATTTATCTGTTCTCATCCTCTTAGATCTGAGTGCTGCATTTGACACCATTGATCACAACATTCTTAGAAATCGCCTTAGTCAATGGGTGGGCCTCTCTGGCAGTGTCTTAAATTGGTTTGAATCCTACCTGACAGGGAGAAAATATTTTGTTAGTTGTGGGAATTACAACTCAAGACACATGATATCCAATATGGTGTTCCACAAGGCTCTATCCTGGGTCCGCTGTTATTCTCAATCTACATGCTTCCGTTAGGTCAGATTATCTCAGGGCACAACGTGAGCTACCACAGCTATGCTGATGACACACAGCTGTACTTATCAATAGCACCTGATGACCCGATTCTATTGATTCACTAACACAATGTCTGACTAGTATCTCAGAATGGATGAATAGTAATTTTCTCAAGTTAAATAAAGAGAAAACTGAAATTTTAGTGATCAGCAATAATGGGTACAATGAGGCTATTAGAAATAAACTGGATACATTAGGATTAAAAGTCAAGACGGAGGTAAAAAGCTTAGGGGTGATTGTTGACTGTAATCTGAATTTTAAATCACATATTAATCAGATCATTAGGACAGCATTTTTCACTTAAGAAACATAAGTAAAGTTAGACCTCTTTATCACTGAAAGATGCTGAGAAATTAGTTCACGCGTTTGTTTTCAGTCGACTAGATTACTGTAACGCACTCCTCTCAGGACTACCCAAAAAGATATAAATCGTTTGCAACTAGTGCAGAATGCAGCTGCTAGAATCCTAACTAGGAAAAGAAAATCAGAACACATCACTCCAGTTTTGATGTCACTACACTGGTTACCTGTGTCATTCAGAATTGACTTTAAAATTCTGCTTATGGTTTATAAAGCCTTAAATAATCTCGCCCCATCTTATATATCGGAATGTCTGACACCTTATATTCCAAATCGTAACCTCAGATCCTCAAATGAGTGTCTCCTTAGAATTCCAAGAACAAAACTTAAAAGAAGTGGTGAGGCGGCCTTCTGCTGTTATGCACCTAAAATCTGGAATAGCCTGCCAATAGGAATTCGCCAGGCTGATACAGTAGAGCACTTTAAAACACTGCTGAAAACACATTACTTTAACATGGCCTTTTTATAACTTCATTTTAATCGTAATTTAACTTAATCCTGATACTCTGTATGTTCAATTCATCATAACAACTATTCATGGTGGCTCTAAAATCGGTACTGACCCCTACTCTCTTTTCTGTTTCTTTTTCCGGTTTCTTTGTGGTGGTGGCCTGCGCCACCTCCACCTACTCAAAGCTTCATGATGCTCCAACAATGATGGACGGATTAAAAGGAAGAAGTCTACGTGACCATCATCATCATCAAGCCCTTCCGTGAGAACCCTAAATCCAAAGAGGACTGTTTCATTTATGTTAGGTAGAATGCCCAGAGGGGACTGGGCGGTATCATGGTCTGGAATCCCTACAGATTTTATTTTTCTCCAGCCGCCTGGAGTTTTTGTTTTTCTGTCCCCGGCCATTGAACCTTACTCTTATTCGATGTTAATGTTGATTTATTTTTTATAATTATGTCTTTCATTTTTCTATTCTTTAATATGTAAAGCACTTTGAGCTACTGTTTGTATGAAAATGTGCTATATAAATAAATGTTGTTGTTGTTGTATAGCAGCCACTGTTAAATGGGGCAGACCCCCAAGTATTTAACGCTGATCCCAGTAGTGGGCTAAAAAGAACCATAAAACTTGTCAATACATTTAAACACATAATGTACAAGCAAAAGGAAATTTGATCTGTGGTGGTTCATTTGTGTCTTAAAGGTAATTTCTTTTTGAATGGACCTGTGTGGAATACACAAGCCTAACTTTTTAATAGTATTACCCAAAGTACTGTGCAGTTGATGCAAACAAGAAGGAGGGCATGTTATGCATTTTGTAGTAGTCTTCTGTGCACAATTAAAAGTGTCAGAGACAAAAAAACATCTGAACTTTTTGGTTTGAGAGAGATGATTATCTGCTTTCAAATATGCCAGGTTTAGTTACGTCATGCTTCCCGTCTACCACTGTCTACAAGAAATCTTACTATTCTGACATTTAATTCCACAATGTTGTTCTTCTTGTGATTAGATGCTGGGCATTTTTTGAAATATAATTTTCTGGTGGCTACATTTTTAAAGTGGTTGCTTTGCAAGTCCATTTATTTGTATCTAATATTCCAGTTTCTGTTACCTAGTGATTTTAAATTTTTCAAGTGTAAGTGAATAGTGTTTTGATAGACAACAGGGTAGACTAACCTGGTTCTGAGCATGATAAAGTGCATTACGGGTCTTTGCCAAATATGAATTTTTACATAAAATCAGTGTGGCTTGGTTCAGGCTCGTGGGTGCGGGAGTGCTCTGCTGCAAAGCTGTACAGCCTCTGTTTGCTCAATGGGGAAGCTGTTATGTTCATGTGTGATCAGCTCAGCTTTTCTCTTTTGATATTCTGTGTGTCATCAGGCAGAGCACCTGCAGTGCTGGTGCAGTGGATTGAAGTCATGCTGGTCAGGGAAGAAGCCCTCCGAAAAGCAATGGTTATAAGGGGGTAGCATGGCTCCTGTTTAGTAACAGAGTGCTGTAGCAGTGACCGAGAGGTCCCACAGAGACACCAAGTGATGTAATTGGGAAAGGTGAAAGGGCTCACGGGGTCCATACAGAGGCTGAAGGATAGTGATAGGGACACAAACCGGAGAAGTCCTGACTGTGCTTGTCACAGCAAGTCCTGAGTGTTAATCAGACCCTGTGGCTGAGTAGAAGAGACAAGGTTTTTTTTTTAATGGACTGATTCCAGTTTGTGATTTTATTCTTGATTTTAACCCTGGTTTACAGTATTTAATTATTGCTTGATTTTACTCCCACAGAAGGGCACTTGTTTTAAGTGGATTATTTATTTAAAGAACTGAACCACACTGTTTGAATTGTTTGCACTCTGGATTAATAAACATGCCGAGAACTGTTCACACCAACCTTTGGTTGTTTGAGTCCTCAATGCACTAGTCCATTCTTGGTTTGATGACTCAGGTTCAAGGACAGTATGCCAGCTGTGGGCAACACGGGCATCACGCTGAGTAAAAGGGAAGAGGAAGTGTTTAAAAGAAATATAACCAGAGAAATGCCATTTTTTAGATTCAGATTCACTGCTTTCTGACACTAATTTATCCTCTCTGCCTTTCAAATTAAAAGCATGAAAATCATCAACAGTCATTAAAGTCATGAAAATGCCTTTTCAACATTTTTGCAGTCTGTTTTCTATAGCATATTAATTAATTGTCTTTGAATGTTTTTCAGTCTTCTTTTTCTGAATTGGTTAGTTGCAGATTTTTACACTTTAAAGTCATATCCTCTTTTCATATATGAAAAGAAAAAATCTGATGATGGGGGATAAGGGAAGACATATGCTTAACTTGATCTTTTTCGCTATCGTCTTTTGCACATATGATGAGTTCATTTTTGAATAATGCTTTTCACTGAGCACAGACTAAAGTTTACTGTTAAAATGCAAAAGACCAAATTTATAAATTACATAAAACTAGAACATAGGTTAAGCAAATTGTGAAACAGTGCAATTTCGTACTGATTAACAATTTATGTCCATTAATGTTTCTTTGGTTTTGCAAGTTGACACCAAAAAAAAGAACAAAACCTACAGTCAGTTACATCCCTTGAAAAAATAAACCTCTGGGTGTCCACAATCAGTTATAACATTAAATCAAAATACACATCACAGTCCTGTAGGCCAACCAATCACATTACATAAGTTCATGCCATGGATAGATGTGTTCTAATAGTCTAGTCTAACCCCATTCCACTCCCCACTTTGCTGGTGTAATAAACTAGTTGGCTAGAATGAAACTCATATAAGAGACAGGGGTGGTGGTGGCAGGGGAGGATGGCATACTACCCAGAGCAATGCTTTTGATCAATGAAACCAAATTCATTGCAAAATTAAATGTTTAGCTTTGCAACGAAGATTGAGAAATAAATTGTATTTAACTTCCAGTGAAATCCAAGAAAGACATTTAGTTCCTAAGTGAAGCACTTGCAACGGATCACTTGCAGATAACATTCCAGAAATGACTTGTTTAGTCAGCACCAGCTTCTAGGACCTCTAAGTCAGTTCTCCCTCTAGTGGCCCCAGATATGTCTGCAGTCCTGAGACTAACCTTCTGATAATGCCCTGGGTAACCCCAAAGTCACTGTTGGTTATAATAGGTAGCAAAATGTCAACTAAACAACATAAAGAGCCTACTTGCTGTCTGGTGTACTAGGTGCGTCTTTGAATTAATAACACTTGAATAACATTTACTTCCACTATACTATCACCCTCATGTGGTGCTGTTCTGACTATACTGATATGTCTATACATGAACTTACTGTCAGTACAGTATCTGCATGAGCAACTTACTGCATGATTGCAGTCTCAAAGCTCCTGATGGCACTTATCAACTCGGTCCCAAAAGGTTCTCTTTCCACAATGCATTAAAGGAATGTACAAACAAAGCATTTAGTAATGTAACTATAATGTCAGTATTCCTGATAGTGTATCCAGGTCTGGTGCTCCTCCTTGCCTGTATATTGATATCATTATACATTCTGTTTCTATTTGTTTTTTAATATATTATAACTGTATTATGCACACAAAACCATGCAGCAATACAAACATCACAAAATAAAATAGACATTCTTTCCCATGTTTTGTTGTTTTTGTTTCATTTCTTTTCTTTCCTGAGCTACCCTTATTCCCTACAGGTCACTGAGTGACACTTCAGTGAATCCTAAAAGCACAAAAAAGAAGGAACATGACTCTAAACAAAATTTCAAAATATTTTTCACCTGTAAAATGAAAAGCTTCATTGTTTGAATGTCTAAGCTGGTGGTGGTAGAAATGAGCCTCAGTTATAGAGTTGGTCCCAAACTTACAATATTATACATGCTTTCAACACCTACTATGCATGTTATTTTGTTCATTAAGTGATGTTCTTGTAAATAGTTACTTGTGTTTCTTCTGCTATATAGATAATTTTAGTAATGCTGTTGGGGAAAAATAAATGTAAAATTGTGGTATTGTCACAATTCTGTCAACAATGTAGAAAAAAAATTTAAAGAAGCAAAGGTTAATCAAACAGAGCTCATTTACACTCACAGATGTTCTTAGAACCTTTTTCTAGTTTTTTTGTAGTAGTTCAATGACCTCATTTGAACCCAGTATTAACACTTTAACTCCCTAAATTATTTCCTATTGCTGTTGTGTAGTTATTATTCTATCTCTGTGTCCCTTTATTAACTAAAATCCTTTTTCTCCTAAAATGAGATATCAAGAGGGAATTCAAGAAATAATACATCAGTATATGTTTCCTTTGTAATATATGGAGTTGTACAGGGTAAACTCTTTAAATGTGTCCACATACAATTGATAAAATAGCTTTTCCACATTTGATTTCCTCTTAAGACAGCCATAAATCCTCCTTGTTATATCTGTTGCTGAAACTCATCACCTGAGAAAAGAATATTCTGGAGTGTCTATTTGCTTAATGGAGGTTACTTCTGGTGTGGTGGGTTACCCTATATAGGTGTGTGGTCACCCAGCATGATTGATCACCATTGTGTATTTAAAACAGCAAAGAAGCATCACTCATAAACATTAAAGTGACCTCTTTCTTCTGTATCTTCTCCCTTGTCACAAATTAGCTCCAAAACACATATAAACACACTAATAATATGGTTATGAACCAAGAAGTGTCTTTAAGTTTTCTGTTAGAGTATGTGAGCATCAATAAGTTATTGGGAATACATACAAGTTAATATACTAAATTAAAGTACTTTGGTTTGAAGATGAAGGGCAAAAGATAGTGTTTCTCTTGTTTGATTTATCTTTCTGTTAAATAAAGCAGTATTTTTTAATATTATTTTTAAGGTAAATATTTTTCTGTTATCTGTAAAATGTGTGTTGCCAGACAAAGCTCTCTACTTATTTAGTTGTTTCATTATGTTCACTATCAACACACTCTGAACCAAACGCATTAATAAGTTCTTTAAGGTGAAGGTGGGAGATCTATTCACATCTTTATATGTCAGAAAAAGAATTTTGAAAGTCAGTGCAATCTTAACTGTAATTCAATAAAAAGAATCTGGCTGTACACCTCCAGTGGCAGATCCCCATGTGGCTGCTCCAGCCAAAGGACCTAGTGGCATTTTGACTTTTCCACTAAAACATATTGATCACGTTAGGGAAATAGTACATATACTTAAAGATAATAACTGCAAAACAAATGTATATATTTCTTTAGAACTATTATTTTCTTGACTGAGGTCCTAATAAAGGACTTATTATTGACCTGACAAAAGTTCAGCTGATGACAGATTGTCCTGAAACAGCAACTTTGGAGGAAGATTTGCCAAGTATTCCCATTAATTTAAAACATTTAATTTCCCATTAATTAAAAAAAAAGTAAGTTAAATTAGCCCTTAATAAATCTCCCTGCACTCCTAAGGCTTATCAGGCTTTTAAACCGTAAAGAATTCATTTACCTTTTCCTGTTTTGCACCATCTTGATCTTTGAGATTGAGACTGGTGTAGTTCTATACTATGTCAGAGGTATCTTCGTCTTCCTTCCTTCTGCTGATCCATTTTTTCACCACATTTCTTACTTCAAGCAAGCAGATTTGTGCATTTTATTTCATAAAACGAAGTCTATCATGATGATGATGTAAAACCATGCTACATGACGGTTTAACATGCAAATAAGAATTTCACTACACTCTATACACATTGCAAAGTTAACATATTACTATTTACTACTGCTATGTCGCCATAAAATTACTGCCATATTAAATGAAATATATTTTAAAGAATGGGACCCATGGTCATTTTCTTGTGTATGTTACTTACCCCATGTAGTTTTTAATGATGCCAAAGAAAAATATTTAGTCTCATGTTTTCATGGAGAAAACACATAATGAAGATTAGTGCTGGGCGGTATGACCAAAATTCTATATCACAGTATTTTTCAAAATTATACCAGTTTCACAGTATTCAACGATATTTTTTTCCTATGCATGAGTGAATTTTAACCACATTTTCTACTGCAATTACTGCAGTAGACTGGCTAAGAATAACCTATCCCACTGTCATGAGAATAGTACATTGTACAAAAAAACATTTTAATGTGCACACAAGTATTAATACAGATTTTCATGGCCCCATAAAGTGATAGTTTTCAAGGAGGTGGCACTAATGAAGAGAAGGAATCACATTGTACGACAGTAGCAGTCAAAATATAGAACCTTTTTATTGAACAAATTTTGCAAACAAATTAAACTAAAATTTTGACAACATATTTTCAACAATCCAAAGAGGCATTTAGTAAAATATCCAGGTGCTTGTCAAAAGTTGTATTGCACTGAGCATGCGTTAGAAAAGGAATAAATAGTAAATATTTTTTGTAAACCAACTACACTTTCTGTTAATGTTACACTGACACGTTAAAGTGACTTTTAAACAACTTTACCATCATTAAACTGCATAATATTTAAACTAATAAATAATAACAATAAAATAAATAGTAGTGCAACTTCCAGTAATAATACTATTACTTCAATACTTCAAGCCCAGGTGCATTATACAGTATTCACCAAATACAGTAAAAATAAAATAAAATAAAACAAGTGCAACTTGGTGATGACATCTTTACCAACTGAACCATCATTTAGCCAAATTGCATTAATATGGACCTTGCTTCAAGGTCCATTATTTTTATACATAAATAATAAAACTGCAACTTGCATTTATAATGCTATTTGTGGTATAGCCATACAGAATCGTATTAGGGCCACGGTGAAGAAAAAAAATACAGACACAGGGAAGAAAAAAAAACTATATGTCGAGAGTAAAATCGACATGTTGACTTTATTCTCGACATTTCCACTTTATTCTCGTAGTTTATTTTGTCATTAAAGTAGAATATCGTAAACTAAACTTCATCCTAAAATCAATGTTTAATTTACTGGATTTTCTCAAACATCGTTGCAAGTTAATGTAGCACATTAAATGCTTTGTGTTAAGTGTTCCCTGACCCAGTCGTTAGTCACTAAGCGCTTCTTAAACTGACTTCCTCTACATGTTTTAATTATGCCGTCCATTCAGGGTTTCGCCCATCCCAGCAAGCATTGTGTGTGAGGCAGGAGCAAATCCTGAACCCCAGCACGAATACGAGCAATACATACACTAGCAGGGTCAATATAGCATAACAAAACCCCACATCCTACATGCCTTTGAAAGGAAACTGAAGCACGCCAAGTAAACCCACCAGAAAAACATGCAAATTCAAGGTAGGGAACACCCGAGACCCCCTTGCTGCGAGGCAGCAGTACAACCTCCACGGCACCGTGTCCCCACATGATTAATACATGCGTTAATGCATTTCATCTTGGAAATTATATCAAGTATTTATCTTAGCATTCTAAATGTTCACGGAGCAGGAATATCATGAAATTAATGTATTCTGTGCGCAGCCCGTGCCTCCTCTTAGTGCAAGAGGAAGTCAGTTTAAGAAGCACGTAGCGATTAACATGGCTCGGGGAACAAGTAACACAAAGCATTTAATGTGCTAAATAACTTGTGATGGGGTTTAAGAAAATCTAGTAAATTAAATATTCATTTTAAGATGAAGTTTAGTTTACGATGTTCTACTTTAATGACAAATTGCAAGAATAAAGTCAGCATGTCGACTTTAATCTCAACATAAACGGCGACAATAAAGTTTCAAGAATAAAGTCAACATATCACCACACAATTACACAGTACCCAGGTACATTACATAGTATTGAAAAGAAATAAAACAAGTGCAACTTGGCTTGCAGTATTATCCAGTAGTATAGAAACAGTATTCACAGATTTTAACATAATGGTCCATACATCCAACCTTTTAAAACAAAAGTATCTCCAGGCAACGGACAGTACTCCTTTTTTTTGGCAAAAGTTGTTCTGTGTCATCATGTTCAACTTTATCGTCTGCTACACCTTCAGTTTTGGAATGTTCTCTGTCCATTTTCACCGCACAATAACTCCACTACCGCATGTACTCCGTTGCATACGTGTTTAGCGGTGTAGCATTGAAAAAGGGCCCCCTCGCAATACCTCCACTAACACATGTACTCCGTTGGATGCGTGTTTAGCGGTGTAGCAGTGAAAAGGGCCCCCACCCCAAACAGTTTTCCACGGCGCCATGTTCCAAACGTTATTTAGGCAATTTAAACAGGTGTTGCGGTATAAGAAAAATCCATATCATAACAAAAATAAAAAACAGTTTTCGGTATGAACTGGTATACCGCCCTGCACTAATGACAATTCAATTTGAATTGAACCCAGTGGTGACCAGTTCTGGATAATGGCAAATGATGTGAAAAACGTTCATGGAAAAAAGAAAAAAAATGGTCATGTAACTTGTGTCACATAATCCACATGCCTAATATTACTTTATATTCTCAGAATGTGCAAAATGCATACATTTTTTTTGTAAAATGCTATTAATACTGCTGGAAAAAAATAATAAACAGGAAAAGCACATTCACATAATACTGTGCATATGAATTGAAGACAGGATTCTTGACCAATCAAGGAGGGAGAGAGGCGGATCTTTAATTATAGAAGTCACTTCCTTGAGGTTTTGGGTTTACTGTTTATGTATACAGTGATAATTCTGAAGATAATTACAGGTTAAATTCCGTTACAACGAACTGCAAGGGACCTAAAAAATATTTTGTTGTAAGGAAAATTTCGTTATAGTGAGATTCTGTATTTGTTGCTATAGTGCTTTTTTTAACTTGCGTCCAGGCATTTGCAATCATTTGAATAGCTTCTTTCGTGTTAATTTTAATCTCCTCCTGTCTACAAGTTATGCTGACGAGAATTTTTTTCAGCATTTCTTTGCGATAATACATTTTCAGGGTGCGAATGATGCCCAAATCCAATGGCTAAAGCACTGCCATGCAATTGGGTGGGAGGAATTCAAAGCGAACATTATCTAAATGTGGAAGCATGTTGTGGGCAGCACAGTTATCAATCAGAAGTAGAATCATCCTTTTCTTCTTCTTCATATTGTGAGGTTTCTGAACTCCTTTGAGGTTTCTGAACTCCATTGGGATCCCCCCAACCCAACGGGAACGTCACGCTGAAGTGTGTCCCAAAGCGCAATTGCTACGTCTGTGAAAGATTGTTTGTCCGTTGCCAGGGCAGGGCAACAGCAGGCTCACAACGGTGCAGTGAAGCACCACAGAACACGAGGCTGAGTCCCAGTACTTTAGCAAAACCAGCTTTATTCAGCTTGAAACAGGAGAAGCAGTGTTATTTACTGTAGCGGGGTCTGCCACTCTCCTATTAACAGACACAGTAGTCAGGCAGGGTTGTGGCCAAGTAATCCTGTTACCTGCATTTACAATGTTCATTGCATCACCCATCGAGAACTTTTCTGTTTGTTTTGGTGGAGAGACGCAGCAGAGCTGTGAGCCTGTTATTGCCCCAGCAACAGATAAACAGTCTTTCAGAGATGCCGTGATCGCACTTTGAGACCCTCTTCGGCGTGTTGTCCAGTTAGGGGACATCCCAAGAGAGTTTAGAAACCTCACAAACTTTTTGAATGAGTGCTGCATTAATAGGAATGTTTCTTGAACGAGCATCACTGAACCACATAAAAACGGCTTTTTCTACGTCTTCAAATGCAGCAGTTCGCATACATTTGCAACCCGAGATTTTCCATTTTTTATGCTTGGTCTTTCAAGAAAGTGTTAATGCCGAAATTCCAAATTCACTGGCAACGTCTTTTTTCCTTTTGTTGCAATGAAGAGCTGCAAAAATGTAATTTTTTTTTTTCTAATATGAACTGTTAGCATTTTTTCGTGTCTGCCGTTTCTATAGGAGGGTGACAATGAGTTAAATTCCAATGAATGTTTTTAAAATGTTGACGAGCGATAAGCAAAAGGTATCACTGAAAACCACTGAAAACAAAAACAGCAAAAAAACAATACGAGCAAAGTTTGAAGAATGAAATTTTTTTACAATGTTTCTGTTTCGGGATCGTTGTGCATAACTGAGCTGTGACCACAGAACTAACTGCTCTGTGGATGATTCATTCAGGCATTTCAAGGTCTTTTGGGCACTTCATTGTAATGAAAATATCTGCTGAATGTACTTCGTAGTAAACAAGATTTCTATAGACTCATTGTAATGAAAATATCGTTGTAAAGATATTCGTTGTAATGGAATTTTACCTGCATTTAATAATATTATAGCAATATTAATTCTTTTGCAAATATTCAGCAAATAACTGGATAACACATTTGCTAATATTATACAATATGATTAACTTTGTTTTTCTTTTTTCCTCAACGTTTTCACATTGTTTGCCATAGTACAACACTGGCCACCATTGAGTTCCGTTATGTCATAAACTTCTTTGTCTCCATTCTGGATGAAAGCCCGAGAAACATTTTTTCTGCCATCACTAAAAAGTACATGGGGTAAGTAACATATAAAAAAATATCATTTTAGGTGGATCATTGCTTTAAACAACTGCACCCCACATAAGCTTGTTAGGCTGTAATTTTTAGGTGCTTTATTTTAGTAAAAATGTTGACAACTTATCCTGGTTAGTACTTTTTCTTTTATTGCACTCATGCAGGATGCTACACCACACTCACTATTCCTGTTCTATTGGATCAATTCCCATTTGATTGTGTTTATGGTTATAAGAGTCTTGGTTATTTCTTTTTCTGCTCCTTGCTCTGTAGCGTGATGTTAAATACACAGCAGGTAATTTGAAATTTCTCAGGAGTATGCAGAAACAAAATTAACAAATCCATGTCATCTAAAACATTTACTGACCAAATTCACTGCAAGACATGCTGGTAGATCAGCCTGTATGGTTTCCAATGTGGAACCTAATGTCAGCATATTAGGCCATACAAAATAATTAGGTACGTGAGTCCTGTCACATATTCCCTGACCTTACTCAGTATTTATTAAGTTTATTCTTTCATTTTATGTCTCACCTTAAGTCTGTAGATCCTTGTAGAGTTGCTCTCAGGGCATGTGCACCAGCATTGCTTATAGTAGAAGGTCAAATCAGGGAAAGAAAATCCTTGATTTCCATGGTGCTGGGGTGCACTGCACATCCACCATTTTGTATATTGGCAAGGTGGGAGACCAGAGGAGAGGTTTTGAGCTTCTGCTGGGAATATACATGCTCCAGAGCTGTTATGGCTGCTTCACATAACAGAGTGGGGCATAAGGGGACATCATCCCCTTAGGTGAGCATTGTTACCCCTTTAGTTTTGGTGTAAAGTGTATTACCTCTGTTTTATGCATTTGAAGTGAATTGAGGTTTTCAGTTGCAAGAATTATGCATATTTAATGTATTTAGCACCTTTATATTGCATTAACATTTCCAAATACTCTAGCATCTCTGACTGCAGGTTATGGGTGGTGAAGCAGTATAAAATGGCCTGAACTGGGCTTTGTTGGATGGAGTAGAAAAGAATGAAAGCTCCACATACGAGGGGCAAGTACTTCACTAGGTATCTCCTGAGGTGAATCGCAAGAATTAGTGTAGGGCCCCATCTTGAAACAGCTAATAAATGGTCCTTCTAAGGTCCATTCACCATTGCTTATGTGTATGTGTGTGTGTCTGTCTGTCGGTCATTCCTTTACCATACCTCAGGTTGTTCCAATATATGCCATCTGTTAAAAGAGCTCAAAGACAATAGTTTTATTTGAACAGATGTCTATAGCATAATGAAATATCACTTAGTTAATTGGAGAATCTGACTGTTATAATATACATTTTAGAAAGAAACATTTGTCCTTACTGCACACACTGGTACGTTGAGTGCCCTGCAAGGTGGAGGCAGAACTTCTGCGTTTTTTCAGTTGATTCTGGGGTTCGTCAGGGGTGTGCTCTTGCTCCTACTCTGTTCAATTCTTGCATGTGCTGAGTGTTGGGCAAAGTCATGGGGTCCAGTGGCTGTGGATTATCTGTTGGTGAAAGATTCACTGATCTTGACTTTGCCGACGATGTTGTGATCTTAATATTGTCAAAGGAGGCTCACTGTTGAGGACCCAAGTGGTAGGACCAGGCCAAAGGGATGGCCACATAACACCTGGCTACGGCAGATGCAGTAGATGGTCATTTCCGAAGGGTGGGACGGGACCGCATGTCTGCCTGGAGGGGGGTTGCCAACCAAGATCCCGAGCTGTTTTGTTGTGTGGTGGGTGCGGCAATGTGCTGTACCAGTGCATGCTCCCCAACCTGACCTAGCATGAGCGCAAAAATTTATAGGGAATAAATATGAAAGTAAAGTTTCAGTTTGGTTGGTCTATTTCAAGTATCAGCAACTCCCTTAGATTTTCGGACACCCCGCCAGATTTTTCATCGAGGAGAGTTGGGTGGGCACATCTAACAACCATGACATAGGAAGAGAACTGTGTCATGTTCATCACGTTCATTTCTGTTTGATGTAGATTTTGACAATGTTTTGTTTCCTTTTTCTTGCTGCTAAAATTCCAATGTTTGCAGGGGTCAAAGATGGTCACCACATTATAACATCATGGGGACATAGTCATATGGTCTTGGGGGTCATTTCGGCAAAACAGTATAAGCTGACCTAAAAAAGAAATTGTGAAGTGTTCATAATTATTTTTCAGAAGCCAGACTTTGTCATTTGAATTGTTGAATAATGTCTAAGCACTTTCTCTAATTGTTCTTCAAAATTATTTTTCTTTATGTTTTTGAACATGTTTTGTTGCTCCTGTATTCCTTGTGTTGCAGTTTCATCTTTTCTTATCAGCACTTGGTGCTGTAACACTAATTTCCAAACTAGTAAGTAGGCAAATACCCACTGTGACTGTGTTAGAGTCAGGTGGTCAAAAAAGCCGTTGCAAGCTCAATGAAAATCACTGATAGATTCCTACTTTTAAGGATAATTGTAGACCTAAAAAAAATTTTTTTCTTCCTGCTACTCACTAAAACTAGGTGACTCAAACACATCTTTATTAATGTTTTTATCCTTTAACTAGTTGGTTATGACATATTCATTTATACATACACATTATCTTTCACCACTTTTGCATCTTACTAGAATAGCGTCTGTCAATAATTATACAAAAAATGTTTTTTTTTCTAGGAATAAAACAAATAATATTACTGGTGGAACACTTCAAATCAGCCTTTCCTGCCTGTTTATGCTTTGGATTAATGCTGCCCTGCTGATCAACTTTTTGAGAGGATGAAAGTGGGTAAAATATTGGCAGTAGGTAAGGTTAAGCCAAGGGAAACATATATTTGTTAACTGTCAGGTGACATTAAATCAATTTATAAAGCTTCACTTAACAATTCAGGTTTTCATGGCAAATGACTGTACAACCCAATTGTGAATAAAATAGCTTTGACTTCAAAAATATCCTTTCAGAATGGGCTCACTCCCACCCCTTACTCACTGGCAATTTAAAAGACAAAGACGTTAACAAATATGAAGAATGGTTGTGTTCCTATATGCAGTGAACAGAATTGCAATTCATAGATTACACAGAGGCTGGACAGCTTTGAGGAATAGTAGAGCAGGAACTGGCATGCAAGCCAGAAACCACAGGACATCCGAACATTGCAGGGTGGGACTGAAATAATATATTTACATTTTTCTTGAACCACACTAAAAAAAATTGCAGGAGTCAGAGGTCATTGTTTTATAGTTTTGATGTCTTTTTTCAAACCTGTGAATATGGTATGCATTACGTATAGGCTCCATGAATGGCACAATCTTACAAGGAAAAGGCAAATTACAATATGGATGTCTGAAAAATAAAGATACATCTTGTTTGGTTGTTCTTTATTAAACAGTGTATAAAATATTTCTTGTACTGTATCATGCTGTATACCAAGAGATATTTATTTTTACAGGGACTTTAGAAAATAAAGTTTTACTTTACTCACCTGCAATGAATCAACCACTATTTTACCTTGATTATTGGGCTGTAAATTCTGGCGAATTAATATTTAGAGATATCACAAAATACATTCCAGACACCTTAAAATGAAATTTACTTTTTAAGATATCTGAAATGCATTTTTAGATATCTTAAAATAATTTCTTTGGCATTTTAACTTTGAGATATGTCAAATGCATTTCAAGATATCTAAAATACATTTTCAGATATCTCAAAATAAATGCATGTGTATATATCTTAAAATGTGAAAATTTAAATACAGGTAGTTGTCACCTTACAACCTATGTATCTTAACAACCATTTGATTTACGATCATTAGCTCATTTTATGGGCAAACAACATTTATCGCCATGCCAGCTCTGTATGCCATGACTCATTCATCTCGATCTCAGTTTACTGCTTGCAGAGGTTTCGACTATTTTCAGTTACATTTTTCTTACAATTACAGGAAAAAAGGCAATTGATCTTGACACAAAAATTAAGGTGTTCAAGCAGTATGAGGGAGGAAAGAAAGCGAACACGATGGCATGTGACTTTAAAGTTATTATATTGTAACTGGTGTTCGCTGCATATGCTGTTCTGCTGCATTTTGGCTTTGAATTCAGCTAACCTCCGAATCTCCTACATTGTGGCTCACGATGTACTGCTTTGTGCAAAATGCTACGAAGGTGTAATGAAACAACATTGAACTTCTTGATCTGTTAATGTTTATTATTAACGTTTATTATTAACGGGCTGAAATGTTAAAACAGAAAACATATGAGTGCACAAACTCTGCTGGTACAATTCCTCCTCTCAGAGTTAACAGAATTAACACTAGGAGAGACGAACACTGATGATGTAACTTAACACAGAGAAAGAAAGAACTCATGAAGCTGTTAAAAGTTCAGCACCCATGCGAACAACAGTAATAACAAAACAAAATGAAAAAAAGACACAAAAAACACAGAAAATCTACATAATGTGCCAAAAATTATGATAAAAAAGTATGTAAAACAAACTATATGACTTAAGGGTCTTACCATAATAGAGTACTATACATGTGGTTGGGTTTGAATACATATGCCAGTCTGTCTTACGTCCAGATCTACTTACAACTGGTATACTGGAATCAGACGTGATTGTAAGTTGACGACTACCTGTACCACTTATATGCTTTACGTTAATTTCCTAATGGGTTGTGCATAGCATGCTAAACAAGAGTGTACTCCTTAGTTAATACAACACAATTTAAATAATGAGAGGATGCATACAGGATCTCTTTTTCAAAATAGCTAGAAATGTCATTAGATGAAAAGGACTTAAGACAAAATGAAATATCTGCCCTATATACCCCTATCATGTTTATCTAATAGTTAACTGTTCATCTCAGTTTAAGAAAAATTAGTTTCTAAATAGCAGGCACAGTTTTCTTTATGATTTTTCATTTATCAGTTTATTCTGAAATGAGGGAGAAGTAGTTCTTCCTCTGAAAACTTTTTTATATGTACCCTTAAATCTTTAAAGTATATAAGATGTATGTAAATATAGAGAATTCAGAAAGATATTAGACCTCTTCACTTTCTGCACAGTTTATTTGTGATATACTGTAGATTTTATTTTAAATGGATAAATTAACAATTTTTGCTCATCAACCTACACTTGATAACCCATAATAACAAAGTGAAAACACATTTTCAGAAAGGTTTACAAATTTACTAAAAATCAAAAAGTGAAATCTCTCATTCATAGATGTATTTAGACCCTTAATTCAGTACTTTGTAGTAGCCCCTTTGTCAGCAATTACAGCTTCAGATCTTCTTGGAGTAAGCCTTTACAAACTTTGCAAAACTAGATTTGGGCAGTTTATGCCATTCTTCCTACCAAATTCTCTCAAACTCTGTCAGACTTGATGGGAAGAGTCTGTAAACTACCATATTCAGGGCTCTTCACAAATATTCTATCAGGGTTTAAATTTGAGGTTTGGCTGGGCCACTCAAGGACATTCAGAAACTTGGCCCGAAGCTACTCTAGCATTGTTTTGTCTATATGCCTTTAGTCAGTGTCATGTTGAAGAGTGAACCATTGCCCAAGTCTGAGGCTGTATATACTTTAGAGTAGGTTTTCTTCAAGGATCTCTTTGGCATTTGGCAGCATTCATCCTTCCCTTAATTAAGCCCACTCTCCCTGTCCATGCCACTGAGAAGAAACCCCACAGCATAATATTGCCACAACAATTCTTCACTGTAGGGATGGTATTAGGTGGGTGATCAGCAGTGCCTGATTTTAGTGCTTGGAGGTCTGCCCAAGAGAAAATCAGGAATTTTTGCCTCATCCGACCAAAGAATCTTTTTTTTCTTATGAACTTAGAGTCCTTTAAGCTGTTATATGTATTTTACTTGACAGTGGATTCATAGCTACTCTACCGTAAATGCCTGATCCATTTAATGCTCCTGAGATGGTTATTTTTCCAACAGGTTCTCCCATCTGAACAAAGGCCAACTCTGCGAAAAGTCCTGGCAGTCCCAAAGCTTCTTCCATTTCACAATTATTGATGCCACTGTGCAATCCATAAGGCCTCACACTGACATGCTGCAGCATGGCTTGTCATTTGCCAAACGCTGTAGATTGTTATTCCACTATAGGCAAGGTTTCAGCAGACCAGTAGGAATACATGCTCCTCTGGCCTGCCTTCTCTCCTGATCTTAACCCCATAGAGCACCTTTAAGAGACCCTAGATCACAACACCTGGAGACACGAAGCAACCATCTGCCTGTAGATTTGTTAGGCCTTTCTGCAGGAGTAGGATGACATCATACAATTACAGATTTAGTGGCTCATTTGCACTTTGTGCCAGAGGTGTCAAGCAGGAGTACCTGTAGGAGGTGATCATACAAGTTATCAAAGGACTGAAAGTTGACCCTTTCAGCAACCCTTAAATTTCAGTTCAACAGCAGGTGCTGCTTTTTTTTTCATCAGTGTATGTATATAATATAGCTTTTCAATATATTTACTTATGCATTATGTTATTGAAAACATGTTTAGAGTTGTATTCATTCTTTCTTGCTCATTTTTTTAAGGCTTTGTTTCCAACGATAATAATGGGTGGTAAGTCAGATAACTGATCATTAAAGAATTGCTTAATTTTTTAAAGAGTCTCTGCTAGCTTTATTTTTTCTATTGGGGTGCACCATTATCCAAATTTTGGGTCCAAACAGATAATACATTCTTTTGAGTCATATCAATATTTATTTTCTCCTATTATTTCTGCATTTTGTTTATACATAAAGTGGAATTAACTTTCTGTATGAACTGATGACTTAGAAGAGTAGTATTTAAATCTTTCAATCATTTTGTGTTTGTGGCATTTATCTTTCATTAACAAATCAAATCAGGTCAAAGTCATGTGCACTTAATTGCTTGTGTTATTTCTTTGTTGGTTTAAAAGGAGACACGATGTAATGCAGCTGTGAATATGCAAGTTATGAATTTTATTATTTATTTATCTTGATTCTCTCAAATAGCTGCTCAGCAGATAAAGGAATAACTGGTTGCATTGCAGATGACATGCATTTTCTTCTTTAGTTTGTGTGATTGGTCCACTTTTGGTGAATATATAATTTTTTTTTTATAATTTTCTACCTAACCTCACCCAGATGGAATATGTGTTGCATACTGCTATTCTGCTGTCAAAGATTTCATAGTGAAAAATTCAACTTAGTTGATATTGTACTCAGCACAGCATCCAGTAACCAGCCCTGTTTCTTTGGCTGTTATTTAATTTGTCATCATATTGATGTAAATGGTCTAATTCAATATCATTCATTTTTTAAGTCACTATCAGCTGATACTGATATGAGGGCTGAAGTATTGTGCATCTCAATGTCAATTTTATCAGGTATTACTACCATATCAAAATTATTAACTACTAAAAATTAAACAACAGAATCATTTGTGAACCTACAGTAAGAATTATGTGTGTGTGTAATTAAAAGAGAATATGAGTAACACAAAAGACCTAATTAGTGCTGAATGCTTGTATGATTGTATGCAGTGATTTTCATGAATAAAAGCTACACAGATGTATCGAGAATGGACCAACTGACCAATAAATATGCAGCCAATGACTCTGCTGTGCATAAATGAGCACAAGAAGATGAAACATCTTGTATGGAGTAAGTAATTGACTAATGACAATCAGCTAACAACTGAAAAGAAAACTAGTATAAACAGAGATTTATCAGAGTGCACAGTTTATTATATTTTGAATATGGTAGCTACCTTATAATAAAAAAAACAAGAAGCTGCAATTGCTTTGAGCTAAGGCGCACAAGAACAAGACACTGGAATACCAAGAAGAACGTTGGCCAATGATGAGTTTTAGTTCTTGCCAATTAATGCCAATGAAATATACAGAATATGGTGCAAAACCCATGAACACATGAATTTGGCCTGTTGGGTGTCAACTACATAATCTGATGGTGGTGGTAGAATGAGTTTGTGTTTTCCTGGGATACAAAGGGTCCGTTGATGCAAGTAAATCCAGTCTTGAATGTTACAGGATGTCTTGACCCTGCTGCCAAATTAAGTGCCTCCCTTCAATGTAGCCATTTGAAACTCCAGTATAGTGTTACATATTATAAGAACAAAAATATCCTGGAATATTTATCAAGACCCCTGAATAAAATCCAATTATGCATTCAACAAATGAAGTAGAACAAGCTACACATCTGATACTGGTTAATTTTCATCATGTACGGAGCAAAATTGAGTTGATAGGCAGGGATAGGGCAAGTAATCATCTTTCTTATATGTACCCTTTTTCCTGCATTAAAATTCTCAAAAATCTCAAGAAAGGAGGACATTTCTAAAGAGTTTCTAAGCTTGCAAATTTTAGTAATAAAATCAGGAATTGAAATATCACAAATACTGAAGGCGAGGAGATTTGTACTCAATTTCTTCATCTTTACAGTACAAAATATTACAAGCTTTTATACTCAACTGAATTAATGATAAATTGTTTAAAACAACAGTTCTTAATATCTTTCCAAATATAACCTACTTAAATAAAGTTGATATGCATGTTTACTGGCAGTGCCATACTTGGCTCAAAACATGGACAGATGATGCTATGCAACTAAAAGCGGACTACAATTTAGCTTAGTGACAGAGGGTCCCTCATCTATAATGGAGATTTTTCAAGTGAAAGTTGGCATATTAAGTCTGTTTCTACCTATCATGTTCTGACCATTCATGTTAACAATCACTGATTTAAAAGTATGTGTGGTAAGTGCAATAAGCATTAATTAACAGCATTAATGTCTAAGGCACATATTCATACAAAATACGCAAGGAGTACTTTAAAAGATGTTAAAGAAAAATGTGAATATATCAATAAATAAATGAAATAATAAAAATAGTAAAGGAAAATAAATTAATATGGACTTACAGAATACAGATAGACCAGTAACAGATAAAGTTAAAAACTCCTTAGTAATACATAAAATTGCTAAATTCATTTTTAAGTTTCCAATTATTATAATAATATGTCTGATGATATAATACGATAGCCAAGGAGGATAGAAAAATAAAAACTCCAGCTGGTGAAATTCTGGAGAAAAAAAATCTGCAATGGTTCCAATGACAAAAGAGTGTCCAGCTCCCACTGGGCATTCTACCAAAAATAAATTTGCTTAAGTAACTCCTTATTGTTTTTAAGCTTCTGCCCTCGATGCAGTGGGTCTCACCACATCACAGAAAACTGTAGAATTACTTGAATCAGACGGCAGTAGCACAAAACAGCAGTACAGAAAACTGGAAAACAGAAAATAAAAAAGGCTAATAATTATTGCATATCCAAGATGCCTATGACTTTTTATATTGTATATAATCTTTTAGAAGTGAAGGTAAAAAGTAGTGGGAGTTGATTATAGGGTCAAGAGCTAATAAAAATTCCTTTTAAGCATCATCAAACAGCTCTTTGTATCAGTGTTTCATGTCCTTCTGCTATTATCTTGGGTTGTTACAGTAGTATTTTAAAATCAATCGTAAAATGCACAGGTAAGCAATGTAATGATACTAAAGCTTAGCAAGTCCTGTTATGAGCATTACAATAATCTAGTCAGCTAAAAACAAAAAAAACGATCTGACACTCTTCATTTTCAAATAATACTGCATTAATCCAATGATGTTTTCTGATTGGTACTATTCAGGTCATAAAATGATTTCTTCAAAATGTCACATATATTTGTCTCTTTCTTTTTTTCCCCAGTGCTGCATTGACATCATGCATCAGAAGGTGTGAGCTTATTCAGTGTGAGCAGGAGCATGCAGGTGGCCGGTTGCTGTGTGCTATAACATGCTTGACCTGGTGGCGATGAACACACATGTACTGCACAGTGCATGCACGAGTCCACTGAGAAAAGAAGAGTGTTCTTTCCTCACCTTACAAGAAAAGGCGATGGAAAAAAAAAGAGGATGCAACATCGGCAAGCTTCTGTTCCAAGACCGCCGCTTCCCCCAGGAAAGCAAGCTCAGTCAGTGTCAGGCGCTCCTTCAATGTAATAAGAACCACAGCATAGAGAGAAGTGTGAACATTGCAACAGGTACACATGTCGTAAACATAGGAAGGACGGTCCTTGGGTGTGTGGGAACTGAATTTGAATTTGATGACTGTATATAGCGTGGAACTGATCTCTCTGTACTGTTCTTTCCTCTGCATGTCCTGGAGTACAAAAGAAACACCACCATGCACCAAAATGTGGAGACTAGGCAAGATCAGAAAAAAACAAAAAAAAAAACGCGGTCATGGATTACAACTGCAAGAAGGTATGCCAATGAATATGAATAATATGAATAATGTTGCATCAGTGCCACAATGTTTTCCGAAATGTACTATACAGGCCATAAAATGAGTTATTCCAAATATCATACATACCTATGAATGTTTTTTGTCAGTGCAGCTTTGACATAATGGACATTAAGGTGCATACTAATTCAGCATGAGCAGAAACACTTCATGAAACTGAATAAAAATAATTCAAGTGACAGTGACATACAAAGAAGGCAGATTCACCAGTGTTTGTGTGTTAACTTTTATCCCTCCAGATCAGAGAATGTCCAGTTCCATTGTCTCAAAACACCACTCACATCAATAGTTATTCCCATTTTTAAATAAAAACTAACAGCGTCAAATCCTTTTAGTATGGATAAATTCTGACACACAAACGTTGGAGAATCTGCCTTATTGGTATCTCATTATCACTTGATTTTTTTTTATTCAATTTTATTGAGTGTTCCTGCTCATAGCTATAGAGAGATTTGAAAGATATAGTAGAGTTGAACTCAGATGATGATGAGGGTTCTACATCAGAGAAATAATGCATGTCGCACTTTTGCCATTGCTGTACTTTGTATATAAAAGCCAGATCGAATGTTATTTACCTATTTACCTTGATTTATTTACTTATGTCCTACAGCATAAAGTCACAAGTAGACTGCAGAGCTTACTTTGTTTGATCAACACGGGCATGCTCAAAAAATACATTTGTAATGCCATTAAAAAGTGCATGCTGAAAACTTCATTTCGCAAGCAATGGTACGAGAATGCAGTCAGACTTCTTTTTTTGGGCTTATACACCATCCAGATCTAAACACTAGCGTGGAGTGTCGCTCGCGTACTGAAGAGTCTATAGCTGCAGGTGGAAGCTGCCGTTGCTGTACTTTGTATATAAAAGCCAGATCGAATGTTATTTACCTATTTACTTTGATTTATTTACTTATCTTCCAATAGCGTAAAGTCACAAGTAGACTGCAGAGCTTCCCGTGTACATATACAAAGTACAGCGATGGCAAAAGTGTGACGTGCATTCTTTCTCCAATGTAGAACCCTCATCATCATCATCTGAGTTCACCTCTGTTATAGGACGTCTTTATGTGAAAACAGCAGTGTCACAACAAAAAACAAAGCTAACCTTTACAAGTACCATAAATTTACACCGGCTGTTACAGCTCAAATCAAATTTATGTTTTTATTCTAAAATAGTAAGAATAAGAACAGCTAATTTCTTAAAACGGAGTTGTCCAGGGTCAAACTCATGACATTTGATTACCAGTCAGCAGTTATTACCGCCATGCCACCAAAGCATTCATAATAGGACGTGTCAATGTCGCACCCTATCGTGAGTTCTAAAACATGAAAAAGTGTCTGTTTTAACAAAGTATTTACATAGATTGTTGTAGACACAGAACACACATGAAATGCATGTGTTCCAAACACAATATTTATTCTATACAACTCTAAGCAACTGACATGTAGGTAAACAGACTTGAGCTGAGAAAACATTGTGCAGCGGTAGGGGGATGTGCTAGCAGGCTACTTGCTGCTCATTGACACATTTACAAGACAAAAGACACTGACGGAGAGGTGCGAAGGGATTTAAGGTGGAAGGGATTTAACAACTACAGTGTTTAGACAATTTTGGAAGACCCTCGTATCTAAGGAAGAGCCAGCTATGTCAGGTACACTTTCAGTTAGTACATCAGAAACGTTTATTGAAAGAACCTGTTGGACCTGGCTTAAGGACACAAGTGGAAGGTTTTAGTTGAGTAATTATTCCTCAAAGTTCATTCCTTTATTTTTGAAATAAAATGAAAAAATACAATTTCATTTTACGGGGTACAGAACTTAGTACATATGTTGGCTAATAGTGCTGTTTTAGTAATCAATATGAGGACCCCTCATGTGTGGAAAAACATATTAAATTTAATTCTTAACTATACCATAGATCACAGGTTAGAAATGTTGAGTTTAGTAAAAAATTAAGGGCAAGACCCCATTTTGATTTAGAGTTTAGAGTTACAAAGGGACCTTAAGTAAAATGTGTTTGTAGATTTCATTAATATCAAGGCATATTTTGTACAGGGTTCACATATTGTAAGGATAGCTTTCAGGGAATGATTGCACCCTCCTTAATCTGAATGTAAATAAAAAGCATGCCTCTGGGAAAAATATTGAAAAAAAAAACAATTATTGAGTAAAGTAATTTAAATAAATATAAATGATATTATAAATGACCACATTTGTCATCACTGTTCACCCTCTGTAAAAATGTGACACAAGTATGAAATCTTCTGAGGCCTGTCTTGGTATCCCAAAGCCTTGTGTTATGACATTCTGGGAACATATTGGGTATATACTGTTTTGGCTCCTGGTTCTTATGTGAAAAAGGTACTAAAATGTAATTTTACCAATAGTATATAGTATAGCTGGGGTTAAATTAGTATGTGTTAATTCAAAGATGATAATAAAATACATCAAATTTTGCTTTTAATAACATAGCAAACTGTATCCATACATTTTTCAGCTACATGAACCCCAGATGAGTTCTTTTCCTATCACAGGACTTGCTCATGGTCAAACTAACACGTATAGCCAAATAAGACTCACTGGATGTTGGGAGAACTAAGAATACTTGGAAAAAAAACAATGCAGACATTTGAAAAATCTATAAACTCCATACAGACAGTGGTCAGGCTGGTAATCGCACCTGGCATGCAGATACTGTTATGAATGGACTTCACACCTCATACCCTGCAACTGTGTAGAATCAGCACCAATTACTGCCTCCTCATCAATAAAATGAGCAATACATAAACTTGAAACTTTTTAACATGTTTGCATTTCTATAGTGAGCCTTCCTCCATTTGATCATGTAGGGCACTAAGCAGGCTCCTGTCAATCATGGAGAATCCACTGCATCCACTGAAAAGTATCATCTCCAAACAGAGGAGCAGCTTCAGCGACAGACTGCTGTCACTGTCCTGCTCCAGTGACAGACTGAGGAGATTGTTCCTACCCCACACTATGCGACACTTCAATTCCACCTGGGGGGTTAAACGTTAACATTATACAAAGTTATTGACTGTTATACCTGCATTTGCACTCTCCACATTGCATTTTTCAACTTGAAATGCATTTTTATTTAATTAATATTGTTTTTATCTGCATGCTGTTGCTGGAATATGTGAATTTCCCCTTGGGGACTAATATAGTATCTATCTATCTAGTATGTGTCACCATTTTAGTTCACACATTACCTTTAACTTTTTAAAATAGTTTAAAGTCTGACAATGAACTGCCAAATAAGCTAGCATTGTTAAAAAAAAAAATCAAAAGTTCTTAGTAAAATTATATTATATTTAAAAAAGTAACAAAAGTGTCATGGAGTCCTTTTTTATCATTTAACATGCTGCTGAGCCTGATTTTTAATTCTTCAAATATTGATTTCTTGGTCAATATTATGCAGGGTTGCTAGTAGCAGGACTTTCGATAAGCACGGGAAACAAAAACACTCCACTAGTTATCAGCCTAATTATTTTCAAATTGTTTGACTTTGAATTAAGAAAACATTATTCTTATTATTATTTAGTATATTTTTTACATTTCTCTGAAAGTGCAACTTTAGCTATCTAATCTCTGGGATGGGTTGGGAGCACAAGAGTATTTTAACCTATAGGGTCATTACAGAATTTCTTTACAATTTCTACTGCACTTGTTCACCTGAATAATGAATTGCTGCATAAAATATACTTTCAGTTACTTCCCAATGATCTATTAGTTTGTGTCACTCATTCATTTTACTTCATTCATTACTCATTCATTTTTACTTCATTTTAATTTTTACTTAAGTAAAATATCCAACATTTAGACTTGTTTTAATAAATAGCACAAAACACAGTATACATATTAATCAATTTAAAGAATCATTTATAACATACTATAGATCTTAGACATTTTTAATTAAGAAAAACATGTTTTTTAAATTTAGTTGGAAATTGGGATCTTATTAAGGAGTAACACTGGCTCCTTGTGAATCAGGAGAGACCTGCGTTGCCACTGATTGCCGCAAGAATCTTATGATGTCTAGTTTTCCAAATATTCACTTTACCCTTTTCATTTACTGGTAAGTATGAAAATGGCTGCGCAAGGTACTTGACCTGCATACTTAAATGTATGCTACATTTAAAACAAATATGATCATTAGCAAAACAGAGATGTATTATTACTCTAGTAATGTATGATAAACAAATAAAGAATGCAGGATTATCTGATATACTGTATAGTATATCCTGACTTGGTGGTACCCATTAAAATAACCCCTGGAGTGGAAACAGTGGAAGAGAAACAAGTAATTTGCATAAATATATTTTTAAAGACCAATTTTAGTTTAAAAAAGTGCAGAGCACAGGTGTGATGCAACATGCATACATTCTTCAAATAAGTTATTAGAGACACACTGAAATATGCAAAAATGGTAAAAATTGTACTGTTGGAAGTGAATAGTTGATCTTTTAATCAACACCGTAAGAAAAAGAACATATACTATATCACCATTCTTTTAGTTTCAAAACCTGCTTATCCAGGACAGAGTCAGAGGGAAGCTGCAACATATTAATTTCCTTGGAAGGGGTTTATAGGGTCTTAATGTGGTATATGTTGCAATACTGAAGCAACACCAATGTCTACTACAGCTTCTACTCCACTCTGCAAGCCTAGGAATTTCAAAACTGCAAAGAGTCATATAAGCCATTCATCGAAAGAAGAATTTTACATCTATGATGTAGTACAAATTACTGGAAAATATTTGCTTAAGTATAAATTCCAGTTACGTCAAAAAAGTGAATTTAAAAAAAAACTGAGGAGCAAAAATGGTACTTATTCTCATGACTCAAGTGGCATGAAAAATAAAAATGGATATCGATAACACAAGGTAAACTGCAAAGGCTTTGACAGTATCAGGGGTGCAAACAATGAAGATACTTAGGACATAAGGGATAACCCTTTGCATAGTGAAGATCTGTTTATACCCTAGAAGTAAGTTGTTAGAAAACCTGTTTTTGTTTGTGGCAGCCTAACTGCTGTAGGCAATTGCAAATTAAAGTAAAATGGAAATAATTAACTTACAAAACTGACAACTGACTTTTAGCTAATGACTCCTGTCTTTATATTTCCATACATTTTTTCAGGAGAAGACCAAAATATACTATTAAATAACATGCTACAATACATTGCAAAACTTACCTTTATAAAGAGTAAATATTAGCATAAATATTAAAAAAATATATACAGTCCACAAAAGCAGCCACCGTATTATTTAAAACTTCTCAAATAAACTTTTCTTTTCAACAGTACATCATAGCTATTAAGAAGCAGAATCAAACGCAGCACCAACTGTGGTCATCACTGCTCTTGTGAAAAGAATGGACATAAACACCATCAACTCAGAGAGGAAGAGGCAAGTTTGTTGTACCACGTGAATGTCACTGACAGAATAAAACTGAATATACTGTAAAAAAAAAAAAACACGTACTTTTACAAATAGCTAAAATTTACATCGGGTGTTAAAGACATAAATAAAATGTATGTTTTTATTATATCATAGTAATAACAGTAGCAGCTCACTACTCAAAATAAGGAGCATCTGGACTTGAACCCGCAACCTTTTGATTATAAGACAGCAGTTCTTACCTTTGCATCATCCAGGAACACATATTAACTTTTTGTCGATTGACATTTGAGCTTGGGTTTTTAACTCATTTTTTTTTCCCTTTGGTTATATTCTTGAATAAAAGAGCACGTTTATTTGATATTTGGACTAAAGTCTTCATACAATATACACTTCATGTCATTATTACTATATCAGAAAAAGTTTCTGTTTTAGTTAGGTGTTCAGCATTTCTTGCCTCGCATTTTCTGTCATCCTACACTTAGACAGATCATTGTAGACACGAAACACACAAGAAATGTATATATTCCAAATAACTATATTATTTACCCTATACAACTCCAGGCACCTCACATCGAGATAAAGAGTCTTGAGCTGGGAGAACTTCATCTGCCTCGGTGCGGGGATGGGATAGCAGGATGCTTGTGCTGATTGACACATTTGCAAAACTACGACACTGATGGAGAGGTGTGAAGGAATTTAAGGGGGCCCGGGATTACAACTTTTTTCGAAGGCTTCAGGAATTCTAATGTTAAATATATAAAATTATATGCAAATGTGAGAATAAATAGTCTCCTTTCTTGTACAATTTGAAGATACTGACAATAATGTACTGTACTGTGGTTGAAAGGGCAGGACAAAAGAAACATAGGCGTTAGCCATGAATTAAACAAATCATGATTTAAGCACAGCTGTTTTGAAATTCTAGTGTATGTACTGGGCTACATACAAACCCAATGGTTTGAGGCAGCTGTTTACTCAAATTGCATGATTTTTGTTCCTAAATGCATACTTACAATTTTGCTGCTATTTCAGACACTTGGCTCACTTTGTGCAGAAGTACATCATGCATTGTAAGCTGAGAAAGTTAACTGTTTATTTGCAGTTATTACTAATTACCTGTTGATGTCTTTTGACTCAGTAGAAGTCAAGTATACCACACACATCTGTCATCAAATTTTGCATAGCTATAAATAAAAATGCATAATAAATATTGTTTGATAGTTTGAGAAAGATCCTACCAAGGAATGACAGTTTAGGACTGTGGTGATGTGACTCATCAAGATTTTCACAGGTAATAGGATGAAATGTCACTGCTAATAATATTTTCACATCACTTTACATGGCAAATACTCTACTTGCTAAAAAGACAAGCCTGCTCTGCTGTACTGTAAACAAACTGAGATGGGAGCTGGGAGCTGCCACCACCCATGAAAGGCAATGAGACTATGAAGGAGGTGAACACTGGTAAATTGCAGAGGAAGTGCCAAGTAGGACATAACAAAAGTAAACAAAGTTCCACTGTTTTGTGTGCTGGTGCTGCCGACAATAGACTCCAAAATATGTGCAGATTATGATGTGGGCAGTTTTATAATCAGTCATTCATGTCACTTTCCACTTACGTACAAGTCTTTTGAAATATTTAAATATGACTGTAATTTAGAAACTATTTACATAATGATTTTACACCAAGCAGCAATACAACCTTTTGAAAGCATCCATTTGTGGATCTCTTGCTCCTGGCAGAAGAATGTAGTGCCAAGTTTGAAAATACACATGCAGTTAAACAAAACTGTGTAAAATGTTACTGCTTTTGTGAAAGAGCTGCTAAGAATCCATACTGACACCTGATGTGGACTGTTTTGTAATATGTCTACATGCCGATAGATGTTTACAAATGTTTACATATCCACAGAAATATATTGAAATAAAGAAAATGTTTTTAGTTTTTTCCTTCCTTGTTCCAATGTGCTTTAAAAGGCTACCATTTATTTATTGTATTGTCTGTGATACTATTGGCATTTTTTTGCATTCAGTATGTTTTTTTATTAATTTAGTGTATTGCACTTTTATCTAGAATGTTACAGGTTCAAATCCAGTTACTGCTAGAAGAGATCCTAATCTGCTGGGCCCTTGAGCAAAACCTTTAACCTGTGCTCCAACCCACAAAGGTCATGTGAAAAAGATCATTTCCCCTCAGGGATAATTAAATCATACATAATAATCAATTTTTTTATTTCTTTGTGTCTATGCTTGTTCTATTTTGTTCCAGTTTAGGGGGCTTTTGTGCTTAGTAACTCATAGTTCATGACATACTCCTTGTAGCTACTGAAAGGTAACCAACATCTTCACGTGTGAAAACATTTCAGTTTTCAGCTTTTTCAGTTTCTGTACAATTAATTTCACCCTTTGTTCCCATTGTACTTCATATCCTGTTAGGATGTTCTTATACTGAAAAAACGTGAAAGGACTTTTTTAGGCCAACATATCTATTTTCTGCAATATTTGACTGAAACTGTCTTGTAGTTTTCACAGAATCCTTTTTAAGAGTTGTTCTCTAATGCCCATAAACCCTCCACCATATGCACTGTGCAATCACACTTTTGTAATGATTCTTGGCCCTGTTGCTTGATTTATAAGTAAGAAAGTTAATGAGAGCAGATAATTCATTTTGGCAATTATTTTGTTAAATTCATAATGATATATGATCATACTGAACACCACTTGTTTTCAACAAAGATAAATCTAGCACCAGTTGGACTGCTGGTAGGTCTCATAAATCCATTAGCTAGTTATTCCTGACTAATGCTCCATTACTTTAGCCTTAAACCTAGACAGGAGTTACATTTTCCAACAACCAGCTGAGGGGTTTATGGGTATGCTTTTAGCCCATTGTCTGTTGAATGTGCCATGGAATTGAATGGGGAGCAGATCTGTAGTATTACAAAAGTATTAGGTGTGGTGCATAAACACCAAAAATACTTGTTTTCACAATTTATTTTAGAATTGTATTTTCTCAAGTGACTATAACACACAATAATTTCTGAGGCTGGTCTGACCAAGGTATAACAAAAAAGAAAACGGTTCAGAATGCAATATACCAGCAACCTGTAACGAGACTGGATGTGAAATGAATCCTCCTGTCAACTGAGTAAATCTTCAAGTTACATTTAATTGGTATTTTTGCCATCTGTGGCTGCTCTAATAACCCTGAGCTAATTAAATTCTTGGCTGCCCCTTAATCCTGCAAACCTGACATTTGAACTGAATTATTAATCATTATTGGAATTATTAAAGATTGACTAATTACTCTTAGTCCCCTCCTAAAAAAGAATGGTATTTCAGCTTCCTGACGTCTATGGATATGTGACTATTAAATGACATGATTCTTCATAAAAAAAAAAAAAAAACCTGCAAACAACATGCTGCCTCCATCCCTAGAAACTAATAGTTGTTTTACTCTGTTCATTGGGTACAGGATCTCTTAAGTACAACAATGATCTAACAGAAAATATTTTAAGCTGTGTTTTCCTTTTTCTTTCAGATAGCCTATTTTTATGTTTAAAGCTATGTTTATTACATTGTCAAAAAAGTTGTTAAGTTCACGACTCACCATTTCATCTTTTAATTTTTCTGAAAGCCCATTATCAAAAACAGATAATAGTCCTGGCTCACCTTATCCTGCATCTGCTGTTAAGGTTTTAAATGATATTAAGAATTCTCCATCGCTATTATTGTCATGATTATGATTCAAAAATTGAGTATTAGGTAAACTTTTTTATATCTGCTTAAAAATAGCATGAAGTTTATGTAAAAATTATTCTGGAATAGTTGTACACAACAGATGTCAACTTGCGATGAATCAATTATTTAAGAGGTTTCAGGGTACAGCATTGGGCCATCCAGATCTCACCACCTTACAGGACAGGAGTAGTGTAAGTGATGGCACCATTTCCTGAAGAAGTGTTGGCACGTCCAATGTTGTGTTTAATTTCTTCCTACATAGTTGCCCTTTGAGACAGCTGGCTGCTGAGATGTGTAAAGTGGTCAGGTCATCAGCATCCCCCCTCAGTTAACACCCTCTGAACCCAACCCTACTAATCCAACCCCTTACGCCCACCTACCCCTTCCTCATTTGCTATATATTACCTTTGATTCATGTATGTCTAATCATTTTCCTCTGATGATGACACCTGATTGGTTTCAAAAACTCAAGAACAAAAGCCTGTTTTAAGATACGTGATTCATTTTCTCCCTTTGTGGACTTCTAGCTGTAAACAATACTTTATAAAATTGCAGTATTACTTAAATATTTCACAGATTATGTACGTAGGTAATTTAGAGGTAGAATGATGGACTGAGTATTATCTCATCCACATTACCAGTTTGCGATAATTTTTTCAGTCCAAGCTGCACATGCACTAAAAATGAGTGCACTGTATTTCTCCCTGTCACTGTTCATTATCAATGTCTGTCTCCTTGACCATCTTTTGTGTCCTTTCACATTGAGCTGGCAGCACCTGTTTTATTTTGTTTCCTGCGCAGAGTACGCTTGCCTTTTGGCCAAGTTGCTTATTTGCCATGCAGAGTAAAAAAATATTGCAAGTAGCAGTGATTAGAATTGAACAAAACCACTGCTGGTACTCCCTTCTACAATTTTTCTAGGGGCATGGTGTCCCAGCTGGAGATCTGGGCATGCTTGTATCAAAGTCTCCTTAGGAAGTGCAAAAGCTCGTTGGTCAATTATGTGCCGGCACTCCTTTGTCCAGAAAGAGAAGGTCCAACTCACTTTAATCACTAGAAAGCAGTGACTTTTCAACCATTTAATGCAAAAAGTCTGTACTCAAATCATGTTTTTTTTTTTCTTTCTACTAAAAGGCAGCTCATTTATGGTCAAGTACCATGTTGCATTGGCAGAAGAGGGTTAGTTGAGGTAGGAAGGATATGCATATTCAGTCAGATGTAAACTGGAGGGCAAAGACAATTCTCAATTGAGTACCAATGTTCAATAGCAATGCCCGTGGCAGTAATAGGTGGTCTTTTTTGTAAAAGAAAAAATATTGTTAGTCATGCTTTCTGAAAAGTATTTCTGAGTTACAACACCATGGGCATTTGAAATGTAGCGAAAAGTGAAAGGACAAAAGCACAATATGCACACTGATAAAATGATTCAAGAGTTGAAAACACAATGGCAATTGGTATTGGCCGTGGCGCTTCTAGTATTAATAACCTTTTTCATTTTAGAAACCACAATGAAGGTCTGGACTTTTGCTCTCATGTTTTCTAGCATTATCCTGAGCATCATGGTTCCAAGGGGATCATAAAGGAGTTGGAAAAGTGAAAGAAAGGTCAAAAGGCCATTCCTGTGAAGACTTCTTCACTAAAATACTTGAAGCAATATTGCGTACATAAAGAGCCTTATTAAATAGTGTTAAATGAAGGAAAGTGTCTTATTAGGGTTTGTCTTGGTGAATAGTTTTATAAATAAATATGATTAATCATGATTTATGTGTTTAGGTGTTTTTTGAGCAAAGTGTCTGTAATATTTTCTGGTTAGGGAATGATATTTTTTTCTATTTTAATTATTCATAATTATGACTGTTAATAAAAACTAACCTTAAGAACGAGACTTTCAGAAATAGATTAGCTTTCATTTTTCTTGCTGCTGAAAAATGTTGTACATATTGAATGTGGAAAAATGATATTGATAAAGCTGAACGTTGTGTGAATTTACATGGCCATCATTTACAGTATGTACAATATATAATGTGAAATGCTAAATTGGAAGAAAGATAAGCTTTTCCTAACTGTAGTAACTTATGGTGTGATGAGAAAAAAAAAATTATTTCAGAAATTCCCTACTTGCTTTGCTTTGATCCAATATGTTTTACTTCAATATGTGGCAAACTCAAAATATTTATTGAAAATATTTATTGAAATAGTACGGATCATGGCGTATTAGATTAATGACTGTTTATTTTTCAGTTTTCCTTGAAATGAATGATTAATCCAACAGCAGTCTTGTAAGCCACGCTTGGCAAATGTGCAAAACATCTGACTAATTAAAAAGAATTATACACAACACATAAAGACAAATTTCTTTGTTTGAGAAAATAAATTCCACTGTCCAACAGTAGTCAAAATAATAATGTAATGAATTACATGTGTGACATTCAAATGTACATTAATCACTTAAATTAGGAAATAAATTAAACTTGATGTTATAAAATGCAGAATATCATATTGTAGTTATATTCTTTACTCATGTGCTATTATTCTGTGTTTACTTTATTCTTGAATCATTGTGTGACTTGTTTCTCTGCTTCCTGTAATCGGTCTAGTTGGTTTCTTGCAACTAGAATTAACTTAGAGGTATAGTTCCAAACAGAACACAATTCCAAATTAAACATATAAACAGCCATTATCTTGTAGTGCACTTATCTTTTACAAACACTGTGAGAGGCCAAAAATTAAAAGAAGTAAGGAAAAACCTTTAAAACTTTGAAAATGTCAAGAATCTAACGGTTTTATCAAGGTGATATACCTGTTACTATGACCCATTAAGTACATACAGTAAACTACTAGAGAATACTCTAGCATATGATGTGCAAGTGATGTTGAACATTATCTGTCAGCAAATTCACATTTAAATTCATCATTGATATATGTTGAAAATGTAAACAATTTTTGGGTTCTTGCCTTGTTTTTAAAGGACCAAATTAATTAGTTTAATATAAGAGACCCAGAATTGAAGCTTTGTAAGCAGAGGAGTGTCATGTGCCTCCAGAAATCTAAAATAAGCTGCAAGCAGAACCTGAAGATTTTCTGAAATTCATTAAATCTAGAGCATCCTTCAGGTTAGACTAGGGAAATAGTCTAATATGTCAGGCTCTTCAGTGGTGAGCATATCGTGAGACAGGTCCTCAAGAAATTTTCAAGAGTGGAATGGTTAATACTTTTCTAGGAATACTTCAAAATAAAACTACAAAAACTGATAATGTCAGCAAAAGGTTGTTTATGAGGCTTTATTTTCTTTGATGGTCAAAATAGACGCAAATGCATCAAATATCTACAATCTTAGTGTTAGTAATTTAGTGAGCTTAACAATAGAGACGTAACATCAATAGCAAATACGGTGGATCTCAACAACAACTTTTTATATGAAAGCAAAGAATGTATTTCAGATCTTATGCTAGTGATCAACAGTTCATGTTTGAAGTCCACCACAGAAGGATGTGATTGCTCCAAAGGTTATAAACTCTTAATGTTTTTGTTGTATAACATCCTACTGAACCATTCATATATACTGTATGCAGGATTGTCAACAGAAGTAATTGATCTGAACTCCTCCAACAAAGAAGAGATCTTTGTGCAAATTCTAGAGCAAATATGACTTGAACCACCAGCTAGAGTCGTTTTAGAAAGTAAAGCGGTCAGCAAGTAAGAAAAAAAATCCTACACTGAGAAAGATGTTGGAGAAAAGAGAATGAAAATACCTTTGCAGAGTGATTTAGCAAGTGAAAACCAGAATCAGATCAGTAATATATTAACATCACTGAGAGTCATATTTCTAAACCAATCCAATTTCTGAACCAGGCTGCACTCAAATTAGGAGCAGTGCTTTTTAAACTGGAAAGATTACAAATGCTCCTATTATTCTGATCTGACACAGAGCAAGCTTTGTCTACAGTCGAAAAATCTCTGTTAGACAGACATAGAAAAGTGTGTAGTGTATACAGAGAGCACATTGCACATTTTAAAAATAAACATAACCTGATGTGAGGGAAAAACTTTGCTGTAGCATCAGATGATAGATACATTGGCATCTGACGGCAACAATGGACAAATGGTAAATGTGAATGATATGTTGTCACAGGTGCTGTGTGTGCTTCTCTTGTTCTGTGTTACGACAACAGTGTAGGAGTCAATGTAAGCTTGAAAGAATGTGTAGCTATATTCATGGAAATATGAATTGTAATATATGCATTTGAAGTAAGCAGTGTATCACACTCCGTCAGAACTGTTGTTAAGAGAGCTGATAACTAACTGATAATTCAGTAGATGCACAGATGAGACTGCACGGTATCCACCTTCTGATACATGTCTAAATGAATAACAAAAGAAATCTAACATTACTGTCTAATTGGAAATGCAAACATGACATGACAAAACAGCTGCAGGATTTTAACGCGTTGTATATTCATAGACTACAATGCTTATCCAAACTCCATTTGCTGTTGTTATGGCAAATAATGATGCAATAGTTTATTTTCCCTTCATACTACAAATATGTATGGGTTATGTTAATTGGAAACTCCAAAGTAGCTTTACATACAGCATTTATAGGTGAGTAAGTGGTGGGTTCTTATTACATGGATAGGACCTGACCAAACATAATTATGTACTGGATAAGCAGGTTCAAAAAGCAAATGCACCAATGAATGACATTCGTCTATGCTTTTTCCTCTTACCTTAAATTTGTTGTCTAACCATACCAAGCTTACTTCTTTTTAAAAATATATATTCCACCAATAATAAAATATATCTGTCAAGAATTTTTGTCAGTGACCCTTCTTAATATTTTTAATAAAATCATTTCTTAGTGGCAAGGAAGCTATTCCAGAATTCAAAGGGATTTGATGTGCGAGAATACAATTTCTTACTTTTATAGCACTAGAAATAAAACAAAGTGTAAATCTCTTTTTGATGTATTCGTATACTCAGGATTTAGCACAAGAGACCTTTATTAATCCCACTCTCTCTCAGTATACTTTGATTTAATTAAAGAAGATCTGTTCTGGGAGAATGATACTGATGGTAAACATAAAATATTGAACTGAACCTGGAAAAATATTACGTGCCTGGATAAAACCTTTCTGATGTAAAAAAATATGTGAGGGGAGGACAGTCTCTGGATGGCCTGTTACTATCATATTGAAGATTAAAATATTGGTTTTGAGTTGACAGATAGACCAAGCAAAGCACTGATAAGTCTTTGTTATTTTTCAGTAGCAATAACAGTAATCTCTTTTCCTGACTATTGTGAAGTTAAAGATGCAAAGAATGGAAAAAAATAAAAACATGCAATGTCCAAAAACAAAATATGTGTGCTTTAAACAATGAGTATATAAACCCAAGGGACTCACCAATGGTATTTCAGGTTTCTCTTTGCAATACAGTATGCTTTGTATTGTTTGGTCTCCTAGAAAAAAATTCAGTGCAACCTTACAGTCAGTTTCTATGTTGTGTCTTTCTAAAGCATATTCATCCAGATATTCTAAACGCCATTTTAGATGCCAAACCCAATGATACATTTACTGACATTTTACTCCTGGGTCTGCCATTTTTAAAGAGAGTCTGATTTCTGCTTTTGAGTGTGTGGACCACCATGGCGCATATAGACACCGACACAGACAGACAGACACAAGTTCCAGTTCAGCACGCACATTTTATTTATAGCTGGGGAGCACTTTTTTTCTGCTTCTCACAGCACAGTACATAAAGCACCACAACATAGTTCTTACTTCAGCTGCCAATTCCCAGTCTTTCCGCCTCCACTCCTCCCTTGAAAACTTCGTCCTTTTTCCTTCCGACTCTGGCTCTCCGAATGGAGTGAGGCGGCTCCTTTTATGATGGTTGTGGGAGTGTTCTAGGTGGCTCATTAATTAGACCTGAAATCATTCCCATGTGTGGTGAGATCCCAATTAAGGGCTCTCCAGCTCCCCCTGGCAGCCCCCATGGAACCCAACAGGGCTGTGCCAAACTTCAAGTCCCAGCATATCCTGCAGGAATCCATGATGCCACAGCCACCCAGGAGAGCAGCCCTCTAGCATCCCAGGTAAGGTATTGCCTTGCCGATAATCTCTCCCCCAATCCTTCCATGCAGTTGGCTTCCCGGCCAGGTAATGGCCTGTCACAAGTGAAATAATGAAATATTTGAATCTGTAATTATCATAATAAAGAACGTATGGGCTTTGTATTTTAAATAAACATTTTTTTTTTTTCAATTTAACACTTTTCTGTGTTTGAAAAAGTAATAACTTGATATAAAGTGGATTCAGAACATATTCAGATCTCTTCACTTTCTGTGCACATTCTTTTATAGATTTAATTTTAGATGGATACATTTGCTGTTTTTGCCCATCAATCTACACTCAATACAGTAACCCATAATGACAAAATGAAAACATGTTTTCGGAAAGTTTTGAAAATATATTAAAAATTAAAAACTGTAAACTCTCATTCATAGAATTATTCAGACCATTAATTCAATATTTCATTACAGGTCCCTTGTCCCTTGTCTAGCTTCATGTCTTCTTGAGTAAGTCTGTACACATTTGCACCTTTGGATGTGGGCAGTTTATCCCATTCCAGACAGATCATCTCAGGTTCTGTTAGGTTGGATGGTAAGCATCTGTAAACTGCCATCTTCAGGTCTCTCCACACATGTTCATGGGGTTTAAGTCTGGGCTTTGGCCACAACACTCACAGACTGTCAAAGACTTGCTCCAATGCCGTTGTCATGCTGAAAAGTGAACAATTGCACCACTGTGATGTCACATGCACACTGGAGTAGGGTTTCTTCAAGGACCTCTTTGTATTTGGCTGCATTCTTCCTTCCTTCTATTTTGAACAGTCTCCCTGTACCTGACACTGAGAAGCACATCCATAGCTTGCTAATGCCAACATCATACTTCACTGTAGGGATGGCAGGTAATGAGTTGGGTCTGGTCTTCACCAGACGTAGTGCTGTGGAGTTCTGCCATAAACAGTTCAATGTTTGTCTCATCAGAAAAGAGCAGAATCTTTTTTCCTCATGCTCTTAATGTTTTTTAAATGCATACATTTAGATTTGATAAGATTATATTAGATAAAACTTTATTAATCGTATGGGAAATTCAAATGTATACAGCCACAGCAACATACAAAATATGAATCCAGACTCACAGGACAGATAATGCAGCCAATCAATCAATTAATATGCCTTTTGCTCAAGAGTAGCTTCCGCCTAGCCATTCTGCAATAAATGCCTGATTGACAGAGTGCTGCTGAGATGGTTGTCTTTCTGTTAGGTTTTCAGCATCTGAGTAGAGGACTTCTGAAGCTCTGTTAGAGTGACCATTGAGTTCTTGGTCTCCTACCTGACCAAGACCCTTCTTGCCTGGTTACTCAGTTTGGCTAGACAGCCAACTCTAGGAAGAATCGTGCTAATTTCAAACTTCAGTTTCCCAATTAATAATGCTCCACTGCTTCTGTAGACAATCCAAGCTTTAGAAGTTGTTCTACACCTTTTCCCTGAGCTATGCCTCACCAAAATTGTATTGCAGAGGTCTACAAAGTGTTCCTGGACTTAATGGTTTGGTTTTTGTCTTGACATGTAGTGTGAATAGAGGGACCTTATATACCCAAGGGTGTGCCTTTTTTAAACTATGTCCAGTCAATACAATGTACCACAGCTGGACTTGGACAGTCACAGAAAAGGGTGTTAATACTTACATAAATGAGAGACTTTAGTTTTTGACTTTTAATATATTTGCAAACCTTCCTAAAAATATCTCTTTACTTTGTGATTATGGGTTACTTAGCATAGAGTGATAGAGAAACATGGCAAATTTATCCATTTAATATTAAATCTACAACAAAATAAAGTGTGCAAAAACAGAAGGGGTCTGAATACTTTCTGTATTCACTGTATTTGGTTGAACACCCTACTGTATATACAGTACAATAAGAATATGTCTTGGTATGGTACAGTGACTAAACTGCTATATGTAGTAGTTTTGTATTAGCATAATTAAACATAATGTGTAACATATAAGCATGTATATTTATTATGCATTGATTTATCAGAACCTAGTGAAGGAAACAACAAAATCCAAGTTACGATGTGTACTCCACACTGCAGATGAACATTGGCATAGATTAGAATAAATGCTGACCAAATTGTATGAACTGAAATTGCACAGGCTTGACAATATATGAATAATAATAATAATAATAAAAATGCGTCTTAACCTTCTTTGCATAATGACATGTTTTTGGTTTTAACACATTTTCTCTTTTAAAACATGAAAAGACATATTCTTACTGCCTTCTCATACATCCTACATAAACCTTTGCACCACAACTCAAAACTGACCTTGTTGCCTGTAAAGTTTAAGTAAGTTTCTTGTAAAAAAGTCTTTTGCTTGCATGTAGTATAAAAATATACTTGAGCCAGAAGAAAGCTGTAAAAAATCGAGAAGCAAATTAAATATTGTGTAGGGTTGGATGAACTATATGGTTGTTTTATAAAAGTGCAATTGACAGTATCAAATTAGCCTTCAAGTATATCCTGCAATTGATACAGTATTCTAAGTAACTGCTAAACCAGTGTATGGGGAGGATTTAGTGCAGCTATTCCTACACATGTATATCAAAACAATTCAAAGTTAATTTTTGGTTCCTTCCATAAACTATGTACATGGATGGGTCCCAAGTCTATGGGCTGCTGGGCCTGATAAGACATTGCCAACCCCTCCTTCCAAACACTGTCCATTTCACTTAAATGCGATGCCTACACCTGCTCCTAAATTTTCCATTTATTTTTTTCTTTGATGTTCTCTTGGCTTTAATTGCCGGTGAAAAGGAGCAGTGCTGAATGTTGAGCGTGTTTCTAGATATTGAAGGAGGGAGGGGTGTATGTTGCTGACACCAAATCACAAGTTAATTTCTTTGCCCATTTCTTTTGCCTGTTTATGGTGAGCGGATGTTTGAACCATATTATATATGAAGCCTTTACCCCTTTAATAATTTGTGGTGCTTTTAAAGAACAGGTTTACTGCAAAGGCCAAGGGGTGAATCCAGAGGCAGTTTCTTGCTTCAGGCACTACAATTATAAAGAGGGAAAAGCCCTGATAGGTTAAGGTGCCCAGAGTTCACTCTGAAAGACCACTTGAATGGCAGAATTACCCAAATAGTGACCTCTCAGGGTGTTCAAAGTCCTTAGCACTGCACCTTGTGTTCAATTTTCAGATTCATTTGGCTTAGTTTTTGTGATCTTTAGTCTACTGGGCACAATCATGGATTCATGTATGACTATGTGTTTCTGTAATACTGTATGGAAATGAAACATACATAACACCAAATGTTTTTTCTGTTTTTGATCTCTGAAGGATTCTTTTTTTTTATCTATGGCCTGTTTATACTCCAAATTAATAAAATTACAGTAACACACTGCAATTCTATGGTTCCCCTGTATGTTTTCATTTCTACAGTTTGTTTGAAATTTCTTGATCTATAGTTGTTATTTAATTTGAGCTGATTATGCTTTTAATTCTATGAACTGAGGGAAACAATGTGAAGATAATTATCTCTGAATGGGTAATTTGATTGCTCTTGAGCGTTACAATTGGATAACATAAAATAACAAATAAAAGAAGGAGAATTATGCAGCAAGATGAAAAGAATATTACCTTACATGCAATATGTGCTGTAATTCTTGTTGAGCTACTACATTTCATTAAACCTCCTAATTGCTGAAGGTATAAGTGATCTCTTATATTGCATTGTTTTTGTTCTACATTACAGCATTCTTTCACTTGCCAGACTTTTCGAATGGAATTTAAGAGTGCAATGGTTCAGTACTACCATTAAGGAATCATTGAAGCCTTTTACGAGAAGGTCTGTGTATAGCTCTACAAGAAATATAAAGGTTAACAAGACTGAAATGAATGAATGAAATTTCAACAAATGTTGTCTATAAGTAGTTTTCCTTTTGTTATTTTGTAATATTTTTGTCATTTACTTGTAATACATATGCCCAAATGAATTTTACTCTCTACAATACTAACATTTTACCTTAAACTTGACATTAACTTGATCACAGTATGTGACTTGAGTTTAAAATAAATAATAATGGAGAAAGACTTAATAAATAGTAAAGATGCATAAAATGAAACTACAAACTGACTTTTTATTAGTTAGAATGCCTATACTTTCAATGAATATGAAAACGACCAAATGTATTTGATCCAAAACCAGGTATACATGTATAAACTAAGAGCCTCTTCTAAGAAGGCACCCACACTTTTCTAAGACTAAAGCAACAACAAAGAAAAAGGAGTTGACATCTGACCAGAATCTCAGGCAAACCTAATCCAATTACTCACTGTGCATCCCTCCAGAAGGGAAATGCACACTAATTAAACACTTCGGCTCTGCTTTTAAAGTCACATATTCCTCCTCCAGAAACAGCAGGCAGTTGTTCTTTATGTGACAACTAAAGAGCATTTTTTTCTTATATATACAGTAATAGCTGAAGCATTATAACTTAGCAAAGGTCTTTATTTAATAAAAGAAAATGAAAGTGAGGATTGTCTTTGACAGACATCACATTCCGTATGACGTTTAATAATATTTCGCAGATCTGGTTATTAGTAAAATACATAAATATCTCAGAATTTGCTGTATATTCCTACATACTAAAATCACAGTATGCTTCAAATTGTTGAATGCCTTAATTATACATATGTTTTTATTGTTAGTAAATCAGTTCAATCACTATACAATCTAAATGGTGTCAGTGATTTAGTGCCTTAGGGTTGAAAACTAAGGAAGGCTGTATCAAAACACTAGCCTGTCAATTTATAAAGAATCAGTATGCATGCATTTTTATCCTCACTTTAATTTAATAATGGATGCCAGCAATAATTATTGTTGTCATTCCATAGATTTCCCTTGCTGAGATAAATTGTTTCTGATTAACGTTCCACATTGATGGAATGTGCAAACAATAATGAAAAAAAAGAAAAAAACTTGGCAAGGATTCTAGTGTAAATGATTACTATACTGTAATAATTAGCAAAAATATTACGTTTTTATCATCCTTTAATTAACGTTCTTACAATATGGCATTGAATAGCAGTTCAAGTTCAGCAGTATACTCTAGAATTTTGAGAAAAAAATAAAACAGTTTATATTAATATGTAGGTAATAATCTACAAAGCTTTTGCTTGATCCATATGCATACATTATATTATACAATGACAGGGAGTCTTAGTCTATCATCAATTAGCAATGTGTAATTCCACACAAAAAGAAAACGCACACTAACAGAGGGAGAACATACAGAATCCAAACAGATAGCTAAATATTAAAACCAGGTCTTTGGTGCTATGTGGTCGTAAATATAAATTATTTTATTTATATTGAACCTTTTTTTAACTTAAAGTTCACTATTTAAAAATGGGTTAGACCCAGCAGTTTCTTTTCTTTTTGTGTATTGAAAAGGAATTACACAATACAATATTTTCTACAGTAGGCATATCAAACTCCATTCCTTTAGGACCATAGTGGCTGCAGGTTTACATTCCTGCCACAGTAACCAATTGCTAATGCTAATGGCATAAACTATGTTGTCTTGATTTTTATTGGGTTGCATTGCAAATCTTTCGTTTTTTTCTTTAACCAAATGCCAGACAATAATAAAATGCAAAGTGGGCCGGCTGGTGACCAGGCTACCTTAGATCCCATTTGCCCCTTTTATACAATATCTAGCTCAATTAAATTTCTGAAAAGAAAAAAGTGAAGGTCTGAGAAATATGGATCTACTCTGGTCCACAAAGCATTTGGATGGTGATCTGAGAAAAACAAAGCCCACTATGGAAATAACTGATGTGGCAGAATAACAACACTAACAAGCCATACAATCAAGTAACAGATTTCGGTAACAGCTAAATAAGAGTGATTGGAGTGAAAGTGGAGGCCTTGACTTAGCTGGCCATTTATTTGCTTACTTTGTATCTCTGTATTGTTCAGCTGCCATTTAAGGGGAAAAAAGTCAACTATAATTAAGACTAAAGACATCCAGTAAATTAACAGCAGTAAATGGGTGGTAATTAAGAAATTGGCAGGAACAAAAATCTACAGTTACTGCAGCCCTGTAAAATGTGAATTTGACACCCCTAGTCTAAAACAGTACACTCCAAACTTGGTAATATTTAAATTAGACTGCTCAAAAAAATTAAAGGAACATGTTTTAATAGCATCAAGTCAGTGGAACTTCCGGGATTATTGATCTGGTCAGTTAAGTAGCAGAGGGGGTTGTTAATCAGTTTCAGCTGCTTTGGTGTTAATGAAATTAACAACAGGTGCACTAGAGGGTCAACAATGAGATGACCCCCAAAGCAGGAATTGTTTAACAGATGGAAGTCACTGACATTTTTACCTCCTTATCTTTGTTTTTTCACTAGTTTTGCATTTGGCTATGGTCAGTGTCACTATTGGTAGCATGAGGCGATACCTGGACCATACAGAGGCTGCATAGTTAGTCCAGCTTCTCCAGGATGACACATCAATACGTGCCATTGCTAGAAGGTTTGCTGTGTCTCCCAGCACATTCTCAAGGGCATGGAGAAGATTCCAGGAGGCAGGCAGTTACTCTAGGAGAGTTGGATGGGCCGTAGAAGGTCCTTAACTCATCAGCAGGACTGGCATCTGCTCCTTTGGGGAAGGAGGAACAGGATGAGCACTGCCAATAACCCTGCAAAATGACCTCCAGCAGGCCACTGGTGTGAATGTCTCTGACCAAACAATCAGAAACAGACTTCATGAGGGTGGCCTGGGGACCCGATGTCCTCTAGTGGGCCCTGTGCCTACTGCCCGGCACCATGGAGCTCGATTGGCATTTGCCATAGATGGCAGATGTGAAAAGGTCTAGAGAAGCCGTGGAGAATGTTATGCTGCATGTAACATCATTCAGCATGACTGGTTTGGTCATCAGTGATTAGTGGAGTCATCCATGGAGGGAGGCACAGACCTCTACAGGCTAGACAACGGCACCTTGATTGCCATTAAGTATCGGGATGAAATCCTTGGACCCATTGTCACACCCTATGCTGGTGCAGTGGGTCCTGGGTTCCACCTGGCACACAACAATGCCCGGCCTCATGTGGCGAGAGTATGCAGGCAGTTCCTGGAGGATGAAGGAATTGATACCATTGACTGGCCACCACACTCGCCTGAACTAATTCCAATACAACACCTCTGGGACATTAGTTTCGGTCCATCCAACGCCGCCAGGTTGCACCTCAGACTGCCCAGGTGCTCAGTGATGTCCTGGTCCATATCTGGGAGGAGATCCCCCAGGACACCATCTATCATCTTATTAGAAGCATGCCCCGATGTTGTTAGGCATGCATACAAGCACGTGGGGGCCATACAAACTACTGAGTATGATTTTGAGTTGATGCATTGAAATTTTGGCAAAATGGACTAGCCTGCCGCATCATTTTTTCACTTTGATTTTTGGGGTGTCTTTGAATTCAGTTTTCTGTAGGTTGATAATTTTCATTTCCATCAAACGACGTGACATGCTTTCATTCCTAACACATTACCCAGTCCATATCAGTATTGATATCCAGCATGATTTTTTTCCCATTGAGAGATGGTGTGTTTTCAAAGTGATCTTTTAATTTTTTTGAGCAGTTTAGTGTGGTTGGTGATTTTGATTATAACCCACAGCTTAGCTGTTTGGTCAAGTGCGGAAAAGCCTTCAGACTTGCTAAGAAATTAAACCTTAAATTTGCTTAGGTAATAGGATCTTAACCCATACCAAACAATAAATAAAATCAGCAGTTTAGCTACTGTAAATTTCTTTCGCATTCTCTGTTCATTAATCTTTCATCTGGACAATGACTTATGTGTATCAAGACCAGAACTACCAGGTTTAATAGCCCTGCTCAACTTCCCATCAACTGTGAGATGAACTAGCCTCTTGACCATTGAATGTCTGATGTTTTATGTACTACATAGCATATCTGATGGCCTGCACTGTTGTGTTGTGCTCGTTGATTGGGGATTGTTAATTAATGGTGATCTGCCAGCCATCTCTGTTTTTTTCACTAATTTAGATCACAGGAAACTTATTTTGGAATAAATTAGGTTGCTAAGTGGAACTGCATATCATTTTTATGTTGGACCACTTTTACAGGTAAAGACGTATTTCCAACTACATTAGAAAGCATCAGTGGGGAATGTGACTCTGGTATGTGGAAGGCGCAACAGGCATTAACTTCATGTAGGTTAGGTGCTCAGCTGTTGGAGATCATAGTATGTTTGGGGAAAAAGGCTCCCAAAGAAGAATCTGTTTATAAAATGTGTAATTTGTGCTTAATGACCTGAATTATAAAAATAGTGTATGAGAAGGATATCCTCTGTCAATGAAAAAAACACTATACTGAGGGCATCATTATGGAAATCGTCTTAATCACTGAAGAGACTGTGAAAAATGTTCCTAAGATAAAAAGACCAATACAGAAGGTAACTGTGCAAATTACTGGGATTGTAATAAACAATCCTATGAAATAGATTGAAGAGTCTTGAAAAATCAAATGTTGAAAAATCATGGAATGGTGAAAGTATCTGTAAACCAACATTATCTAAGAGATGAGTAAGAACTAGATTCTACAGCAAAATAAAACACAGTTGTCAATATATTGATTCTACAGGTCAGGTACAAAGTCTTTTATGCAGCTGATAAAGATATTAACATATCCAGGCCCCATCTTTGTGTCCTTCATGACTCCTTTAGGTGTCATCAGGCGTTAAATCAAAAATATTGAAGTTGAGTACTGATTCTGCTGGTTCTGTGTAGAGAAGAGAGAGAGAGTGTGTGTGTGTGTTGGTATGTGTGGAGGGATCTCTAACTGGATTTCTATTAAAAGTTAAAAGAAGGGAGCAATGCATAGAATTCACTCACGCTCTATATGCGCAAAAAAAAAATTCATTAATTCTTAAAATTATATATCGAGTGCATCTGTCTCATTTAAAATTTTCCAAAATGTTTCCAGGGCGAGATCCAACCTGTGAACATTGCATATGTTTTGGGCATGCACAAAATTAACATAATTTTGGACCAAAATCTATAAATGCCTTTCAGACAGCCTTGGTGTCACAATCCCTCCTAATCCACTAATAGCTGTGTTTGGTGTACTTCTAGATAGGCTTAAAGTGGAGAAGGACAAATAAACTGTGATTGTCTTTACTTCACTACTGGCACATAGACTTATCTTGCTCAACTGGAAGAATCCTAACTCTCCTATTCTAAGTCAGTGGGTAACTGATGTTATATATTTTCTAAAATTGGAAAAAATCAAATTTTCACTTAGAATATCTGTACAAAAGTTTTTCAAAACCTGGCAGGATCTAATCAATAACATTTTAGAGTAAGTATTTAAATTGAGGAAGCAGATTCTCTTCTCTTTTTTATTCTATTTATTTTTATTTATTCATTTACTCATTTTTCCTACTACAGTGGAAACTCGGTTCACGACCATAATTCGTTCCAAAACTCTGGTCGTAAACCGATTTGGTCGTGAACCGAAGTAATTTCCCCCTTAGGATTGTATGTAAATACAATTAATCCGTTCCAGACCGTACGAAGTGTATGTACATATATTTTTTTTAAAGATTTTTAAGCACAAATATAGTTAAGTATACCATGGAATGCACAGCGTAATAGTAAACTAAATGTAAAAACATTGAATAACACTGAGAAAAACAACACTGCAAGACTTTGCATTATAGCGCTACGAACCGCTCGCTAAAAACACTTTTTATAATGAGTTTTAAGCACAGGGATAAAATGAACATGTGAAAAATCTGTAATTTAATAAACCACCAAGAAAAGTAACATTGCAACAATGCACGCTACGAACCGATCGCTGTAAACAGAAGTGAAGTGGAGGTTAAAATCCAATAGAAAAAAGTCTCCATTAAATACAAAGAGGTTAAAACACTGCTCGGATCTGTCTCTTTAAAACAAGCCTGGTGCATTCTTTAACTAGCTTCTTGGCCTCATGCTTCCAGCCATCTCTCTCTCGTGTGTGTGTGTCTCTCTCTTTGTTTTCTGGAGTGCCTGCAGTATGCTTTTAGTAATGGTAGTCCTGTAAGTGTTAAGATGAAACAGAATACGGTGAATATGGGCTGTGCTTTGGTTAATGGGATTATCAATAGATGTCATTAGACTAGCTGATGGAATGCAGAGAATATTAGTGGGATTGAATAAATTTATGATATCAATAAGAATCGATCTTCATTACCAATAAACTCTCAGATGCAAAATGTTCTATAAGAAAAACCCTACAGTCTGGGCCGATGTGAACTTCAAGGGTGTATAAATCTTTATATGAAGGTGCAAAATGGCAGCTTTTGTTGAGTAGTGATCATTTATCCTGTAAAATTGGAAGATCATAAGGGATAGCAAGCATAAAACTCCTAGTGGAAGAAGTATGTTTTTTTTTGTTCAACGAGTAGTTAAGTTTGTTGTCTTTATTGTACACTAGCAGAATACCCGCGCTTCGCAGCGGAGAAGTAGTGTGTTAAAGAAGGAAAGAGAAACAAAAGGAAACATTTTGAAAATAACGTAACATAATTGTCAATGTAATTGTTTTGTCACTGTTATGAGTGTCGCTGTGATATATATATATATAGCAAAATACCCGCGCTTCGCAGCGATGTCTTGTTTTAAAGAAGTTATGAAAAAGAAAAGGAAACATTTTAAAAATAATGTTACATGATTGTTAAAGTAATTGTTTTGTGTATTTGGCGGCAGCGTCACAAAGTTGTTTTCATCTAGCTGCATTTGAAAATGTACTACGACGTCTGACACGCCTCCTTTTTACTGTTTTCTCACAGCTTTGAAAGGCTGCTTTCATAATGGGTTTGAGTCTACATATATATATATATACATACATATATACATATATACACATACATATCTTCATATCTATATACATATATACATATCTATATACATATCTACATATACACATATATATATACATACATACCTATCTACATCATATATACACACACACAAATTATATATATATGTGTGTGTATGTACAGTGGTGTGAAAACTTGTTCAAGACAAGACAACAGATGAACTAAGACAAATTAAAGCAGGTTTTCTTCCCTTACACCTTACTTTTGTTCATAGCTTAGTGCTAATTTGGTTTATAGCCTGGGAAAGGATGCTGAGCTGACACCTCAGGCTATTGATTACTTTATGGATGTACATCTGGAACAACAATTTGGTTTATAGCCTGGGACAGGAAAAACTACTGATACCTCAGAGTACATCAAAGGTTTTGTTGTGTGGGAAAACGGACAGTGAATTAATTCATCAGTCATTTTGACAGCCAGCCAATCAGGTGCATGTGTTGAGAAACCAAGGCTTGACATTTCATAATAAATATGCTTTGGTTTGGAAAGCAAGTTAGAGAGAAGTAAAGGGAGAAGAAGAGAGAAGCAAAGGGAGAGGAAGAGAGAAGCAAAGAAGAAGAGGAACGGACGAAGACGGCCCTGGTCGTCAGAAAGGCATCATGAACATAGATGGCTAAATCAAACGCCTCCCTGGGACATTCATCCTTGTCATCTGTAACTTTTCCGTAAGCTTTTTCTAAAGACTATATATATTCAGACTTCCCTATCAGTACCTATTTTCTAGTATTCTTTGTTCTTGTGGTATTATTATTATTCTTGTAATAAATACCATGCTGCTTTTAACTTTCAATGCTTTGTCTTAATGTCTAGAGTGATTTAAGTAATAAGTTAGATTTCTTTGAGCACCTGGTGACAGCCGGATTTTTGCCATTATTTCTGTGCTGTGAGATTTATAAGGCTGAAAGTGAGAGCGCTATACTCAATAGAAGGGACAAATACGAGAAAGAAGGTATTCTTGGCTGATGAATGGCCTATAGTCAAGAGTGCTGAGTCTTTGTATGTTTAAATGTATTCTTGTAGACCAAAAGTAATATTTAGGTCTGAGATATCACTAAAACATCGTATTGTTGTTCGTACCGAAAATAAGTAAGTCTCTTGAAGTGCTGAATGACAAGCTGTTATTCCTATAGCACTTGTATGGTTTAAAGTGCTAAGGGTTAATCAGTGTGTGTGTGTCATTCATGGGGCACTGTTGTGGTTAGGGTCTGTGTGTGTGTTTATCTATGTGTGTGTGTGTTCATCTTAAAGTGCAACAGTAGACCAACCTGATAACAAACTTGACAAGAACACTTACCCTTAAACAGGTAAAGGGAAAGTAGAGGGAAATACTACAATAATACATTTATTGTTTTATCTTGGTAGAGTAATATATATTGCTCTACTTTCCCCTATTGTATTATTAATATGTAGCCTTATATGCCTAATCTCACAGACTTACCACTGTTTATAAGGTATTATTATATATAACTTAACCCCACCTTCCCCTCTATATCTATAACCTCAGGCAATTAGTTGTAGTAAAAAGACAAGCAGGAGTTCAGTTTCACATAAAATAATGTATTACTGATAATAATTCATAAATAATAACAAAATACAAAGTACATTTGAATATTGGCAACCATACAACCTGATAAAATGGTGATGTGTAATTCAGGTGGCACACAGACTTGTAGTTACTTAAAATGTCTCTAGTTAAGGCATCGTTGGTGCTCAGCTTTCAGCCACATGTCTGTTCAATATGACTGCTGAGCTGTGCTCTTCATTGTGTTTTCGTCATCATCACAGGTCAGCAAGAGAGATGCTTCTTCATCATACGTTGGTTAGAGAGAGAGAATGTGGTTGAGCAAGTACATTTATAGATGTTCTCTCCAATTCCTAGAACCAATAGGACATCATGGTACTTAAAGGCCTCTGAGACAAGCCAATTCCAAACAGCCATATCTCAGACCAATGGGTGAAATAGTACATTTAAACACCTGCAACCCCCCAAGACCATATGTTAAGCTAACCTGGCTTTGCGTGGGGGATAAGACAAAGACTTTATTTAGCAAAGAAATACTCATCAAACTGGTTTAAGACACATCCCCCCAAATCCTGTCATAAAATTACAAAGAGACAGTCGTAAAAATGGATGGGGGGCACAAACACGAATACCTCTAAATTACATTGGTTTGCCTAAATTATAAATAAAGACATACAAAACATTTATCAAGTTATATGCAAAATATTACATCACAACAGGACTGAATCACCTTTATCAGCTTCAAAGGTCTTTCTAGTTAAGCAACCCTTTCAATACAGTTATTGCTTTTTATTCTGTAATATTCTTATTGCTTTACCATCCAAAAATTACAATTTATGTTACAAATGGAATTGTTTTGTTTTAATAATACTCTGTCAAATTTTTATGACTAAATAAGTCATTTTCAAGACCACATCTTCAGTGCAGTAAGTGATTCATAGTCCCTCAGGCGATCCTTGTCACAGCACAGCATAGCTTCTGGTGTTTATACCGTGAAACCTTCAAAATGTCTGGAAAAAAATTGCAGCAATATGGCTGTTTTTTATATTTTAGTGACTGTAAGACTGACAATCGTTAAGCTTTTTTTTTTCTCAAGTGATGCATTTGTGCTCATTAATGTTTATTTTCACATGCTATATATTTAAAGATGGATTGCCTTATATATGCATGCAAAAACAGACATCTTATGAGCCTGGTGTTCTTCAAAGCTGTTAGATTGACAGCACTGGAAACTGAAAAAAACCTATTTATCTACAAAGAGATACTGCACAAGCATTCCTCTTGAGCACTAGTTCAGAAACTTTTTCTTTTAATACTTAGCCTCTGTATGACTCTGTCATGTGGTTAAAAATGCTCTTTGGGGAAATCTTGTGTAATGTGCACATTGTGGTCCTCAGTAATAAAAGGGGGATCATAAAGGCAAAGACACAAAAACTGTACATGTTAGGACTTGCTCCTTATATACAAAATTAACTATATACTAAGAAGCTTAAAGAATGTTTATATGTGCATTAAAATGTATTTTGAAATTTTAATTTGCTCAAAATATATTTCATTATCATCAGTTATGATGTCTAGGTTATCGTTTGTGCAGAAGTTTTCTTCCCAGTTATCTTCATCTCATATTCCAATTTCATTCGACATGTCTGGTTTACAGGCGACTGTTAATTGCATTACTGAGTATGAGTGTGTGTGTGTGTGTGTGTGTGTGTGTGTATCTGTGATTGTCTCCTGTAGTAGATTAGCATCATTGTCCAGGTCAGGTTGCATTCTTGCCTCATGTCCCTTTGTTATAGGTACATGCTGGATTTTCTAACTCTCTAAATTGAAAAAGGGTCAGAAATGGATGGATTGAATGATTTTCACTCTTAGACATTTCCAATCACATTTGGTGAAAATATATCATTTCTGAAACAAAACCTTAGCTTCCTGCATAACATGAATGAATGTAACTAAACAACTCCATTTAAACCATCTTGCATGTCTGATAAACTGTTGAGTAACCAATCCAAGTACCTCATCTCTTAAAAGATGTGATAGGGCATTCCAAAACTACATCTTTTCTTTTTGTTTTTTAATCCTATTATATCTGCTTATGCATTTGGCTGAGTACCTTTCTGTTACATGGAAAATGTCATTGTGGATTACTTTGAAGCACACCAATGGAAAATATTATTATCAGGTCTAAGTCAAACATGTTCAGTACACAGAGAATGTGTTGACATTATATGAGTTATAAACCTAATACAGTACACTATGAAGGAATAAGCCAGATTGTACTCAATTTGAAGCATAAAAGTTTGGGTAGGGTTGGCAGGATGTTTTGTGAAGAAAACTATGACATAAGTTTATATTTCTAAATGGAAGATATGCAGCTTCTTCCCTCTTTGTTTGCTAAAAGAAGGCAATATAAACACAATGTGTTATGGTTTCAGTTATTCAAGGCAATTAAAAAGGAATTGTCAGATTTTGACTGTTCACAGCTACGCCAAGCAGAATGTCTGACAATTTAATAGTGTTTTCATCCATCCATCCATTACCCAACCCGCTATATCCTAACACAGGGTCATGGGGGTCTGGTGGAGCCAATCCCAGCCAACACAGTACGCAAGGCAGGAACAAATCCCGGGCAGGGCACACACACACCCACAACAAGCACACACTAGGGATAATTTAGGATCACCAATGCACCTAACCTGCATGTCTTTGGACTGTGGGAGGAAACCGGAGTACACGGAGGAAACCCACATAGACACGGGGAGAACATGCAAACTCCACGCAGGGAAGACCTGGGGAGCAAACCCAGTTGTCCTAACTGTGAGGCAGCAGCGCTGCCACTGCACCACCATGCCGCCCACCAGTAGTGTTTTATGACTTACATTTTTGATATATGATATCTGTTTCAGTGTAAAATGTAAGCTCTGTGTATCTGTCCATATCAATGCAGATCCTCTAATAATTGCAAAAGGGTGTATTAAGCTGCAAAAGCCACATTGCCATGCTGGGAGATGCTGATTATATTTTTAAGAACTTCTCATTGCCCTCAAGAGCAATCATCAATGCTTCAAATGGTGTTCAGGCCAATATGTTTAACTTTACCAATGGCAGCCTTTGCACGTATACATTTCATACAAAAATGAAGGTTGTATTTATCAAACCAGAAATCTAGAATTTATTTTAGATCTAGTACATTTTAGAGAACAATTATAATAATTACAAGACCTTGCTACTTCTTCTCTTTCATCTCAGTCATATGAAGCACAATAAACTAGTTATACTTCAAAGGATGGCAAATGTCATATATATTTGGATATGCTACACAGAGAGAACATCTAGATATTATGTTTTATTCTTTTAATATTTATGTGTTTGTCATGCCTCTCTTCCTTCTAGAATCTGCCTGGCCTGTGCTTGTTGACATGCTTTCAAAGAAATAACAGTGATTTTGATAAACAGTAAGAGGCAGGTTATGATTGATGTATTTTATTTATTAACAGAAATGTCTGTAAGCACTATTCATTTAAAAACATTCAGTACCTGGCTTTTCTGAAAAGGGATTACATGCTGATTGCCAATTTCATGCTGCCACATTCTAAAATAGATATGAGAAGTATTCGCTGTTAAGAATCCTTCAGGTATTTTTCACTGTTTTTAATAACCATATTTAAATATGTTGTACATGTTGACTGCTGATCTTATACTTATTAAGTAACCAGACTGGCAGCATTATTGTAATTCGATCAACTGGTGAATCTTAGTGCTGCATAGAATATTGTGAGCCTTTCCCCAGCTTGCATTACATTAAATTTAGAGTGATGCATATTTAATACTTAGTTTTCTTGGTTGAACTATTTACTGAAGATGGGATTGCAAAGCCGCCTACAAGAATTTATACCCAAAGTGAGTGGTTGTCCACTGTTTCTGCAGTAAATGAGTTCCGTATTATAAGACTGTTTAGGATGTCGCAGAGAAGTTTTCAATGATAAAGCCAGGAACAAATGACATTCTTTCACAGCAACTAATATACAATATGAAATATATTTTACAGTTTACAATTTGAGTAGAAATTTGTAACAGCGAGGCACAAGCAGGTCCTAACTTAGACCCATTGTCCCTATACAGGCACAGGAAACTTTTCTGGATATCTGAGTTGTTGGAGATGTACGAACAGTTAGCCTTATGAAAAAATGGTGCAAGTATAACAGGTGAATACATAAGGTAAGCGCATTTTATACTGGAAAATGTCTTGTGTGGACCATGTTTGACCAGGTGACATACACCCTGTCATATATTAACAATCAGTAGTCACAGTGCCATTCTTTAGAAAGTGCAGCTGATTGACATCATTCACTGGTATGACAAACTGATATGTCCATTTAGAAAGGAGAAGGATCACGCAGTCTAAAAATCAGGCTTATTCAAGACAGTTTAATATGTTCTAAGGATCTGAATCAAAATCTGTGAAACTCAGTAGGTGCCAAAAAAAATTTGATTTCCACTCTACCATACTATTAATTGGCAATCATACAAACAGTCGGGGAATCCTTAAAAATGGTCATTTTCACACTGTATGCTTGTTAAGTTTAAATGCTTTAAATGCTGCATCACTTATGTATGTTTAAAAGATGTGCTCAAAGAGCTTAAAGTTGCTTGGGCATCCGTCCACAGGGACTTCAAATCCAAGACATTAATATTCAGTGAATCACAACCCAAAAAAACACTGCAGAGCTTTGGGGGAAGGGTGCTTCTGTCTCAGTAAAGCTGACATCTATGCTACATTTCTCTACACCGGTGAGTCTATGGCATTCTCTTCTGTTTACATCTTAGTTTTACAGCAATGGCACTTCAGTTTTTGTGCATTCACAATATGCATTTTAGAACTATGGACAAAAGCCAGCCTGTGCATTCATGTTCTCGAAGAGCAAGCTGTTGCCAAAGACACTGTTCTTCAGCAAGGACAATAAGTAATTTCTTTACATGCACTGCCAGAAGAATTCCTAATGCAAACTTTAGACATAGTCTGTTATATTATTATGATATTTGTATTATTTGTATATAAAAACACTTGATCTCACATACAGGATACTTTGACTTTCCTTTATATTAATTTTAATTCCTTTTTTCTTTGACTACTGTTGGACTCATGGAAATGTGTCTCACTACTTCTGTAGCTCAAAAGTGACTTTCCATGCAATGCCATGAATGAAGCCCCCCTGCCAACCTCCACTGCTGTCTTTTCTATTTATAATACAATACAATACAATTTATTTTTGTATAGCCCAAAATCACACAAGAAGTGCCACAATGGGCTTTAACAGGCCCTGCCTCTTGACAGCCCCCCAACCTTGACTCTCTAAGAAGATAAGGAAAAACTTTCAAAAAAACCCTAGTAGGGAAAAAAATGGAAGAAACCTTGGTTGGGCGTGCTTTGGGTGTCAAAAAGAAGGGGGTTGATACAATAGATAGATAGATAGATAGATAGATAGATAGATAGATAGATAGATAGATACTTTATTAATCCCAAGGGGAAATTCACACAAAACACAGAATAGAACAAATCCTCAATACAGTATAAACTACAGTGTAACAATAAAAAAAATTACAAGTATGGAGCAGAATTTAACAGTAAATGATATCACATAATATGATTTGGATTTATTTAGATTCCTGGAGACTTCAGCCATCAAGCTGCCTCCCCCATTTGGGCATTTCACAGCTGGGACAGTGTTGGACCAGCCAATCCGATGAAAGGACCCCTCTACCTGATGATTCCTGCGATCCTGTATCAGGGATGGCTTTACCTTAGGCAGGCAAAACAACTTGGCAGGTTGGCCGTGGCAACAAGTGCCACATTTGAGTACTGAGAAGAGAAAAGAATAGGTGAGGGTCAGTAACAAATTATGTTACTTATGTTTTAGTGCTAATGACTAACACCAGTGATGCAGTCTGTACAATTAATCAGCAGCTCTAGTCAGGATATGCTAAACTGAAGTAGTGAGTTTTCAGTCTTTATAACCATAAGAAACAATAGTTTTACAGACATCTTCTTTGAAAACCAAAACCTTTTAGTTTTCCATGGACAGATGTTAAAAGAAAATGCCATGGCACTATAAAAAGTACAACATATAAACTTAACATTCAAGTTTACTGTTCTAACATAAACATAACATGTTCTGTTCTGTGCAAACTTACTAGAGTAATGTTATTTATCACTACATTATAAGTGAACAGCATCATCTTTGACAACTTTTTTAGCCTTGAACATGCAAGTATTATTATTAGCAATTCCTAGATATTTGAATTAGCTGTTCAGTAGTGGTGCAGTGTTAAACTGAACTGGCGTGAGATGCCATGCATTTATTTCACTGATGCCTTGTTCAGGGCCTGTGTCTGCCTTACCCTCAGTACAGTTCAAGGCCCTAACCCCGTGATACCTTGAATTAGATTCCATAGGTATGAAAATGTCACATTATGTCTTTTTAAGCTAACATTGTAAACCCTGACCCTGACATTGAGGTATGTTATCTTTTTTGAAATATTGATATATGATATATCCCTTTCTTGCTTGATGGCATTTGTAATAATATTTTACTCTAATATATTGCCAATGTTAAAATGAAATAGCTTTTTATACATTCCTTAACTGATTAAACTTTTTAAATGTATGTGCACTGCAGCATTCAGCTCTGCTTAGATATCTTATTAAATATTGCAATTCTTCTTCTGTTTGTCAGGGCTGTCTCAAAAATTTCAGAGCAGCATTTCTTTAATCAATACAGACCCTGACAGTTGGACTCAAAGCAACTGTCTGAATCCCTTTAACTCTATTTTATTTTTTTGCATTATTTTCCATACTAGCAATGTTTGGTCTTAATGTCTGATGACTTATACTAGCTGTTTATGGGTGGTCTTGCAAATCCCAGGAATGTCTTTTGTTACTTTGTTTCCTTCAAGTGCAAGTTTGTGTTTCCCTTTCAGCAAGTTTGTTCTTTATCTTGTTTTCCACCCTTATTTTAGCATAGGGCTGATGCAAATTTTGGATAAATACCTTTATTTTTCTTTATGTTTGTAATTTTGCAAGCTATTGCAATACTATTATGAGTGGTTTTAGAAGGGTTGTTTATGTGTAAGTATTTAACCGCACCAGATGGGAAAAAAAAAAAAAAAAACAACCCAAAGGCTGGATTTCTGCCTAACTGGCCAGCATACGCTTTACAACCTTGGCAATTCTTGAATTTAATACTATGTATATAGTGCTAATTATATATTGCTATAATAATTATTATTGTATATTAGCATTATTGTGACTAATCTGTCACAATAATAGAAAAAATGTCATGATATTTGTGTTTATGATTCACATAATTCTCAGCAATTTTATCAGTGGACAGTGAAATTTTCTGAACAATGAATTTAAAAGGAATTTTTTTCTAAAAAAAGCAGTTTGAATTTTAGTGATTTGTATTTTCAGAACTGTGAAGAAATTTAATTAATTATTTATTTTACAAACTGGTATTCTATATTATGTTTATAAAATGACACTATCATAAAGCAATTGTCTTATACTATGTATCATTCCATTACCATTTATATATTTCCATATTTGTGTTTAAACACTTTGTAAATAGAATATACTCATTTCTAAAATGTAATTGACTGACATACTATCTGTAGTAAATTGATAGTTGTTCTTGACATCATTTATTAAGAATTGTGAAATTTATTTCAGAAAATATGTACATATAGTCCATATAAAGTTCTTACATTAATGGCAATATATAAATAGGTTCATAATCCATTTAAACTGCCAGAATACAAACACAATGTTACAGAAGTAACACTACATCAAAGGGAAAAGGAGCAATAACCCTACATTTATAAAATTACTATATCATACTGTATAAAGGGCCATATGATTAACATAGGGTGCCATTTAAAGCTTTGGCTAAAGTGATTAAAATGCTAGAGCTGTCTCAGATTTTCCTTTCAGTCATAATTTTTATCATATATTGCATAATAAAAAGATTTTTATTTTTGCTGGATCTGATTAAAGCCTATTTTTTTATACTTTCTATTCAAATGGATATACAGATTACATCCCTTAACATAAAATTGCACTTATACTTTGAAATTGATGTTGGGCATCTTTTCAACAGCTCATGCAGTTGTGACAGTCAGCGTTTGTCAAAAATGTTTTTAAGAGTTAGAAATGCAATTGGTATATCTGCCTTAATTTATAAACTGTTATCATTTAAAAAAAATGAAGTGTCTTAGCTGGAGAGTTGTAATTAATCTGTCATATTCATCTCGGATTTTGTGGTTTAAAAAAATTATCCTTTAATTTACCTGTAAACTAAAAAATCCCTTTGCATATTTAATGAGGGCATATAGTGGAAACAGATTAGAATGGAGTCTTCCTATAGTGCATCTATTGGTCACTTACTAGCATAAAACAAGATGTTATTTGTCAGAATTACTTGTCAGAATGAAAGCAGTAAAGCAATAGAGAAATAATTAACATATGTCTAATCAAACAAATAACTTTATGTATATTCAAGATTTATTAAACCTTAATGATGTGGCTTCAATGATGATAATTCAGTTGTTAAGTTATGCCTTCTGCTACATGCGTTCAAGATGAGTGAAGGTTGCATAGATTGGAAAAAAAAAAAAGAAAAGAGAAACAAACAAAAGAAAAAACCCACACTTAGTTTCATTTACAGCAGAGAAAATTTTTCAAAAATATGACAGTCTCAAATGTTTTCATTCATCCATCCATCCATCCATTTTCCAACCCGCTGAATCTCTAAAATTAATTGCTGACAAGAAAACCACTGCCAGGTTTAAATACTTCTGCCTGAATTAAAATTTGTATGTGCAATCCCCAGATCTGGAACAAAACTGAAACATCAGTTTCCTTCCATTATATATTTATTAGTTTTATTTTTTCAGATTTTTTTAATATTATTTATTTTGACAGCATATACACTTTAAGAAAGGTTTATTATGGAGATTGTACATTTAACTGTGTACTGTTAATACGCGTGATGTATAGAAACAGATGAATCACTGGACTAAAGCTTTGTTTATACCCTCACATGATACAAAAGGAAGCAAAAAACACACACACACACAAAGAATATTAAACAGGTAATAAAAGATGGCAAGACCTTTTCTTTAAATATGTGATAAAGCACAAGCACTGAATTAATAACATTTTTGTATATTTAATTACATGTATGTGTTATAATGCAGCAAAACCTACAGTAAAAGAAGGCACTTTTTCTGTATTTTCACATAATAATAAATAATTTCAAAAACTTGAAGGCTGAAATGTAATCTTAAGATCTTCCTTTCACTAATATTAACAGTATGGTATGTCTGTCTCACTGCTGGGTAGGCACAATTGATTCACTCTATTGTTTCAGAATGAAACTCTAAAGCCAATTGGTTCCCTTCAGACCAGTCACACTCCACCCACTTTCTATCTACTCCTCTTTCATTGCTAAAGGACTTAATATCAGTTAAGAACAGGGCTACCAGATTTAATAAAAGTACTTAGCAGCAGACTGTGAAATGCTTGAATTTAACACTTCAGCCTTAGAAGTATCCTAAAATAATTGATTGAATATGTCTCAGTACTGTATGTTTTTTATTTAAGTATTGATGTTGCACTTATTTTGTATATTTATATTGATGTTTTATTTGTATGCATCTTATCAAATCAAATTGCATGCAGATGGCATTGCTAAGTCAATCAGGTTTTTACGTTAACTGTAAAAGTCATATGGGTTGATTCTAAAGCTTAATGTGTTAAAAATGATTAATAAACTAAGACAACACAAACTCTCAATGTTTGTCCAGTTACTTCTGATTTCACTTAAAAATTTTTAAGCTTTGCTCCACTGGAGTTTATGCAAGAAATTAATAGTGAAGACAGGATATTATTTACTAAATAATGAACTTGCATAATCTGTACTGTAGTGTTTTGCACATAAACTATTCATGCATTTAAATCAGAGTAAATTTTTTTTCTGACCTTTATGTAATAGAGTTTTATATATCTTTATGTTAGTGTCGTTACAGACAAAAAGAGGAAACAGAAACAAAAGTGTTAGCGTGTGCTCAATAAACAAATCTAAATAGTCATCAAATAATGCTTGGATAATTATGTCTTTTGCATAATTTTCTCTCGTTCTTTAGAAGCTTGATACAGCAGCTGGTGAGCCTTTGTGTTACAAGTGAGTTCAGCAAATGTTTGTGAATTAGCATACAGCTTTGTGACTGCGTGCTGAGCTAGAGGTAAAATATAATTTGAAGAAAATAAAAATTAAGTCAAAAGATTTTGTTCAGATATACTTTCAGCCATTACACGGTGCTTAAAAAATCTGATTTTTTTTAGATTTACAACTGCTGCAGGGCCCGTCTAAACAGCTTTTAAGTGCATCTATTAGTCATTCACCCCAGCCCAGTCTTATTCATCAGTTTGTTCATCTTTCCTGGTCTCAAGATTTATCATTATTAGTACATCAAATGTCCACATCTTTTCTTTCTCTCTGCCATTTTCTCAAGCTCCAGTAAAGTTGACTTCTCAGCATGTGGTGGAAGTCTGTCTATAATTGAGACATTCAAGTTCTCTTGGAAGTTCTAAACTTTTTATTCTAATTGCCAAAATAATAATGATTTAATTTCAATGTATACTCGTTAATGTACTAATATAAGTCTATTTGTTTTAAAGATTCCAGAATATGTTTCTTATGTCTGAAGAAATCAGTGCTGGTGCATTTTGTTTTACTTAAATGTGCATCATCCTTCTTCAGCTAAGCTCAGTCAAAAAGCATAAATGAATAATGGATAATCCAGAGGTTGCAACAACAAAGCTGCATTAGTTTACAAGCTACATTCTTGGCTCTCCATCAACCATTTAAAGATTTTTATAGGTTTTCAATATGCAGAACTGATAAAACTACAGGTTTACCTGTGTGTAAATATCTTCTGAATTCATAAAGCATAACAAAAAAAGAAACTGAATGAAAAATGAAAATTTCTATGAAACCTGTTCTCAACCCTTTCTTATGAAAGGTGATAGAGCACTCTTGGCCTAGTGATGAGTGCTATACTAAAATAAACTAAACAGAACACAGAAACTAAAACATGCACATTTAAAATGTAGGTGTACCCCAACTGATAATCTTCAGTTTGGGGATTGATTGATAAATGTGGAGTTGGACCATATACCTGTACATTCTCAGTACTATTAAGTCCTTCAGCATGTGTGGAGTGGGAGGCAGGCTGGGGTTGGATGATATTTTGAGTGGTGTTAGAGTGATAGCAAAGTAATTGATGAAGACTGGCATGACAATACAAAAGGTACAAATGAAATGTAATTCATAATATTCATCACGAAAGAATGTCTTGTGTTTGATTTGTGCTTTGGTTTAATAAAAGATTGAAAACACAGTCCATTGGAACTTTGACTGTACAGCTCTCTGTTATTCACTGACCAGGCTTCGGCAGACTATTTTTGACATTGGCATTATTCTGGTTGTTTGAATCTGCTACATATTCATTCTTCTTTTACAATATATATCCAGTTTATATTGTATGTGATGTATGTAGTCATTCCTTGTCTTGCCCTAAATGGTTTACAGGATCTTGTAGAACAGAAGGGGTTTAACCACACTGATGACTCAGAAGATCTTTATACATTTTCAATGTACTTTTATAGTATAAACAAAATAGTGTTTACATTCATTATAGTGAACAATCCAGTCAGAACCAGGATGGCAAGCAGAATTGCATGTTCCAGGATAGAGACAGCCATACGTGGTCCTCACGCGATAAAAAAAAAATAATTAGGAGGTCCAGCATAGTTTGAAGAAAAGTACAGCCTTGGGAGAACCAAGTAGTGTGTCCCTAGGAATGGGTTTTAAGCCACCTCAGATCACAGTTTAGAGTAAGCAGAATGTATAGCAAGCATTTCACTGGTAGGATGGGAAGGCCAAGCTCGAAGGGCAGAGATGGCAGGTGAGTCATGTACTGCTATGCCAGTGTTTGGGATATATTAGTTTTCATTGTTTAATACTTTGCCTCCATATATTTACTCAGGGGTATGAACCAGAAAAAAGTACTTTCCCTTGTTAACAATGTGTATTAATGCATGACAAACCTGTTTGTAAAGTCTAAAATATTGTATATACTTACGTTTAAGTTCTCCCGAAGATAAGTCAGGCCTTGATTTTACAGTATAATTTCCAGTATTTTATAATGTCGGTTGTGTAAGTCAAATGCGGAAAACACATGCTATTGGTCCAAGAGTTTATGATATGCTAACGCCCACCTGAGAGAGTAACTACGGAGCACACTGCCTTTTTTTTTCCTATGTATTGTGCCTATGTGACCACATGGTAATTCTTGAACTATTCCGAAGTGACATTTGCACTGATTTGTGTTTTTTGTATCTCACACCCTCATACACCTTTATCGTAAGAGCATCCCTTATTTACATGGAGCATTCGATCAGAAGAAAATATGAAGCTGGTTTTAAATTAAAGTTGTTGAAGTGGCGAAAGAAATTGGTAACTGGGCTGCTGCAAAAAAATTTAATGTGTCTGAGAAATTGGTGCTAGATTGAAGGAAGCAGGAAGGTGTACAAAAATAAAATTTATTCCATTTTTGAACGGGCGTATAAGATTTTATGATCAATTTTTCAGGTTTCAAGACCCAACTTATACTCAAGTATATACGGTATATGTCAGCAAAACTATTTCTCCTGTAACTCACAGTGAAGTATTGATTATTATTTCTTACTATAGTTATGAGTATCCAAAGTGGCTTGGATGGACTGCGGCATAGTTTCAGCCAGTTTCTATGGATTGCCTGCTGTTAACTGAATTATTTAGAAAGTGCGAGAACTAGGAAATTTGTATGTATTTCAGAAACTGTGACAAAATTTGATATCTAAAATTCTGAATCCAGGTTTAGAAATATAACAGTTCAAGTCACTAATCAACAAACTTTGAACACTACTAAAACATGAATGACATTGTGTGAGGTTTAATCTGTAATCTCAACACTTTATTGTGACATGGAGCTTGGTATCATTTTGGAGGCATCACTATCAACAGTGCCATGAATCCTAGCATCCCAGTAACAAAATCCTAAAGGTATAAAATGTTGACATGAAACATTTAAAATTACATGACAAAAATATATATACTTATTCCAAGCTGAATCTATACTAATAAAAGGCAAAGCCCTCACTCACTCACTCACTCACTGACTCACTCACTCACTGACTCATCACTAATTCTCCAACTTCCCGTGTGGGTGGAAGGCTGAAATTTGGCAGGTTCATTCCTTACAGCTTCCTTACAAAAGTTGGGCAGGTTTTATATCGAAATTCTACGCGTAATGGTCATAACTGGAAGCAGTTTTTCTCCATTTACTGTAATGGAGATGAGCTTCAACGCCGTGGGAGTTTCGTGTGACATCATCACGCCTCCCACGTAATCACGCAGTACATAGAAAACCAGGAAGACCTCAAAAAAGCGCTGAAGAAAACATGCATTATATAATTGAGAAGGCAGCGAAACAATAAGAAGCGAGCGAGTGACATATACAACCATATTCATGAGTTCTGCTACTTCGGAAACAAAGCACGATGTAAACCTACACTTTAAATTAAGTTCATAGACAGGCTGCTGGCGTTTGTAATTTAGTGCCTGCCCATATAAGGCCGTCCGTCAGCGGCAATCCAATAGCAAACTGCCACGGGTAAATATTCACGGGTGAAGGACTGTGCTTATGGAGAGGAAGATGAGATGGTCAGGGTGGTGTTTGACACAAACTCAGCGAAACTGCGAGAGAAAGTTTTAAGTGCCAGGACTAAGGTAACATTAAATACAGCCATGGACATAGCACGAGATGGCACCAGCACAGCTGGGAACCTTCGATGCATGTACACCGAGTGGCTCACGTGAACTGACGCAGTGCACAGATAAAAGCAACAGTTCCAAAGAGCTGAACAAAACCGAATTACACAATTGAAAAGGCAGCAAAAATATGAAGCGCCTGATACATACAAGCATATTCATAAATCCAGCTACTGCGGAAACAAAGCACACGTGGAAAAAGTCAATGTCCCGCTAAAGGAAGACAGTGTAAAAAACCCGTGCATGCAGTGTGTCAGGTCTCAGATAAAGAAGAAGACGAGCTGTTTATTGATGCAGTAAGAAACGAATCGATGAATGAAACCTGTCATCTTTACAACGATTGACAAACACGGAATGTAACTTGAACACAACACATCCTACAAATACGAACCTGATTGAAAGAAATAATGATAATCAAATCCTTGATGACAGCAACACTCAGTAACACTCACAAAACAAATACTGTATATTGACAGTCATGTTACGTTATTTTTAAAATGTTCCCTTTTCTTTTCTAGCTTTTTAACACACTACTTCTCGCTGCATACGCGGGTATATATATATGTATATATATAACCCGATCTACATACTCGAATAATGGATACTTTATTCGCCATCAATGATTGTTTTGGTAAAGCCATACTCAGTGTATTCATTAGATGAACGGTAAAAAAGTAAGAGCGAGGGGAGGATGACTTATTGAGGCATGCAGGCTGTAGTCGCGTCAACTCTATCTGAATTGCGCGATCACATTTGAAAAATATATCTTTTCAAGTTCTATTTAGTCCATATGTGTCAAACTCAAGGGCCGGGCCACATCCGCCCGGCGTAATTATATCCGCCCGTGAGATAATTTTATATACTGTATTATTGTTATTAATGGCCCGGTTATATGAAGCTCTGGTAACACAATAAACTACATATCCCATAATGCAGCGCTTCAGCTGCCTTGCCAACACTTACGCGTTAATCAAGTCTAGCTTATGATGCTGCAAGTTATTGCGAAGCTAGCTCACACGATGCTGAAGAGAAAAGTTGATTCTGAAAATAGAGCCTTTAAAACCGATGGGAGGCTGAGTATATGTTTACTGAACCCGTGTGTCTCATTTGTGGAGCTAATGTGGCTGTAATTACAGAATTTAATCTAAGACGGCACTATGAGACAAAACATCAGGGTAACCTGAATGCAATGCAGAAGATACAGAAAGCAGAAGAATTAAATAAGAATCTGACACTTCAGCGGACGTTTTACCCGTGCACAATCACAAAGTGATTTCAAGTGAAGCTGCTTTTATGGGAGACACAAATGCACCAGTGCACCTTGCCCCACTTTCCCTGTTGCCAAGTAATGTTAAACCAAGTCGTCACTACGGTGTTCCCAAATACGCACTTTGCTGATAAACTGAGCGCACTGAGTTTGCACGGCGCTTTGGTGACTTTGAAGAACAAAAAAAGTCCGTCTACATGCGGCTCGAACCTTGTGCATGTTTGGTAGCACATATCTGTGTGAGAAGCTCTTCTCAGTGATAAAGACTAACAAAACAGCACACAGGAGTCGCCTCACTGATGAGCACCTGCAATCCATCCTGAGAATCTCCACAACACAGAACCTCACACCAAACAGAAACGAACTTGTTGCCAAAAAAGATGCCAGGCGTCCAGCTCTAAAATGACATATGAGCAAAGACAACTGAATGATTTGATTTGTTATTGCTGAAAGGAACACATTTTATTTATATTTCTAGGTTTTGTTATGCAGCATGTTCATATTTGAATTTGTATAATTTTGACAGGATATATTTTTATGGAGAGCAAAATCTTTTGGGATATTTAAAATCTAAGTTTATTTTTTATATAAAATTACATAAGAGTAAAGAAATTTGAATGTTTGTTCTTTTAACGTTTACTTTATTTCTAACTTGTATAATTTAGACAGGATATATTTTTATGGAGAGCAAAATATTATAAGTTGTTTAAGGTTTGAGTTGATTTATTCAGAATAATATTCCTGTCTGTTTTACCATTCCTACCAAAGATATTTCTGTCGACTAAATAAAAATTCCTTCTATTTAAAATTTAAATAGAACTTGAACAAATATGATAGTTCATAATATCCACGCAGACTTGCACGTAAGAGCGGAGTTATCCGTTTTAACAAGCAGCGTATTGCACTGATCTGAAATAGCTGTGTGTGTATATATGTAGATATGTATGTATATGTATATATGTTTATATATGTGTGTGTGTATGTATATATATATATATATATGTATTTGTGTGTATATATGTAGTATATATATATGTATGTATATATATGTGTGTGTATATTTATGTGTATATGTATAGATATGTATATATATATGTTTATGTGTGTGTGTGTAAATATATATATATATATATATATATATATATGACAACAACACTCATCACTCACAACAGTGACAAAACAATTACATTGACAATCATGTTACGTTATTTTCAAAATGTTTCCTTTTCTTTTTCATTGCTTCTTTAACACACTACTTCTCCGTCTGCGAAGCTCGGGTATTTTGCTAGTTATTAATATAAAACACATACACAAAAATCTTCCTTGAGATTAGAACTCTCAAATAATCTATTATAAGGGAAACAACAAAAATATATTCAACAACAAAAAATTTCTAACAAAGTTGCAGATTTATCAAAAACAATGACCAATATGAGAGAAACAGAAATACCACACAGTAAATAACAGTTCAGCCCAAATAAGTGAGCGTATTTATTGTTTACACAGAGTAGGCAAATATGCGAGACTGACATGACTTAAAAGTTTCACCTCTATTGGGATGATGGATAAAGCCTCCAGAACAACAAATGCACACTTACATAAAGCTCTATTCCTTTCTTCCTGTCTTCTTCATTAATATGGGACAATTTCCCTTTTAGCAATTTGTCTACTTCTAGTTATTTGGCTCACTCCTTGAGGGCCCTTCTTTGGTATGCAGTCACTCCTTTTACTCCAAATCTTGCCTCTGGGTCTGTAGCTCCACTATTTAAATCTCCTACAATGTTGTCTGAGCCACCATAAGAACACTTCGGATTACATATCACTCCAGTAATCTGGAAACTGGAGGAGGAGGTTAGGAGGAGGTGCTGATACAGCACGTTGCCGCACCCACCACATGACATACCACCTCAGGATCCCAGCACCTCAGCACCACACTAGTTCAGACAAAATGGAACAGTATGAGGTTTTTTATGGTGGCTGGAGTGCCAATTCTGCCATGAACCCCCAAGTTTTTCCTGCAGATTGCATGGCCTACTTGCAGGATCTGGAAACACTCTTCTCCTAATCTCACTCTGCCAACTGCAAAGGTATTCTTAGTTGTAGCTCTATTTTGTAATTATTTTTTATACTCACTATTTTAAAATGTTTTAGTAGCAAAGTTTCTTAGCTTATCCTTATAATAGTCAGTGAATATTGCTTTTTTATGCTTTTAATTACAACCTTGATCTTGTAGTAATGATAATTGAATTATTGTAATCATGTTTGTCCCATAAATCACATTGGGTTGCTGAAATTTATTCTATATAAAATAAAATAGACCAGTCAACTAATAATTATACTACCCAACATCACTAACAAAAACTATTCATATAATGATTTGCATTGAAATTTGGACATACTATTTAAATATTCTTAGCCCATGACTGAGATAATCTCAATCGGACATTGTAAATTCAGAAGGAAACATGTTCCTTTGAAACCCTTACAGTATAATTCCCTCAAATATATTTGCTTTAAAATTAAAGGTTTTGCACAGTTAAATGTATTCGATTGAAAGAGACTTCAGGGTGTATTCAAAAGTGTATTTTGAGGGATATGTCAAAGAGATCTTCAGTTAACAACTAGAGGACTAATTCCCAATTGTCTGAAGAACATTACACCAAAAACTGGCATAAACCAAATTTAATACTAAAAACTTTAATCAAAGCTTTAACCAAACTAAACCTAGTTTTTCACTCTTTTCTTTAAATTACTTTAATTCTAAGCTTTGCTTTGATGATTCAAGGTTTGGACATAGTCTATACATATTGCCAAAGGCAACATGATGACATCTGTTGCAGAAAATGCTCAGTAAATAAAGAAGAGTCTTGAGGCTTTGTTAAATATAGAATCCAAAATGTATGTCCATCTATTACTCCAATTGGTGGAGCCTTGCTATGTGAGCAGCAAGGCTCTATATACCAAGACCAAGTTAGTCTAAAGCAGGGGTCTCTAACTCCGGTCCTCAAGTGCTGTTGTGGCTGCTGGTTTTCTTTCTAACCCTTTTCTTAATTGGTGACCAGTTTTGCTGTTAATTAACCTTTTTGCCTTAATTTTAATTAACTCACATCACCAGCAACCTGTATCCATCATAGAACATCTGAAAATAAAGAAAGGTGAAGGTCTAAGCAGTATTTATCTGCTCAGGTCCACACAACATTCTGACAGTGGCCTTTGAAAAAAGTAAATCAATAGTTTTATAAATGTTTGATGTGGCAGAATAACAGCTCCATGTAGCGGGTTGAATTAAGAAAATGATTGGAATCAAATTGATTAGATTCTGAGACCCCAACTTAGCTGCAAACCTGTTGGCTCACTTCACATCTCATTTCTGTTTGGGTTCCATATAAGTAAAAAAAAAAAAAAAGCAATTCAGAGGACTGAAACATAAAAAACAAGTCAATTAAAATGAAGTGGAAAGAAGTTAAAAGCAGCAAAAACTGGTTACTAATTAAGAAAAGGTTTAGAATGAAAACCTGCTACAGCGATGAAGACCCTTGGTCTAAAGAGAACAGTTAATTTTATTATTTAGGCCATCCAAAGGTCTCAAAATGTATTAATCCTTAAAAGTCTTGGTTAGATAACTAGTTCAAAGAAATAAGACTTCTTATATGTTAACTATTATCAGAGAAGAAAATGTAAAATCAATGACCTAATTTAAATGTGAGGTCAAGATGTCCTAGTTAAACAGGCAGCAGTTTCAAGTACACTTTTTCTGGCACATGTGACTTGGAATAAGCGTCATTACTGTCAGTAATATGGCATGATAAAAATTCATAACAATAAAAATAACAGCAGTAATAATGCAAACTTATAAACTGAACCATTCAGAACAATTTTTAATAGGATTATGAAAATTCTTCTTCCACTGTATAAATTACATTCAGTACTTCATCTATTTTGCAAACCACCTTAATGCATTACAAGATCACATTGCCCAACTCTAGATGAAACTTGACTCCTTCCCAGGGCAGCCCTACTCAAACACCAACATAGAGACTGTTTACAGAAACCTGTCAACTTCACCTTTACAGGATGTTGGTTTAATACCAGAGCACCCAAAGGACACAAACAAAATATTTTCAGAATAATCAGAAATTCTAGATTGAAGCAGTAACCAAAGGCAGAAATGTAAATATAATTGGCAATATATTTTAGGTAAGGCCATCTGATAAGAGCAGTAAAAAACATTATCACATTCATTATGGTTAGTTATATAGTATACAGCAAGCTAAAAGTCTTTCACAGGGTGCATCAACTGATGTTCTTTTTTTGAATATATATACTGCTCAAAAGAATTAAAGGAACACTTTTTAATCAGAGTATAGCATAAAGTCAATGAAACGTATGGGATATTAATCTGGTCAGTTAAGTAGCAGAGGGTTGTTAATCAGTTTCAGCTGCTGTGGTGTTAATGAAATTAACAACAGATGCACTAGAGGGGCAACAATGAGATGACCCCCAAAACAGGAATGGTTTAACAGGTGGAGGTCACTGACATTTTTCCCTCCTCATCTTTTCTGACTGTTTCTTCACTAGTTTTGCATTTGGCTACAGTCAGTGTCACTACTGGTAGCATGAGGCGATACCTGGACCCTACAGAGGTTGCACAGGTAGTCCAACTTCTCCAGGATGGCACATCAATACGTGTCATTGCCAGAAAGTTTGCTGTGTCTCCTGCACAGTCTCAAGGGCATGGAGGAGATTCTAGGAGACAAGCAGTTACTCTAGGAGAGCTGGAGAGGGCCATAGAAGGTCCATAACCCATCAGCAGGACCAGTATCTGCTCCTTTGGGCAAGGAGGAACAGGATGAGCACTGCCAGAGCCCTACAAAATGACCTCCAGCAGGCCACTGGTGTAAATGTCTCTGACCAAACAACCAGAAAGACTTCATGAGGGTGACCCAAGGGCCCATGTCCTCTAATGGGCCCTGAGCTCACTGCCCAGCAGCATGCAGCTCGATTGGTATTCGCCATAGAATACCAGAATTGGCAGATGCACCACTGGTGCCCTGTGCTTTTACAGATGAGAGCAGGTTCACCCTGAGCACGTGACAGAAGTGAAAGGGTCTGGAGAAGCCATGGAGAACATTATGCTGCCTGTAACATCATTCAGCATGAGCAGTTTGTTGGTGGGTTAATGATTGTCTGGGGAGGCATATCCATGAAGGGTCACACAGACCGCTACAGGCTTGACAAAGGCACCTTGGCTGCCATTAGGTGGACCCATTGTCAGACCCTATGCTGGTACAGTGGCTCCTGGTGCACGACAATTCCTGGCCTCATGTGGTGAGAGTATGCAGGCAGTTCCTGGAGGATGAAGGAATTGATACCACTGACTGGCCACCACACTTTCCTGACCTAAATCCAATAGAACACCTCTGGGACATTATGTTTTGGTCCATCCAATGCCACCAGGTTGCACCTCAGACTGTCCAGGAGCTCAGTGATGCCCTGGTCCAGATCTGGGAGGAGATCCCCCACAACACCATCTGTCATCTCATTAGAAGCATGCACCGATGTTGTCAGGCATGTATACAAGAACACAGGGGCCATACAAAGTGCTGCGTACAATTTTGAGTTGCTGCAATTAAATTTTGGCAAAATGGACTAGCCTGCCACATCATTTTTCACTCTGATTTTTGGGGCGTCTTTGAATTCAGGGCTCTGTAGGTTGATCATTTTCATTTCCATCAAACGATGTGGCATCCTTTCGTTCCTAACACATTACCCAGTCTATATCAGTATAGATATCCAGGAGGATTTCTTTTTCCCATTGAGATCTGATGTGTTTTCAAAGTGTTCCTTTTTATCCAGTTTTATTTTGAATATATATTGAATATTTGAAAGTTCTCTTACCCTTGGAATTCTGAAACACTCAATATGGCCCTATATCTATTTGCAGATAGGCTACAAATAACTTTATAAAATGCAGAGCATAGATTGCCAATCTCGGTATGGTATTATCATTTATGTTTTGAATATTTTGTATAGTGGCCTTTCACTCCTTTGACACTATGAAGTCATTCAGGTGTCACTGAGTCTATAATTCCACAGCTAGAGCCTGTGGTTTATGAGGGCTGATCTGGCAGCACACCGTCAATCTGCTACTAAGTATTGATCCTTTATTTTTTCAGGGTTAATTATAATTAGAATCAAATCACTTCTGTGCTGTAATCTGAGCTACATGTAACTAAGAATTCTTTTAGCAGTTTTGAACTATTTATCTATTAATAATTAAAACTCATTTAATTCAGTATGCTGCCTTGATGAAAGAATGGTGAGATTACATTTATATACATGGGAAGGAAAACAGTCACACAGCCATACTCCTATTTAACCGTGAACAGAACTAATCAAATTGTATCATTGCATTAGATAAGCTATTTTTTATACTAAAAACACAGAAACTTTATTCAATGAGAAATTAAAGAAATCATTGAATCGCTATCACAGTTGGATTTGAGTTAATCAATAAAACCTTGCTTTATAATGAGGCTTTAGGACTGAAATTGATTCTGAATCACTTCTCATAATTTTAATCACTTTGAGGTTTCACCATGTTTCTCTTGAATTTTTAGAGGGATTTGCAGATTAAAGCACTAAACATATAGTTTATCCTATTTAAAATAAAGTTTGTAAATGTACATTATTGCTATGGTTTAAGAGTATGTATTATTAAATTCAGTGATACTGAAAACAACAGATCCATGCTAAGAAATGCTGATAACCAGTGACAAACTTGCCGTTTAAAGAAAAATTTCTCTATATTCTTTCATGAAACACATGCTGTATAAAGTCATACCATATGTGTCACTGTATCATAACAGTAACACAGAATTTTTATGCTTTTGATTACTGTATATTGTAGAAATGATTGCATTATAATATATTCACAGTTTTAGAGTAACACTTTTGATAGGTTTATTAGGTAATGCAAAATTTAGTTTAGTTCTGTTAGTGAAACAAAATTATGTTAGTGGTATTATGGTTTAATGTATAGTATGGTATGCTATTTAGCAGGACACTAACATATTAAATAAACCTGGATTTAGTTTATGTTACTGTGCATAAGCAGCAAGAGTCCTTTCAAAATCATGACCCATTGGCATTGCACAAAACTGTTACCATCTATTCACGGTTATTTATTGTACACAGCCTTTTACAGGTCTAAATAGATAAAAGGTTCTTTCTGGAACCTTCAGGTGGATGGTTCTTTTGTGAACTAAAAATGTTTCCCTCTGAAGAACCACACTGGAACCTTTATTTTAAAGAGTGTACTTTATGGATTTCTGTTTTTGCTATAAATTAGTAGTTTTTGTAAATCACAGAGAACCAACTTTACTGTTCATTCAAAGAACTCTTTCCAGAATGATGTGGTGCTTTGTCATGCAATAGTTCTTCAAGGAACCACACAACCCAGTAAATAACCATAAAGTGCCATTAAAGAGTCTGGATTTTTAAGAATGTACTCTGCTTTAATGTGATGGTTGAGAACTGAAAAATACCTTCTGTTTTCCTGAATGTATCTGAATTACCAATTTGTCGTTCGCTATACTAATGTAAGATGAAAAAAAGATAATTACCACATTAACAGATTTTCTTTCTATATACAGCATACTGTATATGAACATAGAGGATAATAATTAATTTTAATTAATAATTGTTTTATTCTGTTTCAGTGTATACCAGATTTCTGTAATGGATAGGTCAGGAATTAAAGTGACTCAGATCAACATGCTTATTTACAAAAGTTATGATTTCCAAAAAGTCAAATGATATTAGTCAAAATGCAGTTAAATAAGGATTTATGAACAAAAACACACATTGATTCCTTCACTGGAATTATATTTCTTACCATCAACTGGTAATTATTATGAATATTTCTTGGTTCTTGTTATCTAACTGCTTTATTAAATTTAATTTGTTATTATGATACTTCTCTTTTCATTAATTAATAATAATATTTTGAGAGTTTTGCCCTAAATTCTTTATAATTAAATCAGAATCTAGACTAAATAATATATTTTTTTTTTTGCTTTAATTACAGGAAGCTTTTAATGAGAGAAATATAGCTAATTTAGCAGAAGCTGTCAGTGAAGGAACTCAAAAAAATGTTTACATTCTTTTGTATTAATGACTCACTTTAGTGGTTTAAATATATTTTCTTTGTGCTTTGCTTTCCATGTTTTAACCTTTTGTTAGTTTGATGATTATACTTTTTAAATTACAAATTTAATAAAACATGTTTTTATTTTTACTTACTGTGTTGTACTCTTGCTCATTGTGTTTGTATCACCACTTTTATTTGCTGAGGACTTTGGCGTATCATTCTGTTCTCTGACCTCATGTATTCATTCCTGCTCACCAGACAAGGTTGGGTGTTGCAGTGAGTGAAGAACCACCCATCAGCACATGGCTGGTCCATGCATGCTTGACACAATTATTGCTTTTATTCTACAGGACCTCTAGCATTCAATCGGGAACCATTTTGTAAGATGATGATATGCCAAAGCAAAGAAGCCTAAGTGAGGTCCTCTCAAATAGTAGTCAGGCCAGAATTACATTCTACCCTACTGACTTGTGTGATTTGCTCTTTGTGTTATGTGTGCGAGGTCTCCCCTGCCTGCAGATCTTCTTTTCTAACTCTTGTTTGACCTTCACTTCATTAACACGCTGTTATAGGTTTTCAAAGAAATTGTGTAATTCTCATTTAGTTCTGCACAAGTTTGGCAATTTCCAAAAAATCTACAGTATCTGCAAGTCATTGTTGAGTGTATCTGGCAGAATCAATTTAAATTTTTTCCACTTTTGGTTATCCCTTACAATAGATTCACATTAGGACTTTCGTTTCTCTAAACATTGGATCATTTAGTATAATGACTCTACATGTTTTTATTTTTTGTTATGTATCCACAGTTTTTAAACTTCTGACTCCATATATTGTCTATACTTTTAACATTTTTTTAATGTTATGACAACATCATGATTTTATCATTTTTGTGTGGCTGTGCACACTGACATGTTGCATATTAGTAGCCATGTTTTTTATTGTTATGGATTTGATATTTGGATAGCATTTAAACAAACAATGATTAATAGTGTGAGTTAGGGGCAAACAAACCAAGCTAGAGAAAATTGTGCAAAGTTTTCTCGACAACAGTTTTCATTTTTTGGACTTTGATGTTCGCTGCTGACAGCTTTTATGAAATTTGCACTCCAGCACTTGCTTGTTATGTGAGTTCAACAATGGCTTTACCCCTAAAATCAATTCCATTTTCCAGTTCATTTTCAATGTTTCATAATTTCCTATGATTATCTGTGCTATCTTGGGTGTTCATAAAATTCACAGTCCACTATTTTCTCTGCCCAGCCATCAATCCATCTGCCAAGGCTGTTTAATTATTACAAACAGCATAAAGTCAGAATCCATTTTGGTAACAACAGGAAAAGGGGCAGGAGTTTGTTCTGAATGGATTGTCAATATATTATAAAGTACTCTCATACTAACCATATTTAAAATTAAAAATTAGTTGTTATTAGTCTGCTTATAACTATAGACAACAGTTTTTGGCTTACAACATTAAATGATTGATTCCAGTCAGGTAAAAACAATTTGTTATTCATTTTTTGTTTTTTTTTCTAATGGCAATTAAATAGTTATAGGTTTATTGATTGTTTGGATTAAAAAAATTCCTTATAATTATGTATAGGAGAATTAACGTGATCGCTTTGCTGTATTGGGTTCACCAGAACAGGATAAAGATCAATCTCTGGTTGATGTACAGTTACAACATGGAGAAAGTACTCTAGCAAGTGTAAAGAGGTATTTTAAAACTTTGCAGGCAGTACACCATCTGGAAACTGTATATAATATGGTACAGGTGTGCTTAAACAGTCACAAAAAATGTCATTAGTCAAAAAGTTCATTAAGCCTGCGGGTCTAAATCCAGCCACTACAAGGGAAATTGAAAATAACACATAGAAATGGTTATCCAATAATTTACATATTTTAATTCTGCATTATGTTCAATTAATTTATGATCTGATGAGGGGTCCTTTTGTGTATGATGCTCCCCAGGCTGATAAGGCAATCCATTTCAGGAGGGTGAGGTATAAGTTGAAATTATCAGCTTCCACATTAATGATGTTCAAATCTTTATTAACTACAGGAACTATTCCGGAGTTGAATATAGATTTTGGAAACCAGCAGCGATCTGTGATTCTGCAGGGCGGTTGGACTGTGGTTGGTTCTACTACAAACCTTAGGCCTAAGGTAGGTCGATCTGGGTCGATACAAGGGTCTGGGGAAAACATTACATAATAGAAGTAATAGACAACAACTTTCAAGGCAACAATTTAGTCCTCATATAATGGGAACAAATCTTATGACAGAAACAATAAATAGTCTGAATTTACCTCTAAATGCAGAAAGTAGCACACCCATTTTCAGACACTTTTCTTCCAGTCCTCTGGTCCCTTCCTTTTCTTCTTCTCCAAATTCTTCAGCTACTTCGAGAATTTTGCAACAAAATATTAAAAAGGTCCTGGTAAATATGTCATCATTTTCATCCTCGGATAGAGTTGTGATAGTTGTGTAGAGATGAGTTGTGGTTAAATAGTTGGGTGGCTGGGTCCTTTGTGGCCAGAATTAACTCTTAAAAATGGAGTCAGAAACAGAGGACTGGATTGCATAGTAAGGGATCGTCTAATAATAAAATTGTGGATGATGATAGGGTTATTGGTGGGAAAGATACACTTGAGGAGAAGGGAAGAAATGATAAAAGTATTGTATTACAGCCTATACTTACCTTCTCTTTACCTGCTTCTTTCTTACCATCTCAGGTTCCTTCTGGGGATTCTGGTACACAAAACGTAGACCAGGAAAATTCTCTAAAGGAGGAAAATAAAGAAATTAATACACATACCTGGGTCGATGCTTTTCAGCCTCCAGCTTCATCATCTTCTTCAGGTCCGGTCTTCCTGCTTGTAATAAGGGATGGGGTGATAGGGGGTGGGGAGGAAAGAATGCAGAATGAATCCGATAAATTGGTTAATTCGATAAATATACTTACCTGTCAGATGTTTTGTGATTCTTCATCACTGAACCAATATTAATCTCCATCCTCTACTAGGTCCATGGAAAGGGGATTCTCTTCTTTTAATTCAGCTGTGCATAAAAGAAATGAGGACTTTTCTTGTGTTTCCTCTCCTGTTTGTGGTGATGAACAGGGACAAAGTTGGTCCATCTGAATAAAAGCATACGTCTGTCTGTCAATGTTCAGGATGTACTAGTTGAGCTTTTTGTAGAGCTTCCAATCAGCTGTTGACCTCTGGGGATGGGGAAAGGGGTGTTTCTTCTTCACCCTCACATACTGTTTTTTCTCTGGTAGGTTTGAGTATTCCTGTTACTTCTGCTCAATCTCTGCATTTCAATCTTATTTGGGGGAAGAGATGATAGTGGGATCTCTGTCTGAAGCTAATGATTTAGTTTTAAGTCCTGAACCTGATCCCTCTTATCCTCAGAGTCCAGTTACTTCATCGAGTCTGGGGGCTGCTCAGGGACCTCATTCACATTTGTATTTGGTGTTTAGGCCAATGGGTCATAGGAACCAGAAAAAAACTGATTGGTCCATACACCCAACTAAACCTTATTTAATTACCCGAGATTCAAATTTGGGCAGAATAGAATACTATGGCCACAATGAAATCCAAATTGAGAGTTATCCTAATCCATCATTGTAACAAAATGCTTGGAAAATTGAGACCATGTTAGTAAAGAAAGTTTTATTCTCAGTTGGCATTAATCATCAAAATCAAATGGCCTTAATACTGTACAAAAACAATTTTGTACATTGATGAGTAAATCTATATCCATCTTTCCATCTGCCCAGGTTTTCGTGGCAAAGATTCCTTATTCCCATCGGATGTCACCAGATCTTATGGCAGCTATTACTGATGTCAATGAGGAAGTCTTTGCTAAATGTCCAAATGTGGTTGAGGCCCCTGATCCGATCCTGTTAGACAATAATGAGGAAGATGAAATTCACTGGACTCCATCAGCAGCTCAGATCATCTTGGATACGTGGCAAGGGGCATTTAAACTTTTTGAAGGGGCGAGGGAAACTATTCCATCCATAGATGTGAACATTTATAATCTATCCAGGCGATTTAAGCTGATGGAGGCTGATGTCTCGCTGCTGGGAAGAAATTTAACTTTTGTGCCAACTCCTGCCAGTACAGGCTTGGAACAGTTGAGACAGCATATTTATCGATATAACCAGAGCTTGAAACTGTTAGATTGTTTTGATTACTTAGAGAATGATGAATGCCAGCTGCCACCATCTAATTGGGTGCCAAAAAACAATAAAATGAATAAATCTATTTTAGATCTACTTGGAAGAGATCTGGGGCCTCATGTATAACGGCGTGCGTAGAACTCGCACTATAACATGGCGTAAGCACAAAAGCCAAAATGTGCTTACGCACATAAAAATCCAGATGCAGGAATCTGTGCGTACTCCAACTTCTACGTTCTTCCACTACATAAATCCCGATCAGCGTGAAAATTAACGCTTGTGCATGCGCTTTATGTAACGCCACAACTCCTCCCAGAATTACACCTCTTTGTATATGCAAATCAATATAAATCGCCCTTAAGCTCAGCCTTCTGTGAAAAGACAATGGAAAAAGCATGGGGGAAAATATAAGAATTTCAGCGAATACCAAGTGGAGGCAAAGGAAAAACATACTATTTGTTCAAATAAGCCGTGGTATAATCAACAAAAGGAAGTTGATCGAGTGACATAGCGTGTTGGAGAAACTTGAAAGCTCACGTTCACGAAATCGCACAGTGCCGGAAATAAAAAAAAAGTCACATATCAAAGTCGCTGTGAAAAGCCGAGTTCTAGCCCACTGTCTGAGTGTTGTATGAAAGCTTATTAGGGTACAGAGAAAAAAAGGCACACAATGGAGAAAAAGCACGAAATGTCAACTTCAATCTCGACATTTCCACTTTAATCACATAGTTTATTTTGTCATTAAAGTAGAACATCATAAACTTCATCTTAAAATTGTTTAATTAACCAGTTTCTCAAATCACATCGTAATTAAAGTAGCACGTTAAATGCTTTGTTTTGTATTTGATTTTCTATGTGCCTATGTGTGTGAATCACTACTTGCTTCTTAAACCGGCTCTCTTCCTCCGATAGGACACAGAATCCATTACATTCGTGATATTACAGCTCTCTGAATAACTAAAATACTGAGATGTATACGCAATATCATTTTCATGATGATAGGAGTTAAAGCACTATTTCACTTCGATTAAATAATTTATTGCAGCAGTACTCAGGGGCGGCTCTAGGCTTGTGGTGGCACTGGGCAGAGGAAGAATCGGTGGTTCCTTACCCGCCAATGTCAGTAAGGTAGCTTATGCACGGTGGATGGCCACGTCCGGTGCAGACACTGCATAGCTGCCTCGTGCTCATGACACAAACATTTAACTTTTGCCGAAATTTGCCGCTGCGTTTTAGCTGTGTTGTTATTTTCTCTTTCTGTTTTATATTCAATATACTGTATATTGGCGTAGCTGTCACTGCAGTCCTTGCTTTTCTTTCCCCAAGTAACCGATCGCCACACAATCAGCTTTGTAATAGAAGTTAAGCCATCTGTAAGCTTAGCGCCGATTCTTCAAAACGTTTAAGGAACATTGAAATATCTTCGTAGTACATGTTTAATTATTCTATTCTTAACGACACTCCCAGTGAAGAATATAGATTTTTTAAATGAAGTTAAAGTTTTATCTGTATAATTTAATAAACATATTTTGCTGCATTTCACCTTAAAAATGATATCGTCATCATATGTAAATACGCGATTTATAAAGTGGCTCAGGTTGTGCGATATTATAACTATAGTGCAAGTTTACAGTGGGGTGATTGTACTTATAAGTACAAAGAGTTCTACAAGGAGCACTTGATTGAGTGCGTTTATAGTTCTTGGGATGAAACTGTTTCTGAACCGCGAGGTCTGTACAGGAAAGGCTTTAAAACATTTTGCAGTGGCTGAGACAGCGTGTCCTTGAAGCTGTATACCGATAATTCTCTCTCCGATCAGCTGCTGCTGTGATTCACACTCAGATACAGTGATATAAATACTCCGAGTGGTGCACTGAGAGTAATATGGAAAAAGATGATCCGCTGTGGCAACTCCTAACAGGAGCAGCTGAAAGAAGAAGAAGAAGGTGCAGTGACAGTAACAACACTAAAGCAGTTATGGTATTTGGAATACTATGGCTGTTCCCTGGACCATTATATTGTTACAAGTTAATTACAATCAGATACGTTACACTAATAAACAATGTGCGGTTATTTTCAGTGTATTTATAAAGCCACGTCAGGAAAATAATGAGTAACCACACAGGAACAGTAGCATTGGTTTGACGCTGGGTGCCGCCAGTCTGCAAAACCGAGTGGAGAACTTGTGTACGATAAGGTATGAGGTACCGTGGAAAAGTGCGTGGCTTTACGCCAAGTGTAGGTTTTCTACATCGCAATTTGAACGTGGAAAAGTTCTTACGCAACATTTCTGTGCGTGCGCACCATTTATACATGAGGCCCCTGGTGACTGCAAGTACCATCGACTGTGAAGAAGCATTCTGTGACAATTTGTCTCCTCAGGAAAGAGAATGTTTAATATCTTTTCTGAAAAAACAAGGATATAGTTTTAAAACCAGCAGACAAGGGATCAATGGTAATGGTTTTGGACAAAGGTCAATATATCTTTGAAGCTTATAGACAGTTAAACAATTTTTTACATTATGCACCATTAGCTAAACCATTACAAAAAAAAAAATAAACAAAAATCGGTTAATATTTTGTCTAAATTGATGGAGCAGGGGTTTATTTCTTTTAAACAAAAAAAGTATTTTTAAGGGGCTGCTGTTCCATCAATTAGAAAATTTTATTTACTACCAAAAATATATAAATTTCCTGAGATCTGGATGATCCCGCATGAGATTCTCCCGGGGAGGCTGATTGTTTCAGACTGCTCCACAGAAACTTACAGAATCTCAGAATATATTGATCACTTCCTCAATTCACTTTCCCAGAAACATAATATTTATATTAAAGATATGTACCATTTTTTACACATTATCAAACAATAGCGTATTACATCACATGCATTTATGTTTACCATGGATGTCTAGTCAATATATACTAGCATCGATACGAGACTAAGGTTGCAGGTGGTAAAAAACATTTTTGATAGATTTCCAGTTAACACCGGGCCAGACCGACTTCTATTACAGCTATTAGAACTGAGTCTCACCAATACTGACTTTGAATTTGACAATAAGCTTTTTTTACAGGTCCATGGAATGGCAATGGGAAAGAGGTTTGCATCAGCTTACGCAAATATCTACATGACTGAATAGGAAGCGGGGGCCTTTAATAAATCTTCCCGTCTTCCATTCTTGTACTTTAGATACCTTAATGACATCTTTGGAATCTGGACCTATTCTGTCCATGAGTTTAATGAATTTGTAGATATTCTGAATTTGCACCATCCATCAATTAGGCTGCAGCCAAGGTGGGACTTTTTCTTATTTCTGTTCCTGGATACCAAAGTTTACTTTTATCTGGTCACTCCAGGATTTCAAATTTTGCACTCCTGTATCTTTTTCAAGCAGATGGACACCCTTGCACTATTATTCAAATCCAGCTATCATCCTAAACATACATTCCTTGGCATTATGAAGTCTCAACTAATCCAGTTCTATTGAATTCGGGAGGTTCTTAAGAAAGATACAGGCAGAGGTTCAAGAAACCTATGCCCAGTATTTGAATAGAGGAACTTCAATCCCTAATAAACGAGTCGGAATACCACAGCTATCACTAACTACTTTGTAGTAGAGTTATAAATTATATGCATAATTTCAAACAAATCAAGGGATTTGGACTTTAGTCAGGAGATACCATTAAAACAGATGAAGTATAGGAACTACAGTATGTAGTGCACGTCTGTCTTCTTTCTTGATCTGTTCTCTTTGGGGTTCTTTTCTTATTTTAACTTTAGTATTTTCCAGTGTCTGAGAATGGTGTCATTTATAGAATTCAATAAATTGGTACAGTATTATAGTTATCGGTGGAGGCTGTTCTCCCTTTGACCGTGTGGGATGCAGGTCGTGCTGGCTCCCTTAAGGAAAGCTTTTGGATCAATGATAAATGAAATAAATTTAAAAAACTAGTGGGGATGTAAAATTTGATAGTTTTCCCTAATTCTAATCCAACTTTGTACCCATCCTAACCGGGAGTGGATCACTGCAGAGGTTTGGTTGGTGGAATGCACTTCAGAATCTAAGGGGTCGCTTTTTTCCAATCAAAGAAACCAATAGGTGAGATGGCAGTTTCAAGGTTGATTGCCTCACAGCCCCTTACTCTGGACACATACACAAAAAATTATCACTGTTCTTATGGTTTTTACATACAGTGTTCATTCCAGGCTCAGCAAATTACCAGAATTTTGCTAACAAATTTTCAAGATCTCAGTAAATCATTTTCACCTCTCCAAAATATTCAATTAATCCCAGTATACAGGTGGAATAAGAATATAAATGATCTGCTTGTTCATGCCTTCTGTAAACCAAAAAAATAAACTAATTTGCCTGGGTACCTTTCGCAAATCAAAAAATAATTTATAACCCTATCACTGATATCAAACTACCCACATTCCAAAACTTTCAATTAACCTCCAAAAATTGCATCTATGGAGTCAGGACTGCATGGCTATCTACATCGAAGAAACAAAAATTCAATTAGGAAAAGATTTGTGCAACATTTATGGGAAATACAACAGCCCTCTATGTTTATTTCAAGCAAAACAATCATCATCTGGTTATGTTTGGGATTGAGCACAATCACGGCTGGACAAAGACACCCACGCTTAATAGAGAGCAACACTGGATTGAGACATTGGACAGTAAATGCCCTAATGGCCTAAATGAAATTTAATTTGCACAAAAAAAATCAGGACTTGTATCCTGCTGTAATAATACACCTGCAGTTAAAAAGTTAGATAAAATAGTGTTTAGAAGATTCAAGTAAAATGGCATTTAGAGGGGCCTAAATTTGATGGTAAAAATAAATGCCATCTGAGTCATTCTTCTAAAACTAATGAACATAACCAAACATTTTTTAAACCACTTAATCAGTTAATGAACATGCCATGACTAAAAAGTAACTAAAAATAAAATGTATTTGAGTCTGAAGAACAGAGCTAAGAATAAATAAAAACAAGCAACAAAAGCATTATGTTCAAACAGTTCAAAACTTCATGTTCTTAAGTAGTTCTGCCAAGAAAGCTGATCTAAATCTGCCGCTGCAGGGGTGGTGAGTGCTCTTCAAAAAGACTTGTGGAGAACAGAGTGTAAAACTGGGGTCTGATGGGCTCAGGTTTGAAAAAGGACTTTACATTTTTATATTACTACTACAGTACAAGGTATGTTATTATTTTGAATTATTCAGAATAAAACATTTTCTACTACATATTTCATACTTCAAATTTTTTTAATTATTTGAGTGTTCCAAATTGTGCCTTCAGTAACGGTGCAAATTATACTAAAAACAAATTATATACTCCTAATATTTATCCAGGTGACAATAAATATCATGTATAATGTGCATACATGCATCCATGAGCATACTTATATATGCATACTATATATTCTTTTGAAACTCATGACAATTAACAAATAATTAATGCCAGAAGATTTTATCATTCAAAATAACATTTTACAATGTTTAAATCAAATTGAACACAGTACATTATCACTTCAAATTATTAGAAAAATCTTTAAACCTCAAGTCTGTTTTTGTTGAGCATAGGACATCTGCAATGTGTGATAAAGTCCAATAAAAGCTGACTTAATTAACAACAGATTCCCACAAGAATTCCACAAACATATGAAAAGTGTCATATACTGTAAATAAAATGAATAATTATTATTGTTGGATGGCCAGTAATCTATTAACGTAGCAACATGTAATGCCCAGACCAAGTGCAAATCTTAACCAGACAGAATTTCATAATAATTTTAACAAGACAGCCATGGTATAAATGAATAGGTCAGTTTGAAGGGCATAGATGAAAAGGCAGGTATTTGAAAGAATATCTATCTATTCTATCCATTGATGTTCTTATTGTCCTGTTTTTATTTATTTCTATGATTTGTAATGTATTTTTATGTAACTTTGTTTTTTTCATTGTTTGACCTTTTTTAGAAAAGGAATCAGAGAACTGTGTTAGGATAGAGGTGGCACACTGATTATTGAATATGTGGCATACAAAAGCAGCAGTAGATTTACAAGAACATTTCAAGTGATTTTCCAGGGATGCACATAGAGCGGCCGAGCAGTGTCATTACTCTTGAGAAAAGGATAATTCTTTATATAACATTTGCAAATGCCTAAGCAGCTCAAGTTCCCAAGAATAAGAAAGTCTTGCTGCCTGATGGGAAGGTATTTGCATATCATTGCTATCCATGCTGTGGCATCATGCTGCCCTTGGTCCAAATAAAGCACATACTGTTCAGTTCAGAGTGCCTTCCAAACCATGGCTAGAACTTTACTTCTGTAGTGGTCAGGGTATCTTAAAAGGTGCTTTTGGCTAGGATAAGGATTCTTTTTTTATTTTTTGCCAGTGTGTTTCAGGGTTCAGTGCCTGAAGGTCAGAAACAAAAACAACTGAAGACTGCTTGTTTTGTGTGTGTTTTTTAAAATAAATATTCCTACAATGTTTTACACTTTTAACAGAGTATACAATCTTTTGTCTCTCTGAGTACATCAGCTTATCACACACATATGGAGTGTTTCAAGACCTCATACTGTGCCCTTATCCACTTGAATGGTTAAGGTCAACATTTCCAATACTTTTAATAAAATCATCATTTTACTTTGAATATTTATTTTAATAAAGTATATTACTTCCCGGGTGGCACAGTGGGTAGCGCTGCTGCCTTGCAGTTAGGAGATCTGGGTTGGCTTCCTGGGTCCTCCCTGCGTGGAGTTTGCATGTTTCTCCCTATGTCTGCGTGGGTTTCCTCCGAGTACTCCGGTTTCCTTCCACAGTCCAAAAACCTGCAGATTAGGTGCATCGGCGATCCAAAATTGTCTCTAGTGTGTGCTGTGTGTGTGTGTGTGCGCGCCCTGCGGTGGGCTGGCGCCTTGCCCAGGGTTTATTTCCTGCCTTGCGCCCTGTGTTGGCTGGGATTGGCCACAGCAGACCCCCATGACCCTGTAGTTAGGATATAGCAGGTTGGATAATGGATGGATGGATATTACTTCCCTTTGTGCTAAATATTTCCTGAATCTTTCAAATTTAGATCTGCTTACTGTTGCGGCGCTCTCAAAAAACAGGGCCTGTTAAAGCCAATTGAGACATTCCTTGAGTAATTTTGGGCTATACAAAGAAATAAATTGTTATTGATGATCATTTGTTCATCCTAACGTTCAGTACATAATCCACTAATTATTGTACTGCCATACCACTTTCTGATGCTTTTACTTATTTGCATTCCAGCATATTTTCTGAAATAGTTTTGAATCTTTTGAAATGACCATAACTTATTTCTTTTGGATATTCTAAAAAGTAATTTGGTGATTGTATTCACTCAGTTAATCCAATGACTAAGCATATGAAAATAACTTTGTTCTTCTACTACATTGCAATGCCTGGTAACTTTTAAGAGGTGCATCCCTCTCCTTAAGTTTCGTCCAGGTCTAGTTTGTGAACGTTTATACAATTTATTAATGGTCAATATAGAGATACCTGTTGTGAGAACCAGTCCTTAATTTGTTGGTTAGGTAAGAATTTGGTTTGCTGTTGGTTTGTAATGGTACTGTATGGTACTGCTTTAAATTACTGGAATCAGTGATCTGGAATCTAACAACAAACTACAATAAAAGAAAAAAACTTAAAATTGTAAAACCTGATTCTAGCAAAAGAGCTTGAACTTTATTCACAGCCCACTTTATCAGTGACATTGACCAGCCAATAAAGTCTGTCTGAGGTCTATTCCATCCATCCATCCATTATCCAACCCGCTGAATCCGAACACAGGGTCACGGGGGTCTGCTGGAGCCAATCCCAGCCAACACAGGGCACAAGGCAGGGACCAATCCTGGGCAGGGTGCCAACCCACCGCAGGACACACACAAACACACCCACACACAAGGGCCAATTTAGAATTGCCAATCCACCTAACCTGCATGTCTTTGCATTGTGGGAGGAAACCGGAGTGCCCGGAGGAAACCCACGCAGACACGGGGAGAACATGCAAACTCCATGCAGGGAGGACCCAGGAAGCAAACCCGGGTCTCCTAACTGCGAGGCAGCAGCGCTAACACTGCGCCACCGTGCCGCCCCTGAGGTCTATTCAACTGTACTATTTACTCCTCTCAGATTTTCGCCACTGTAACTTGGCAGCAACTATCCAGTCCAGGTTTGCATTAAACAATTCCTTGAATATCAGTTTAATAAAGATCATTGGCAATTATTTTTAGACATGTAACATAAAGGAAAACACTGCTGCTTTGTTCGTTACAAAGTTGGGTAGAGAAATTCAGTTTTCAAAATTCATTCTCTACTTTATAAAACATTTTCCAGCACAATGCATAAGTGGAAAGCCAATCATTTCATCTGTTGAATTGAAAAACAGCAGAGAAGTTGACATCCAAAGGGTAAGGTAATATTTATTAAACTACACCTGGATGGAGTGTTGTTGGGTGTGTTAAATATTGTTTGATGCTTCACTTAATTGATCTCCATCCCAGCGTGATTAGTACTATGTCATGTGTATAAATTAACTTCATATCGCGGTGACATTGCTAGTAGAAAATATTTTGCTTAGGTTGCCATATCCTGCAGTTGGGGTGAAGTGGTGGCTGTGTGGATAAAGATCTGCACCGGTATCTGGAAGTTTGCTGGTTCAAATCCTGGTACTGTCGGAAGAGATTGTACTCTGTTGGTCCCTGGAGGAAAGCACTTAAAATGAAAATTGCTTCAGGAGTGTCATACAAAAGCTGACAATGTGCTCTGACCCCCTAACGGTCAGGAGAAAAGACAATTTCCTCTTGGATATTAATAAAGTATATCAAATCATATAAAAAAAAATGAAATTGTGTACTGCCTTTCTGTAGCATGGTGGTTATTTAAAATAGTATGGACCACCTTTAGAGCTTCAGATGGATATTTCCAACTTACTGTACATATCAATTACGCTGAAGCTGTTCAACTGAAGGTTGATTATTGGATAGTTTGACTGTTTCTGTTCCCATGTAAAATGATGCATTAATAAACATATTATACTGTACTATGAAAATATATGCCCTTTAAAAATTAGTCAAAGGTATGTTGAAACACAACTGACAAATTGTTACAGAAATGCAAATTTGCATGCTCTAACTATATGCCCATTTTTTGGTTAAATGCTTCTAATTGTAATACTTCTAATTACATCAAGAGAGCCAGATAAATTTAGGCCACTATTGATTAGTCAAAGTCAAGCATGATTAAGAAGTTATTAGACATTAACTTCAGTACAAAGCCTGGCATAAAGCTTCAGCAGATAAGTGTTGCACACAAAGAGAGTTAATGAATATGTGGTCAGCACAGAACAAACAGCTAATAAGCAGTTAAGGATTAGTGTGATGCTCTGGGAGAACTAATAGCTAAGTACAGTAACTAATTACTTAGAGACCTTCCCAAGCCTGTTAGAATATTGACTTTTGGTATTTTTAATAACCTGTTTCTCTCTAGTGTTCACCCATGCTGTAATTTTCTCTACAAATAAACTAACACAGGTTATTACTATATTCAAAAAATTGTCAGCTGTGGGCATTTTTAGGTCTCAATGCATAATTTATTTATAAGGATAGTACGAAGCAAAAGAAAAAAAAATCTGTAGGTAATTTGTGAAACCTATAAAACTCTGTTCTCCTAGAGAACATCTCAGTAGTAATAACGTTAAAAAAAAATCCTCAAAGCTTTCTTCAAAGAAAGGGCACTTTCCTTGTAGATTGAATTGTTACAGTGCTACAAAATGTTCACATGTAAAACATTTTTTCCAAGAATACAGTGAAGTAGAACTAGTTTAAAGAGAGCATATTGAGAGAGGTCCAATCCAGCAGAAAACCTGATCATTCTGTATTTCTTTTGCACCCAAACACATACATACTCTGGTATAAAGCAAGAATAATGAGAAAGAACTAAAATATAATATATATAGTTATATGCTAAGCTAAAATTACCGTTCATTTGTAAAACATTTAAGTAAGTAAGCATGGAAGGAAGTGTGTTTTTATTTTATTTAAGGACATGCGTTTAAAATATAAATGGAAAATCTGTCCCTTCATCCTTTATTACACTGAATTAAATTTGTTGTATGTCACATAGATTGCATCCTATAGTGGCAGCACAGGCACATGGCATGAAGCCAATGCAGGGTATACATGCATGCACACACAAAGAAGAGCAGTTTAGAGACGCCAATAAACTTAAGGTACATGTCTTTGAAATACAGGCCTGATTAAAATCCATACAGACATAAAAGTGCCAAATGTATTAAATTAACAAACATATTTAGGGTTTAAAGATGATGATTTAAAGTCATTTTTGAGTAGGGACCTGGAGGCAATGTGACATACTCAAGGTATCACAAAGGAAGCCAAAATGTTGAACCTGTGGTGTGTCTAAATAAACAAAACACTCAGATGGAGCAAACAGTGGGAAAAATGTAAAGAGAAATCTACTAGATAATAAGACACTGAAGTCTATATCTGTGTCCAGTCCCTCAGAGCAATCTGATTGGTAAGTTTGGCTTTGGTGTGATTGGTCAGTTTGACTTCAGTAACTCAATCAAAAGAGAAAGTGTGAGGAGGAGAAAATGCATAGAAACTGCACTGAGAGAGCTGCCTTCAAAAACAGGGTGTATAAAACTGGACAGGGGATGAGAAAGGTGTCTCAATAATAATGACAGTCTCTGAGAAGCAGGCTTTAAAGGAATGTGCTCCAGAGAGGGAAGCACTAGGGAATTGTGCTGAAGGTACACGTAGTTAGCAAATAAATTATATTACCTGTCTTCAATATGTGGAATAGACTAATACACAAATAATAAAATAAAAAAATTAAACACTCCAGCTCTTTTGGGCCTTCCTACACAGGCCTTTAAACCTTTTCTGCTGTGGTGTGGGGGTTGCTGCACTTGCCCACCTAAAATGTACCATTAAATTACTCTCTTCTTCAACTATCTTTTCAGTTTCTTTCCATGGCACAAATTAACCTGGTCTATCTTCCCTCTTTTCTGACTCACTTCATAACTGAATCGCCATTTGCAATGAAATTTTAAACTCACTGCTAGACTCAGAATCACTTCAAGGCAGAAGCAGGTCCAGTATATGAAAGATCTGAGATCACTAGGCAACAGTGTCCCTCTGGAAGCCTCAGACTCCACTACCCTACTGAGCCTTCCATAGCTTTTAATGTACCAGAGGCCTCACATAAACCTGCGTAAAATTCACACTAAAATATGGTGTATGGACAAAGGTAGAAATGTGCATAAGCAAAGTTCTATACGCTTTACTTTTATAAATTCCAATCAACTTGAATTTCAACACACATGACTACTGCCCCACCCCGACTCCTCTCCAGATTTTGACTATTTTAATATGCAAAGCAATATAAATAGCCCATTCCATTCAGTGCTTTTGTAAAAGACAATGACAGATGCACATGGAAAAAAATAATTTCAGTGAATGCTAAATTTAGGTCCTGCTCAGTGAAGTGTAGGCAAGGAAAAATATACTATTGAGTGACTTTAATCTGAAAATTTCCACTTTAATCTCATGGTTTATTTTGTCATTAAAGTAAAACATTGTAAACTTCATCGTAAAATTGATGTTTAATATACTAGAATTTTTCAATCCTCAATGTAACTAAAGTAGCATGTCAAATGCTTTATGTGGTTCTTAAATGGGCTTTCTATTACACTGACAGGAGCATGCAGGCAGTGATCGCCCCACAGAATACATTACATTCATAATATTACTGCTCTCTGAGCATTTTAGAATGCTAGGATATCTACAGGTATCATTTTCATGATGAAATCCATTAAAGCATGTATTAAACATACTGCGGCACGGTGTTGCAGCGTTAGCAAATACGAAGATGTTGTGTGGTGATTGGTCATGTAGGGAAAGAAAATGAAAGGATAGGACCTGGGGTTTAATTAATTGTTTTACATATATATTTGTAAATACTGTATTATGGCCATGTTATAAACAAACTATTATTATGTTCAATAAAACTTGTGTGTTTGGATTATTTGTTAAAAAATATCTGTTGCCACAGCTAAAGTATCATGAATTTGTTACGAATGTTGATTTTTGGATTTGCTCTGCTTTTTATTTTTTAATTTTGCATATTACGTTTTGCTTTTCATTTGGCTTATTTATTTTACCATTGTGAAGGAAACATCAATGCATTGCCATTTTATTTGAGATTTTATCACTGGAGTCACTAATTCAAAGTAATTCACCTTTACATTGTGTATGACAATAGTGTCCTTTGCTACTACATGACTGCTGACATGGTTGCATGTGACATAAGTATGTGGCTTCTTTTTAGGCTGGTGATGCAGTATGCACAACATCCAGGTTTATAATAAACCGATATATCTGCTGTATTCAGCAATAACGAGTATTTCTGAAGAAACATTTTCAGTTAAAAAAGCAAAGAGTAAATAGACACCCTTCTGGTACTAAAGCATCAAAACAAATAAAATAAGGCATAACTGATGTGATGGAGGAATTTCATTTTTACTGTGGTGGTTCATAACATTTTTGTGCTTTCTGTCCCAAGATCTTAATTTAAGCGCAAAATTGTTGTTACTCCATAAATTTAAGCTTTCTTTGGGTCCCAATTAAGGCTGCTTCAGTTTCTCTGATAGCCGTGGTGAATTTGGGGACAGCAGGAAAGTTTATATCACCAGGGCATGGATTTGAAATGAGAATTAAGAATTCACTCTAATGATATTGGTCCCATGGGCAGTGAAATAATTGAAAATAATTGTAATTTTATTTTGATTTGCCTGCATTTTGAACATATTGCATATAGTTCCCTATGCCTAGCATTATTCTGGTATTTCCCAAGACAAAAAAAATATTAATTAACTTGATAAAGAAACATACTTTTATTAATAAGGTTACAAAGAAAGCTTACTACTGAAGTATTTCTTAACTTAATAATTGAATCTGTAAGATTTGTAGTACATTGTTGTGTAACTGAAATATTCCATAGAACAAATTCTGAACTTGTAGATGGCTTAAGTAAACAAAGGGTCCTTTAACCTCTGCCCCATATACCATTCAGCTCTTTCCTGGAGCACCTTTGCTTAAGAAGAACATTATTCCCCATTGTGACCTAAAACTAAGACTTTAAATGATTCTGTCAAAGAGAATTTGTAAACTGTTTTTTGCCTAACCTGCAGTTATATTGATGCAGATTTTTTTATTTGTTGACAAGAACAATGGCTTTTTGATGCCATGTATTGCTTACTACAAGCTTAATTGTCAGAAGGGATCATTTTTGTATACTGGCTGGTTTCTTTTTCTCCAAGGCAAATTTCCTGAGTAATTCAGATACAGGTTGCTGGCTGTTTGTAGGACATAGATATTTACCTGCTTTGATTCTGTTTTTTAAACAATGCAAATATGTTTACACTGCTGCTGATCAATGCAAACTGGTATGTGCCATTGTTTGATAAATCACCATGTTAATCTAGGCAGGGACTGAAGCATATATATACTTCTGGGCAGTGGGTGAGAACAGAGAGCACAGAGGCTCACAAGCAGACGAGGATACGTGGCTGAAAGACATGAGGCACACGGACAGTGACACCTACCTCCAGTGATGTAGAGACAGTTCCACCAGAGAGATGCCGGTTCTGAATCCAACAAAAGAGGAAAGACACACAGAAAGACTGAGCGAAGCTGGTGGATGAGAAGTGAGGTGTACTTTGGTCTTTGCCGCTACACACGGAGTCCAGAAGTGAAAAAAGAACACTCGGTCCACGATGTTCATATCCATTTTTTGGTTGTGATACAAGAGACTTAAGCTTTGACATTGCTTTATTTTCACATTTCTCTGTTTTAAAGGTGACTTTGTTTTCCATTATTATTACATAATGCAGTCGCATTTGAGCTTCATCATGTTCTGTTGTTAAAAGAACATTCCACTCCCTCCAGTATTGTGCAGTCTCCTACATCATCAGTGTAATGGTACTTAAACCAACATGTACAGACCATTCAAGACTGGATTAAAAGAATATAAAGTAATTGATTTGGTTTTGGTGCTTTTCAGGTTATTTACATCCTTTGACTTTTTTGTAGGACTACTGCTTGTTCTCTTTGCATCACTTTACCCACAAATACATTTTTAAATGTGCAATATGGGCTTATGCACCACATCTCAAGAAGTCCCTGTCTGAGAAGTATTGAAAGAACTTGTAATGACTGTCATGGATATGTGTTGGTGTCATTGACAGTTTGCTCCTTTCCCTACCCCTGTTAATGATGGAATGATTGAATTTGCAATGCCAGCCAATGGTTCATGGCGAAAGAAACACCTGGCTTGGAGGGCCAAATAAACTGTAAAGGGAGGAGCCGGCCATATGTAAATCTGTGGTGGGAGAAAGGTGATGGAGAAGAAGAGAGCGCCAGACCACAAAAAAGGCAACAGGGAAGGCTACATTATTCACTGGAAAGAGTCAGGTGAACCCAGGTTTATTTTAGTAAGCATAATTTTCCTTTTCTTTTGGATGAGTTATTCAGGAGAGGACCTGATGGGCCAGCGTTATGGACTGTGTATGCTTACGATTCCCAGGACATGAAGTAGGGCTTGATGCATCCTTCACAATAACGGACTGTAGATGATTATGCATAATAGGGGATATTTAAAGGACTCTGGTTACATTATTTTTTTTCTCACATTTGTGTATCAGTGGCGTATTTTGTTGAATGTTTTGTTTTGTGATTCACGTGGGGGTGGAAGCACTGCAATGCGGTACTATGTATATTGGGAGTTTGTTTGTTTTGTACAATTCTTTATTTTACTGAATAACAACAATTCTCATTTAATTCAACTTTTGCTTCCGCTGGTGTGCTTCTGTACTTGTGGTGGTTTAGTAGGGAAGTAGTGTTGGTCGCTTGTGTCCCAGATCATTTCTTTCTTTATTTGTTTTATTCCTCTGCTGTTGCTCTAAGTCGGCAGTGCATATTATAATCATGCCAGCTTAGGGAGAGGTAGAAATTATTCATGTTTCTACCGAATGTGTTTCAGCAACTGGCTTTCTGTCAAAGTCATTGAGATCTTAGGACTGATAATGATAGTGAGGAACATGATCTAAAAAGTAGTCTATTTGTATACATTACTATAAGCTTAATTGTCTTAATGACAACACCTGCGTAAAAGCACCTCGTCTTAATATAATTTATATCCCTCATGTATTCAACTGTTTACTTTATTTTATCAGTTCTATGTACTTTATATGGTAGTAGAGTAAGAGTGAACTTAGTAAATCTCACAAAGCTGTTTGCTATTATACTGATGTTGAAAGTAAAATATTGGAATTTAAACAGTTGGTTTATATTTTACAAAAATGTAAAAATGTCACCACTCTTAAAAATGCTTGAATGGTGATTTAAATAATGTTATACTTTATGTATGCCAAACACATTTTATTATATTACTGTATAAGTCAGTATTTTGAATATACCACACAATAAGCAATCATTGGCTCTTACAGTTTTTGACAACTTTAGTATAAAAAAATCAATTACTGTGAATCTAGCATCTAGCTTAATGTAGAAAATAAATCTGCCCCCAAAGTACCTGTTTGCCAGGCATTGATTTTTATTGTTTGAGGGAGGCTGGTTATATTTAATTCCTTTTATTGATTTATTCTAAGCTCCATATTCAAGGAACTTGATGTCAAAAAGCTATTTCTTATATACTAGACTATACTGCCACATAGGTCATGAATATATTTTGCATGAGAAGCAACAATGTTCAATAATTTGCAGCAAAGAATCTGTTATTTTCTCCTTTAATATTTATAAATATCAAGATTACAAAATGCATGTGACTTCAACCTTCGTACTTTGTTGATTCCTCTGTATTTCCTAGAACGATAACATTGCATTTATAACAATCTGAGTAAGAGGAATTTTAGCAAATAACTATGTCCACAGACTTAGGATATTTTATCCTTAAAAATAAAATAAAGAAATGTGCTGTATATATTTAAAGTGACATATAACAGGAACGATTTTTACACATTACTTAATTCTTGTTTTTGGTCCAGTATTTTGCATCAACCTAAATCTAGGTTTAAATAAATGTTTTTGTTTTAATTTGCTTTTTTCCCCCCTGGATAACCTTAAAGCCAGGATAACCTTTAATTCAGTATATAAAATATTTTTCTCTGCAAATTAATATTCATAAATATGCAAACATCTAGCAAAGGTTATTTTAATCTAAGTTTATTTGCCTCCTCTCTGTTATTGCACTCATTATACTCTCCTTTATAACAATAGATAATGTCCTTGGCTCTTTCAAACTGTATTAGATTTCCTTAAATGGAATCTACAAATGTGGCCACACCATATGTCCATCTAATAGCACATATTCCAAACTTCCATCATTACCTACATAGCACATTGTATTTAGAAATATTTTACTGTGTTACATTAATCATTGCTTGTGCAGAAAACATTATTTACACTTGTCAATTCATGCCATTTTTAACTTTTTTGAAAATCATTATACAAAAGTCCTTTTTTTTCTGTTTGACACTTATCTAATTCAATATGGGATTTTGAACTTTCCAGTCACTCTGAAATAAACAAAGATATGAAACTAATACTTGAGAAATTTTAATATTTAAAAGTACTAGTCTTAACAGGAATAACCAAAACAAAATAATAATATTGAATAACTTGCATATGTATACACAGTACTTAGGTGGAGGGCAAAAAGGTAGAAATACCAAAACTACTGTAAATATTTGTTAAACTGATGTCACATAGAAACTACTTTTTATTGCTAATTACTTCCAGCAACAACAACAAAGGTCAATGCACCATGAAACATTTAACCATTAGTCAAATATAACACAAGTAAACACAAAATGCAGTTTTTAAATGATGGTTTTTATTATTTAGGGAGAAAAAAAAAATCCAAACCTACATGGCCCTGTGTGAAAAAGTAATTGCCCCCTGAACCTAATAACTGGTTGGGCCACCCTTAGCAGCAATAACTGCAATCAAGCGTTTGCGATAACTTGCAATGAGTCTTTTACAGCGCTCTGGAGGAATTTTGGCCCACTCATCTTTGCAGAATTGTTGTAATTCAGCTTTATTTGAGGGTTTTCTAGCATGAACCGCCTTTTTAAGGTCATGCCATAGCATCTCAATTGGATTCAGGTCAGGACTTTGACTAGGCCACTCCAAAGTCTTCATTTTGTTTTTCTTCAGCCATTCAGAGGTGTATTTGCTGGTGTGTTTTGGGTCATTGTCCTGTTGCAGCACCCAAGATCGCTTCAGCTTGAGTTGATGAACAGATGGCTGGACATTCTCCTTCAGGATTTTTTGGTAGACAGTAGAATTCATGGTTCCATCTATCACAGCAAGCCTTCCAGGTCCTGAAGCAGCAAAACATCCCCAGCCGATCACACTACCACCACCATATTTTACTGTTGGTATGATGTTCTTTTTCTGAAATGCTGTGTTCCTTTTACGCCAGATGTAATGGGACATTTGCCTTCCAAAAAGTTCAACTTTTATCTCATCAGTCCACAAGGTATTTTCCCAAAAGTCTTGACAATCATTGAGATGTTTCTTAGCAAAATTGAACCGAGCCCTAAAGTTCTTTTTGCTTAACAGTGGTTTGCGTCTTGGAAATCTGCTATGCAGGCCGTTTTTGCCCAGTCTCTTTCTTATGGTGGAGTTGTGAACACTGACCTTAATTGAGGCAAGTGAGGCCTGCAGTTCTTTAGACGTTGTCCTGGGGTTTTTTGTGACCTCTCGGATGAGTCGTCTCTGCGCTCTTGGGGTAATTTTGGTCGGCCGGCACTCCTGGGAAGGTTCACCACTGTTCCATGTTTTTGCCATTTGTGGATAATGGCTCTCACTGTGGTTCACTGGAGTCCCAAAGCTTTAGAAATAGCTTTATAACCTTTACCAGACTGATAGATCTCAATTACTTCTGTTCTCATTTGTTCCTGAATTTCTTTCGATCTTGGCATGATGTCTAGGTTTTGAGGTGCTTTTGGTCTACTTCTCTGTGTCAGGCAGCTCCTATTTAAGTGATTTCTTGATTGAAACAGGTGTGGCAGTAATCAGGCCTGGGGGTAGCTACGGAAATTGAACTCAGGTGTGATACACCACAGTTAGGTTATTTTTAACAAGGGGGCAATTACTTTTTCACACAGGGCCATGTAGGTTTGGATTTTTTCTCCCTAAATAATAAAAACCATCATTTAAAAACTGCATTTTGTGTTTACTTGTGTTATATTTGACTAATGGTTAAATGTGTTTGATGATCAGAAACATTTTGTATGACAAACATGCAAAAGAATTAGAAATCAGGAAGGGGGCAAATAGTTTTTCACACCACTGTATCTTATGGAAAGCCACTGGAGAAAAGATTGCACTGCTATTTTTGTAGAATATTGGCCAGCAAGTAAGGGAAGAGAGGACATGATTGCTCCTTTCTGTTATTTGACCTCAAAGACATATAAAAAAGGACCAGTTTGCTAGGAGCTTGTCTGTGGTCTCCACAAGAAGTTGGACTCAACCTGAGAAGTTGCTCCAGGTAGCAAACTGAGTCAGAAACACTTTGTGTGCATGATATGCTGTATATATTGTTTAAGACTTCACACTTTTATAACTGGAAAAACAGACAAATCTTAATAATAGTGAGGATACTCTACCCACAAAAAGAAACCAGATGTTTGGAATGAAAAATATATTCAACAGGTTTGTATCTTGGTTTGAATATTGGTCACAAAATGTGGTAATAAAGCTATTAAATCTTAAACTTCAGAAATGGATTTGTCAAATAATATTTACCATCATCTTAACTCAATTATATCCAAATAGCTATGCGGAATAGCAGTAGGCTAAAATGCAAAATACTTAAATGTTAATTATATTTTTGGAAATGTGCATAATAAATAAGATGGGTTATGGTACATCCTATAAAATCCCTTGAAGTAATATTACCAGCCCAGCACACCACAGTGTAGAAAATTACACTGCCTATCACAGAGTTACAGAACATGTAAAGGATGCCACATTAATGGGATGCAGTCTCCTGAGAAAAAAGAATCTGCTCTGTCCTTTCTTATATAATTCTTATGTGTTACAAGATCATTCCAGACTGTTGCTGATGTGGAAGCTCAAGTTCTTATAGCAGTGCATCACATCTATATCCACCTTCTGAAAAATGTCTGGACATAGAGGTTCTTTGGTGCTGTAAAAGTCAGTAACCAGCTCCTTGGTTTTGCTGATATTAAGTTGCACCAAGAAACAAAGCGTAAATGTTCGTACGCACAAAAAAATCCAGATGCATAAATCTGTGACAATGCCAACTTCCACGTTCTTCCGCTACATAAATCCCGGCCAGCATGAAAAGTAACGCAGGTGCACGCACCTGCTGTCCCGCCCCAACAATCCGTGAGCAGAGCGCCAGCGCCACGCTAGCGCTGTGGCACAGTGTCCTCACATGTTTAATTATTAACAATATAGATTATTTAAATGAAGTTAAAGTTTTATCTGTATAATATAATAAACATATTTTACTGCATTTCATCTTAAAAATGATATGGTCATCATATGTAAATACGCGCTTTATAAAGTAGCTCAGGTTGTGCAATATTATAACTGTAGTGCAAGTTTACAGTGAGGTAATTGTACTTATAAGTACAAACAGTTCTACAAGGAGCACTTTATGGACTGATTGAGTGCGTTTATAGTTCTTGGGATGAAACTGTTTCTGAACCGCGAGGTCCGTACAGGAAAGGCTTTGAAGCGTTTGCCGTGTGAGAGCAGTTCAATAGACAGCATGGCTGAGGCAGTGTGTCCTTGATGCTGTATACCAATAATTCTCTTTCCGATCAGCTGCTGTAGATCTGTGATTCCTCACTCAGATACAGTGCACCCGGAAAGTATTCACAGCGCATCACTTTTTCCACATGTTGTTATGTTACAGCCTTATTCCAAAATGGATTAAATTCATTTTTTCCTCAGAATTCTACACACAACACCCCATAATCACAACGTGAAAAAAGTTTACTTGAGGTTTTTGCAAATTTATTAAAAATAAAAAAACTGAGAAATCACATGTACATAAGTATTCACAGCCTTTGCTCAATAGTTTGTCGATGCACCTTTGGCAGCAATTACAGACTCAAGTCTTTTTGAACATGATGCCACAAGCTTGGCACACCTATCCTTGGCCAGTTTCGCCCATTCCTCTTTGCAGCACCTCTCAAGCTCCCTCAGGTTGGATGGGAAATGTCAGTGCACAGCCATTTTAAGATCTCTCCAGAGATGTTTAATCTGATTGAAGTCTGGGCTCTGGCTGGGCCACTCAAGGACATTCACAGAGTTGTCCTGAAGCTACTCCTTTGATATCTTGGCTGTGTGCTTAGGGTCGTTGTCCTGCTGAAAGATAAACCTTCGCCCCAGTCTGAGGTCAAGAGCGCTCTGGAGCAGGTTTTCATCCAGGATGTCTCTGCACATTGCTGCAGTCATCTTATCCTGACTAGTCTCCCAGTTCCTGCTGCTGAAAATCATCCCCACAGCATGATGCTGCCACCACCATGCTTTACTGTAGGGATGGTATTGGCCTGGTGATGAGCGGTGCCTGGTTTCCTCCAAACGTGACGCCTGGCATTCACACCAAAGAGTTCAATCTTTGTCTCATCAGACCAGAGGATTTTGTTTCTCATGGTCTGAGAGTTCTTCAGATGCCTTTTGGCAAACTCCAGGCGGGCTGCCATTTGCCTTTTACTAAGGAGTGGCTTCCATCTGGCCACTCTACCATACAGGTCTGATTGGTGGATTGCTGCAGAGATGGTTGTCCTTCTGGAAAGTTCTCCTCTCTCCACAGAGGACTTCTGGAGATCTGTCAGAGTGACCATTGGGTTCTTGGTCACCTCCCTGACTAAGGCCCTTCTCCCCTGATTGCTCAGTTTAGATGGCCAGCCAGCTCTAGGAAGAGTCCTGGTGGTTTCGAACTTCTTCCACTTACGGATGATGGAGGCCACTGTGCTCATTGGGACCTTCAAAGCAGCAGAAATATTTCTGTAACCTTCCCCAGATTTGTGCCTCGAGACAATCCTGTCTCG